>NC_137003.1:42789471-42826971 GCF_032717465.1 Coenobita brevimanus | reverse complement strand
TACAGATTTTTTTTAGATGCAGGGAAGAAGGAACCAAAGGCCAGAATACACGTGGGTCAGTTTGTTTCTTATTTGTAACATGCTATATGTGTTTACTCGTGTTTGCGACTCATCAGAGAACGAACAGACTAGAGGGCACGTTCAGATTTGACTCGCCTCTTTGCCGCAAACACTTTCAAGGCCGATTAGAACATGTGCCTATACTGGAATGGGTTCTGTGGTGTTTAGTGGTTCAGCGCCCGTCATATTACATTTTCTGGGTCATTAAGTCCTTTGCAAGGCCTAAATCCATAATTAGTGATAGCTATTTCGAGATTCCAGGTCCAGGTGTATGCATTGTAACCTTCAAGCCAGTCGCTCATAAAAAAAAGTTTAAGGTCTTGGCAATGAGCGTTTGTGAAAAAAAGGCAAAAACTCACCGAAAATTCTCTCTCTCTCTCTCTCTCTCTCTCTCTCTCTCTCTCTCTCTCTCTCTCTCTCTCTCTCTCTCTCTTTCTTGTGTCACTTACCGACCATTAATTCCTTGAACCTAATGCCATGTTTCCAGTGACGCACGTACCAGCACCCTCATGACCCCGTGTGTGTGTGTGTGTGTGTGTGTGTGTGTGTGTGTGTGTGTGTGTGTGTGTGTGTGTGTGTGTGTGTGTGTGTGTGTGTGTGTGTGATAGCTACAACTGATGTCCCCTCCTGCCTAGGCTGACGTCCTCTCTCTGCTTCGCCTGAGATTGATGAGGCGTAATCCCTGCAACTGAGGCTCCTCCTTATTAAGCTGATATCTCTTCCTTGTGTAGTAGACAACACCCCCTCCCCCTTCCCCCACCACCACCGCCACCACTACTACCACCACTATCCCCATCACTACCACACCATACCACTGCCACCACAACCACTGCTACCACAACTATCTCCATCACTACCACACTACCACCACCACCACCGCTCCAGCCACCCACTACTCCCATCACTACCACACCACACCACACCAGCCCACACCACTACCACCAACACCATGACCACCTAACTCATACCACTTAAACCTCCACCACACCACCACCACCACCACCACCACCACCACAACCACCACCAAACCACTCAAGGATATCAAAGTCGGTTCCACAGTTGCTGCATGTTATCACGATGCTGACCACTGATGCCTTCACTCCTGTTTCCGCGTCCATAGTTTTATTTTTTCCAAGATTATAGTAAATGATGTCTGTACTCCTGTGCTTCACCTCAAGATGTTTTTAAGACGCTAACCCAACGACATGTTAAGTCATCTGTCTCCGCTCCCAGACTACCTCTTTCTTTGTTATTTCGTGTTTATTTTTTTATCTGTTTATGTGTTTGCTTGTATTTTTGTGTGTGTTTGTAATATGCCAACAAACGAAACCTTCAATCCTGTGTTTCAGCTTCCACAGTCACTTTTTTTTTTTTTTTCCAGGATTCCAATCAACAAAACCTTCGCTCGTCCGTTTACGTTTTCCTTGTCATTAATGGCGGTGATTTTGGCCAGCACACAAACCATTACCATGACCATTATTAGAGTGATTATTCTGGCCTCGTTATTGAGCCCCATCCCTCCCTAATGAAGCCGATCAACTTGGGGATTCTTTCCGCTGAGATGCAAGCAGATCGTGTGTGGGTGCTGATTCTCGTTCCCATTTCCCTCCCTGGAATTGATGAGTCTCCCCTATGACTTCGATGTTTTTTTCTTCCTAGATTGATGTACCCCCTTCCTTAAATGGACCTCTGTGCCTGCCGATAATTGATGTCCTTAAATTACCTCCCCAAATGTGTGGTTTTCTCTACCCAAATTGATGTCCATTCCTTTCCCAACTGATGTCCTTATCTCCTCAAATTGACCTCCTTACCTCTCCCAGTTGATGTCCTTACCTCTTCACATGGATCGCCTTACCGTCTAAACTGGATGTCTTTACCTCTCCAAATTGATGTCCTTACCTCCCCATACTGATGTCCTTACCTCCCCAAATTGATGTCCTTACTTTCCCAAATTAATGTCCTAAACCTTCCTGAAAGAATGTCCCCACCTCCCCAAAAGGCAATCTCTGCCTGCTCAAATTGATGTCCTTTACTTCCCAGAATAGATGTCCTTTCCTCTCCAAACTGATGTCCTAATACCGTATCTCTCCAAACTAATACTTCCTCTCCTCAGATTGATGCTTTCTTTGAATTTGATGTCCTCTGTCTGTCTGTCTGTCTGTCTGTCTGTCTCTCTCTCTCTCTCTCTCTCTCTCTCTCTCTCTCTCTCTCTCTCTCTCTCTCTGAATTGATGTCCCTTTGCCTCCTCCTTTTCTCCCTACCTCCCTTTACGTCCCCTCCCTCCCTTTCTCTCCCTGTTCCCTTAAACCACCCATGAATCTCAATCCCCCTTTCCTTCCTGCGACTGATGAATGCTTCTTGTGAAATTGATGCTCCCTCTCTCCCTGAATTGATGTCCCCTACCTCTCCTTCTCCTATCCATACCCTTGTTCGTGGTAAGCGGGCGTAGTTAATCCTGTGATATAAATATTTATGGAGTATCTTCCCCTCATACGCTTTGTTGTGCCTCCTGGGAAAAGTTGAAGGGGAGGGGAGAATATGAGGGCCGGTAGGGGAGAGGGAGAGGAAGGGAAGGGTAGAAGGTAGAGAGAGACAGACAGACAGACAGACAGACAGAGAGGAGGGTGGGAGAAGCATAGTGAAGGTGGAGGAGTAAAAAGAAGAGAGAAGAAAGAGAAGGAGGGATGAAATGTAGAGGGTGGAGAGAGTAGGTGGATCGAGTGAAAAGAGTGGAATGAAAGATGGAGGGAGACTAAGGGTAGGAGATGGTGGAGAGGGAGGAGGAGAGGGCGAATAAATAAAGGAGGGAAAGATGGGGAGGAAAAAGAGTGAGAAAAGTAAAGCTGATAGGGGAGAGGGGAGATAGATAGATAGACCGATACATAAGGAAATGGATAGATAGGCGGCAAAATAAATAGATACATGCGTAGATAGATAGCTGATTATGTCGATATGTACTTAGATATGAGATTGTTGGATACGCACTGACAGATAAAAATATAGATAGAGATAAATGGATCTGTACATAGAGAGAGATAGATAGATAGTTGAGACAGACAGCCACAGAGACAGATAACCGATAGACAGGCGGGGACACAGAGAGACAAAGTAAGAGAAACACAGGGAGAGAAAAACAAACAGTTAATGAAAGCTTTGGACAGGGGGACCGCGATGAGATGCAGATGAGAGAGAGAGAGAGAGAGAGAGAGAGAGAGAGAGAGAGAGAACTGTGAAATGGAAGTACAAGTCCCTTCTCCCGGTGGCACATACTGGAGAGTGGCGGTCCCCCCTCCACACAAAAAAAACACCCCCTTCGGAGGACATCAGTTTAAGCCAAAGTTGAAATGTTAGTTATTGAACCCCCTTGCGTGTGCTAAAGTTTTTACTGATAAATTTGTATTGTATATGATTGGTGTCAGTTTTTTGTAAAGGTGCATACATCTTTTGAGAGCTGAAGTCCAGATTATTATTATTATTATTATTATTATTATTATTATTATTATTATTATTATTATTATTATTACCAACTAACAAAAAAAACAAACAAGAAGCCTCGGACAAGGACTGACCAAACGATGACGACCCAGGACCGGACAAAGGACTTGGTAATGAGTACATGGAATGTAAGAGGAGCGAATGATGAGGTGAAAGAGAGAGAGATTGTCCAGGTGCTTGAGGGTGCGAAAGTGGATGTATGTGGAATAACTGAAACAAAATGGAGAGGAGAAAGTGTGAGAGAATGCGAGTATGGATGGGGTATATGTGCAGGAGTAGATGAGAATGAGAGGGCAAAGGAAGGAGTGTGTATAGTTGTGAGTAAAAGATGGAAGAGGAGCATAAGACAGTATGGATCAGTTGGGTCAAGGATTGTGTGGGTAAAGTTGAAAGTTGGAATACAAATGTGGGCGATTGTGTGTGTGTATGCACCAACGCAAGATCGTGCTAGAAGAGTGAGAGAAGAGTTCTGGACAAATGTGGAAGTGTGCATGGAAAAGTTTGGAAGGAATGAGAGAGTGTTTTTGATTGGTGATATGAATGGTAAAGTTGGTAATGTGAAGGTGGATGGAATAGTTGGTGAGTGGGGTGTGCCTGCTGAGATAGATGAGAATGGGAGTGCGTTAGTGGACATTTGTGCTGGGAGGGGGTTGGTGATAGCCAATACCCTCTTCAGGCATAAAATGATCCCAGGTATACATGGCGAGTGATGAGAAGGGTGAGTGGTGAACTGAATGAAAGGAAGGCAATGATTGATTATGTGTGTGTGTGGATGAAAGGATGCGAAGATGTGTAAAGGATGCAAGAGTGTATAGAGGTTGGGGAAGTGGACTTTCTGACCACTACTTGGTGGTGGCCAGAATTAGGATGCAAGTAAGATGGAGGAATAGAAGAAGGGAAAGACGAGAGGAAGGAGTAGTTGCAAGGAGAGTGGAAAGGTTACAAGAGGATGAGAAAAAGGCAGAGTATAAGAGAGAAGTGGAGGAACGATTGGGCAAATATGAATTGGAGCAGATGGGAGCGTGGAAGGTGTGTGTAAGATATTTACAGAAGAAGTATGTGCAGCATGTGATGTGGTGTGTGGAAGGAAGAGAAGACGGAGGGGGGTGCAAGGAACAGCGTCGTGGACTGAAGAGGTGAAACAGGCTGTGGCACAAAAGAAGAAAGCATACAATGAATGGATGAGAAATAGGGGCGTGGAAGAAGTTGAGAGGCGGAAGAGAGAGTTATATGTGGAAAGGAAGGAGAGGTGAAAAGATTAGTAAGAGAGAGTAAGAAGAGAGTGGATGAGGAATTTGGAAGGAATTTGAGTGTAAAGTTGTGGAACTGTAAGAAAATGTTCTGGAGAGAAGTGAAAAGAGTAAGACAGGGTGGAAGTGAAGTTAGCAGGGGAGTGAAAGATAAAAATGGTAGATTACTAGTGGAGAAGGGAGAAAAAGTGAGCAGATGGAGAGAACACTTTAAGGAATTGTTGAACGTAGAGGATGGAAGTAATGGGAGTATAAGTGGCTGGGGAATGGCTGGGAGAAGGAGGGAGGTGAGAAGACAGGAAGAAATCAGTAGGATAGAAGTTGTGGAAGCAATGAAGAAAGTTAAATCGGGGAAAGCCCCAGGAATTGATGGAGTGTGTGGTGAAATGCTGAAGCATGGGGGAGAGATAGTAGTAGAATGGATGTGGAAGATGTGCAGATTGGCCTGGGAGGAAGGTAGAGTCCCGGAGGATTGGAAGTCAGGTATAATTATTCCCTTGTACAAAGGAAAAGGGGAAAAAGAAGTGTGTGGTAATCATAGGGGCATTTGTCTTCTTAGTATAATAGGAAAAGTGTATGGTAGGATACTTATAGACAGAGTTAGAGAAAGAACAGAGAAATTAGTTGAAGAACAGGGAGGCTTCAGGAAGGGAAGAGGTTGTGTAGATCAGATATTCATTCTTAGATCTTTAGTGGAAAAGTTTCTAGAGAAGGGAAAGAAGTTGTATGCGGCTTTCATGGATTTGGAGAAAGCATATGACAGGGTGGATAGACAAGGATTGTGGAAAGTGTTAAGAATATATGGAGTAGATGGGAAGTTGTTGAATGCTGTGAAGAGTATGTACGATGGTGCGAAGGCTGCAGTGCGTGTGGATGGTGAACTAAGTGAATCTTTCTCTTTGAAAGTTGGTTTGAAACAGGGATGTGTCATGTCTCCATGGTTGTTCAATCTGTACATGGATGGGGTAATAAAAGAGGTACAAGGTAGGGTAGTGGATGTTGGAGTGGCCCTGGTGAGAGAGGATAGTGTTTGGAAACTCCCTGTTCTGTTGTTTGCAGATGATACTGTGTTGTTGAGTGAAGATGAAGGGGAGCTGCAAGGCTTGGCGGATGAGTTTGAGAGAGTGTGTAAGAAACGGAACCTGAAGGTGAATGTAGGGAAGAGTAAAGTGATGGTCTTTGAGAGAGGTGAAGTTAGTGAATGTACAGCGAGGTTGGATGGTGAGGAATTGGAAAATGTGAGTACGTTTAAGTATTTGGGTAGTGTGATGAGTAAGGATGGAGGTTTGGAGGGTGAAGTGCTTGAAAGGGTACAGAAGGGAAGAAAGGTTGCTGGTTCCTTGAAAGCAGTGATAAGAAACAGGAAAGTGAGCATGGAAGTGAAAAAGTTACTACATGACAGTATTGTGATACCAACTCTAACGTACGGAAGTGAAGCTTGGATATTGTTGGAAGGACACAAGTCAAGAGTGAGAGCAGTGGAAATGAGTTATTTAAGAGGAGCCTGTGGAGTCACGTGGAGAGACAGGCTGACGAATGAGGATATAAAGGAGCGTTGTGGTGTGGATGTGGATGTGATAGGAAGCGTTATGAGGAACACACTGAGGTGGTTTGGCCATGTGGAGAGGATGGAGGGTGAAAGACTGACGAAGAAAGTGTATGTGAGTGAGGTGGAGGGGGAAAGAGGGAGGGGGAGGCCGAGGATGAGATGGAGGGATGGGGTGGAGAGGTATATGAGAGAGGGGGTGTGAGTTGGGAGCAGAGCAGTGAAATGGCGGGGGACAGGGCGACTTGGAGGCGATTTGTTTGTGGCCACCCCAAACGGGATTGAGGCGTCTGGCAATAGATAGATAGATAGATTATTATTATTATTATTACTAGTAGTAGTAGTAGTAGTAGTTGTCGTACCATTAGCAGTAGTAGAGTAGTAGTAGTAATAGTAGCACAGTAATAGTAGTAGTAGTAGTTGCAGGAGAAGTAGTGGCTATTATTATTATTATTAGTAGTAGTAGTAGTAGTAGTAGTAACAGTAGTAGTAGTAGCAGTAGTAGTAATAGTAGTAAAAGTAGTAGTAGTAGTAGTAACAACAGCAGTAGTAGTAGTAGTAATTATTATTATTACTACTATTTTTTACACTATTATATTCTTAGTTCAGGGTCATCCCATCGTAGTGAAATGGTTAGAAATACTTCCCATTAACCTTTCATAACAATAATGTCTCTTTCCCTTTCTTTCCAGGTACGGGCCGCTGTTGTGTACACCTTGGGAGAGACCTTACCTGCTGGAAGGCTTTAACACTCTCATGAAGGTGTCAGTGAGTTATCCTATCATATTAAAGTGTGTGTGTGTGTGTGTGTGTGTGTGTGTGTGCAAGAGGTAGATAAATAGATAGATGGGTAGATAGATAGCACAATCCATTTTCTGAACCTCAGTCACCTCTCATGCTTCCCCAGTTCATCGGTCATGCATTCCAGTCGAACCTTTTTTTTTTTTTCCCCTAGATTCAGATTCTCTTCCGCATATTTCCACTTCCCTTTCTCCCCAGTCCTTCAATTAATTCCCCTCACTTGAACCTCTCCACTTGGAAGAGGGGGAGGGGGAAGGGGAGGGGAGGAATTTTCTGTGGTGTGTCTGTGGATGGGGGGGGGAGAGAGAGGAGTATGGAGGAGGGGGTTGGGGAGGAAAGTGGTGTATGGAGGGAGAGGGGGGGTGCAGGGGGAAAGAGGGAGGGGTATGAGGAAGCGGGAGGGGGAGAAGAGAGGAAACTGAGGGGAGGATAGAATGTGTGTAGAGGGGAGTAGGTAGGAGAGAAGGGTTTGGAAGGAGGGGATAGGGGGTTGACTGGAGAGGAGTAAGGAGGAAGAGAGGGAAACTGGGGAGATGGAATGGAGGGGGGGGGTAAGTGTATTAGGGAAGAGAGTGGGATATGGGAGAGGGGGGAACTGGGCGAGGGTAGGGGAAGAGAGAGGAATATATGGGGAAGGGGATAGGGGATAGGAAGGAGGGAAGGGGTAGGGGAAGGGGATATGAGGGAGGGGGTTTAGTGAAGAGCTGGCAACGTTTTAGAGCCCCAGGGACCCTAACGAGGCGCTGTCTGGCAAATTGGAATCAACGGAGCGGCCTGGGGGAGGGGAGGGGAGGGGAAGGGAGGGGAGGGAAAGGGTGGGCCAGGGAGGAGGGGAGAGGGGAGGGAGGGGAGGTTGGGTAGGAAGGAAGGGAGGAAAGGGTATAGAGTTTGAGTGGTACATAGGATAAGGGAAAGGGAGAAGGGGAACGGTATGTGGAAGGGATGGGGAATGATAGATGGGATGAGGAAGAGAGAGAGAGAGAGAGAGAGAGAGAGAGAGAGACGATAGTTAAAAGGATGGAAAAGGGTAGAATGAATGAAGAATGAGTGACAGGAGAGGAGAGAGTGAAGAGAGGAAGGGAGGGAGAGAGGGGAGGGATGGAAAGTGGTAGAGAGGATGATGAAAAGAGAAAGGGAGATGAGAGAAGAGGCGCGGGGCACAAAGGGATTATGAAAGAAAGAAAACGACAAAAATAAATTAATGGTCCTCTCAAGGCTGTTTTAAGGTAAAGGAGATTATAAATTATCGGTATAAAAGTCCATATATACACCATGCTTGATCCCAGGTAAGCAGTTTATTAAGATCTCCCTGAATTATCTTTCTGAATTATCCGTCTTTGTAAAGGTGTATCCGGATTTTTTGCACCGTCAGCAAATTTCGGCATCTTACAGCCCAGGCCTTCATGTCGTTTACATAAATCAGAAACGGAGGAAGGGAAGGAAAATAAGTGAGAATGGAAGAGAGAGAGAGGACTGTGAAAAGATGATGGAGGTGGGAGAGAGGGAAAGGAGAAAGGATGGAAGGGAATGAAAAATGATAAAGATGAGGAGGGAATGAAGGAGGGGCAAGGGAGAGGATGGGTGGGAGAAGGAATGGGATGTGGCAAGGGAGGAAAAGTTGAGTGGAGGAGGTAAGGGAAAGGGGGGTGAGAGCGAGAAGGGGCAGGGAATGGTGAAGAGACTGAGGGAGAAAGAGAGAGAGAGAAGAAGGAGGGAGGTGAAGGGTGAGGGAGGAAGAGACATGGAAAGGGGAGTGTATGTGATGAGAGAATGAAAAAGGGGAAAGGGGTAAGGGAGGGAAGGGCGAGGGAAGTGACACAGAGGATGCTTGAAAGGAAAGGAAGGGAAGGGGAGCGAATGAAGGAAAGAATTGGGGAGGTGGAAAAGAGAATGTGGGTGGCGAGGAGATTATGTATATGATGAGATAAGAAGAGGAAGGGTAAAGGCGGAAGAGATAGAGAGATATTGATAGAGATACAGGTAGATAGAAAGATAGATAGATAGATAGATAGATAGAGAGAGAGAGAGAGAGAGAGAGAAGGGGGGAAGGAATGAGAAGGCATAGTGAGGATGACAAAAAGGGAGAGAGAGGGAAATATACGATGATTGTCAAAAAAGTGAGATAAAGAGAGGGAAGTAGGAGAGAATGGAAGGGGGAGGGAGAAGAGGAGATATTGTTGCTAGGGTAGAGTAGAAAAGAGAAGAGTGACAAGGAGGGAAAAAGGAAAAGAGGAAACGGAGTGGGAGATGAAGGAGAGGGATAGAAATTGGGAGGAGGAAGAGAGAGGGGGGAGAGGCAAATATCAAGAAGAAGGAAGAGAGAAGGATCGAAATAAAGGAAGAGGCAAATGTATGAGAGGACGAAAGATGTTTAAAAGAGGAATAGAAAATACGAATGCATTTAAAGAAGAGGAGAGAAGAGGGGAAGCTAGAGGAAAGAGGAGGAGAAAGAGAGAGGAAGAAGCGGCAGAGGAAAGATAAAGCCTGGAGGAGAGAATGTGGAGGAAGAGGGAGGAGGAGGGAAAATAATAAGATGATTAGATGGATGAGATTTTCAAGTAAGAGGAAGTGGCAATGATGGAGGAGGCGAGAGAGGAGGGGAGGGAGGGAGAAGGGGGGAGGAAGAAGAGAGAGAGAGAAAGGGAGAAGAGGAGGAGACGAAATGGGAGAGGTGGGATGAGAGAGGGAGAGAATAAGGATAGAGGTGAAATAAGGTGGAGGAGGAGGACAGGAGAGGAGAGAAGAGAAGAGGGATGCAGTTATTGAGTGAGAAGAGGGGGACTGAGAAAGGAAGGGAGAAGAGGATGAGGTGAAGGGAGAGGGAGAGGGAGAAGAAAGGGAGAGAGAGAGAAAGAAGGAGAGAAGGAGGGGAGGAGAGGAGAGGAAAGAAGGAAGAAGTGTTACTCCCTAGACATATATTGAAAAGTAGCAACAAAGACTCATACACACTTGACTTCCGTTAATTATCTTTACGGTGCTTTGTGTGGCCAGGTGTTTTTAATGAAGTCTGAGTTAATAAGTGCAGGTTGTTCATCTTCTTCATTACTCGCAGTGTCACTGATTACACTCTCATCTTCTAAATGGAAATGTATGAGGGATGCTGGGAGATTTATGGAAGGGCGAATTGGAAAGAGAAGGGAGAAGAGGAAAAAAGAGAAGGGAGAAGAGGGGAAAAAGAGAAGGGAGAAGAGGAAAAAAGAGAAGGGAGAAGAGGGAAAAAGAGAAGGAGAAGAGGAAAAAACGGGGAACGGGGAAAAATGAGAGACGAAGGAAGAAGGGAAAAGAGGTGGAAGAAGTGGGTGGGGAAAATGGAGGGGGGGGGGAAGAAACAGGAAAAGCGTAAGGGAAATAGAAGATGGGCAGAAAAATGACGGAAGGATAGATAGATAGACAGATAGGTAGGTAGGTAGGTAGAGAGAGAGAGAGAGAGAGAGAGAGAGAGAGAGAGAATGTGGGGCTATGAGTTTCTTGTGAGCGAAAAACTGCATTAAAGTAAGCGAGTAAAGGAAATGAGATAGTGAGCGAGGAGAATTGAGCGAGATCGAATAAATTACCGAGTGAGAAAGGCTTTGATTCGAGAGAGAGAGAGAGAGAGAGAGAGAGAGAGAGAGAGAGAGAGAGAGAGAGAGAGAGAGAGAGAAAGAGAGAGAGAGAGAGAGAGAGAGAGAGAGAACTTCCAAGTAAGCAGGTAATTAGGTGTATATGAAACCAGAAAAAAAATGAGAAAAGTAAGCGAGAAAAACTGCGAGTTGGAGAAAATAAAATTGATTAAATTCGCATGGAGAAAATTAGAAAAGAAATCTTGTGAGCGAATAAGTAGAAAAGTTAGAGAAAGTGAGATAATTAAAGCGAATGAGAGCGAAAGCGTGAGTGAAAAATTAGTGGCGTTGGGTGGGGGAATTTATATGACTAAATGTGAATTAGGACGAGAAGAATTTAATGAACGAAAGCGTAAATGAGAGAGAGAGAGAGAGAGAGAGAGAGAGAGAGAGAGAGAGAGAGAGAGAGAGAGAGAGAGAGAGAATTTTAAAAAGTAAGAAAGTCAGAAAAATAAGAAAGGTGAAAGCAAGTAGTAAAATGAAAGAGAACTGAAAATAATGCACAAGAGAGAGAGAGAGAGAGAGAGAGAGAGAGAGAGAGAGAGAGAGAGAGAGAGGGCAAAGGAAAGTGAGTGACGCTTACATGAATTTTATGTTAATCCTTCTACAACAGTGACCTTTTATTTCTTCTTAATCACATTCTTGCCATCTTGAGACGATTTTATTCTGCTCAGACTTTTCGATAAAATATCATACGATTATTATTATTATTATTATTATTATTATTATTATTATTATTATTATTATTATCTGCTTTTTAGCCTTGTCAGACCATTTTATTCATCTCAGAAAAAATATTAAAGTAAGTGAAGGGGTTAAACAGAGACAGGAAAAACTTTATTAAAAGAAAATGAGTGAAAATGCGAGCAAAATAATTAAAGCTAGTGAGAAAGAGGTAAAGAGAGGGAAAAAAAAAGCAAGGAGAGGAGGAAGTGTGATTACATGGAAGGGAGAAAGAGAATTAAAGATGTATCCCAAGGAGACGAAAGAAAACGAAGCAATCTGAGAGAGAGAGAGAGAGAGAGAGAGGGTGTAATTGGCACGGACACTTGAGATTGAGATTCACTTAATTTCGAAGCAAGTGGACCAGTTTCTGCCTGGCCATTTCTCTCTCTCTCTCTCTCTCGATCCTTTCCGTCCTCTCCCCCCTCTCCTCTCTTTCCCTTTCCATATCCTTCCCTTGCTCTTCCTTCCTCTCCACCTCTTTCCCTTTTTACCCATTCTCCTTCTCCCTCCCCCTCTTCCATTCTCCTCTTCCACCTCCACCCCCCACATCCCTTTCCCCTTCTTTTTCTCTCTTCCCTTTCTCATTCCTTCACAAACCCGCCCCACATTCCTTCTCTTTCTTCTTTCCGTCCCCCTCCATCTCCCAGCCGCCCTCCTCTTTTCCCCTTCCTTCTGTCCTCACTCCCTTTCCCCATCACATCCGCCTTCCCTCCCTTCCCCCAACCCCATTTCCAACCCCCCCTTCCTCTCACATATTAACCAAGCGTCGCTGTCCAATGAAAAATGCAAAAAAGCTTCAGCTATTTGGAAACTCACAAAAAAAAAAAGAAAAAAAAAAAAGAAAAAGCTGAAAAGAAAAAAAAAAGGTGAGCGAATATGACAGAGAAATTGATCAGCGTCGGATTTATTCGCTCAATCCTGAACTTTTTGTATAATTGTTTTCTCTGTATTTTTTTTTTTTTTTAGTTCATATTTCTTTCCCATTTCGCGAAAGGGGCAGATGGTTCTAGTTCATTTTTTTTTTTTTTTAATCGTCGAATATTTATAACTTTTTGCATATTTGATTTAGGGTTCCTTTTGGATGTTGGGGAGAGAGAGAGAGACGCCTTCACTTGGTGGCACCCGTATATCTGGGTGGCTCCACTGCCCGGTTATGCAAACGTCCCTCAACTCCCTGTTCGTAAAAGAGGATCGTGGACTGTAGGACGAGAGGAAAAATAAATTGTCGAATGAAGTCTGCGCTCTGTCTGTCAGTCTGTCTGTCTGTCTGTCTCTCTCTCTCTCTCTCTCTCTCTCTCTCTCTCTCTCGTCCATCCAGTATATAACAGTGAGATATAACCAACATACCCTGTCATCCAGTATATTAATTCTACGTCACATATTTCTCCGATATATATCCGTCAAGTATAAAGATTGCTCCTTGAGGTCCATTACTCTCCCTTGATGTCATTCTGCTTGAGAGGTGTGATTTAAGAGAGAGAGAGAGAGAGAGAGAGAGAGAGAGAGAGAGAGAGAGAAATAGAGAGACGTACCCTGAAAAATCCTCTTCTTCCCTGACTTACGCTGGTGAAATAATCGTTCCTTGGCGATCGCATCTTGAAAATGTGTCCAGCAAAGGTAAGGAATATGACCAAATCTGCAGGAAATGGTCTGAAAATGGTCTTGGGAGGTGAGGTAAAGGGGGAAGAAGAAAGAGGAGAGAAGGTAGAGGTGGAATGGAAGTGACGGAAGGAAAGGGGAGAGTAGAAGTGAAGGGGAGAGGAGGTAGAGATATATTGGAGGTGAGACAGGGGGATGATGGAAGTGGGGAGAAGGGATGGAAGGTGAAAGTAATATTAAAAGGGCATAGAATGGGAGAGGTAGAAGTGGGCAGAAGAAGAGATGGATGAGGAGGAAGAGGAGGAGGAGGGAGGGGAGAAGAAGGAGGAGGAGGGAGGGGAGAAGAAGGAGGAGTGAGAGGAAACGAAAGGGGAGGTGAGGAAGTAAGAGGGGAAGGAAAGGGAAAGGTAGAAGAGAAAGGGCTTAAATAGGAGAGAGAGAGAGAGAGAGAGAGAGAGAGAGAGAGAGAGAGAGAGAGAGAGAGAGAGAGAGAGAGAGCAAAAAAATGTCATGGAACAGGACCGATTAATATTTGTCACCGTCACCTTATCTGAAGACATTTGCCATTGTGTGATAGTAAAGTTAAGCGACCTGAGTGCAGGCGTGATTGTGGAATAAAGCTGCTAAGAATAATGGGCAAGGTATATGGAACAGAGATAATGAATAATAATAAGGTATGTGTGAGAGGTGGTGAGTGATGAACAGGGTGGTTCCTGGATTGGTGGAGATAGATAGATATTAGATAGAGAGATAGATGGATAAATAGATGTGTGTGTGTGTGTGTGTGTGTGTGTGTGTGTGTCTTGTCCGAGGGTGTATAGAGAGATCAAAAGCATTATAGCTGTGATCTGAGCTAACTCGCCTGCGTGTGTATGAGAGAGGGAGAGAGAGAGAGAGAGAGAGACGCATATAATCACCCTTCTTTCATCAACACCCTACCTTCCCCCCCCCCCTTTCTACTGCAGTAATCATGGAACAATTACGGTGCTCATCTGGCTAAGCCCCCTGACCCCCCCCCCCTACACATCCCTCTATGGAAGATACATTGTAATAGTGTGGTTGTCCAGACTACCTTAGGATTATGTGCTATTATGTACACAACCTTTTCTCTGCACTGGCGCTCCACCCCCCCCCCTGCCCTCTCTCTCTCTCTCTCTCTCTCTTTCTCTCTCTTGGTTGGTGTAATTGCTTTGAGATGGAAAACAAAAGGGTAATTAATGCTTTGACCAACGGTGGTGCACTCATTGAACTACCCTGTTCCCTACGTGACTCTTTTATATTTGTTGATTTGTATCTGCTTTCATGAGACATCTAATTTCATCACTGTATAGTCAGACTGGGATTTAACACTAGTCAACTAGTCACTGACTAGTAAATTCTGTGTCGTACTAGTACACTTTAGGAGTTATAGTCCGGATTGACAAAAAAGTAAAAAAAATTTTACAAACTTGTTTGGGTGTTTCGGGCTGGCACATGTATTTTCTGGAATGTTCCAGATGGTGCATATCTGGTCTGATCTACAACTTTCCAGAAAAATCTGAATGTCTTGGAATAATCCTGAACATACCTCGTCTGATCTGTATCTTTCCAGAAAATTTTAAATGTCCTTTGAGCATTCTGGATGCATGATTGCCAGAACTTCCCAGAATAATCCATTCCCAGACTACAAAACTGATGTGGAGGACTGTGAAGATGTTTTTGTTAAGACTGATAATTACTGAGATGTATCATTGTGTGTAAGTGTGAAAATTTGTGATTGTTCAGATGAAATGTAACCCCAAACTGAGCTTCGTTAAGAGAATAATAAATCAGCATTGCAATACTTAGTAACACGTATATAGTTAGTTCACAGTTATTGGTACATTTGCTGAAATTGGCTGGACTAGTAAAATTGGCCCGGAATAGTAAATTTTGGGGGTTACTAGTCATCTTGGAAGGCTTGACTTTGATTCTTAAATCCCAGTATCTTCAGTAGGCTATAATATTGCTTATTTTTAGTAGTTAGTAGATAGTTTCTCGTACAGTATTAGGTTTTATCTTGCTCTCTGGTCGTTACCTCACCTCATTCATAGGTGTGAAAGGAGTCATGGAGGAAAGTGATGGAGATGCCCTAAGTGTGAAGCAGACTCAGTGGGAGGGTGGATGTAGCTTTGTCCTTGCCTGTACCAGAAAATTAGCGGGAAATTTTTGTGTAGAAAACATTATAGTGATTACGCGAAATGATGACCATGTGAGAAAAGTAATGGTGAAAGTATTTTGGTGTTAGAGGAGAATGTGTTGCGTTTCTCATAAACTGAAATGATGAAAGTATGATAATATGAGAGCAGAATGATGATAGCAGAAGAGATATAATTGTAATGGTGAAAGTACAGCATTACAGAGATGGAGCAAAAGGTTGGCTGTTAGAGGTAAATTATGGAGGTGAAAGTTGTTGTAGTGATGGTGAAGAATAAGGGAGGTGTTGGAGGTACGAAAGAGGGGGGAAGCGAGAATGGTGAAAGTTATTACAGTGATGGAGTAGAATGATGGCGGTGTTGGAGGTACGGAGGGGGGGTGGGGGAGTGAGTGGGAATGACGGAAGTACTAATGGCGCAGATTAAATGGGTGGCAATATCACGGAATGAGATGAGAATGGCGACAGATTTAGTGTGATAAATTATGATGGAAATAGATTGAGATGTGCTGCACGCTTTATATGAAATTGTTCTCGTGTGTGTGTGTGTGTGTGTGTGTGTGTGTGTGTGTGTGTGTGTGTGTGTGTGTGTGTGTGTGTGTGTGTGTGTGTGTGTGTGTGTGTGTGTGTGTGCGTGTGTGCGCGCGCGCGTCCAACACTGACACACACACACACACACACACACACACACACACACACACACTGAAGCACCGCCATAAAGATAAGTCCTGGCACATAAGGTCTAAAATCAGATTACGTTTATGCCCCTCGCCTGTACCGCTGGAGCCACTGTTTTCCCGCACTCCCTCGCTCCATCTCTCGCTCGTTGTCGTTAGATAGTCACTTCAGGGATAAAAACTCTTAGGCTCCTTTACTTCCCCTGACTGAATAATACTGTTTTATTACCGGGACAACTAGACTATTATATTACTGTCAGTACCAGATTTGCGGTATTATAACTGGTATTTTCTGCTGTTTTATGCTGTATATCCTACTGTATATCCTATTGTATACCCCCGTTTATAATATTTATCCTACATTGTATATATGGGATCAGTGGGATATACAGTACAAAAAAATACAAAATACCACATTTTTTTTTTTTACCTCAGATTTTCGTCCTTTTGCAGCTTATCTCACGTAGATCAGTGGGGGAAAAAGACAGTACTACGGCCTTACATCGTTTCCAGAGCACTTCTTTGTGACTAGCATCGTAACTCACTGTTAATCTGTTGTCACATCTCGGCAATGGTTGTTTTAGGCCAAGTTGGAGTAAAAGCAATCTAGTTACAGCATGCGATTATTTTCACCTGAAAATGTGTCGCAGGAAGCTGAGCGTGGTAGTACGATTACCATTAACCTTTCATGGTAGGGGGAACTCTAGTATTTGATTCCACGTAACCCCATACTAATTTGATCAACTGAGTGTTTTAAATGCCTTGTGTTAGTCAGTATATAATAGAGTTGACCCCACCATGAAAGGGTTAATCTGATCTATCTATCATCCAGTCCCCTCCAGAACCATTGGGAACGTAGTGACAAGGTTATTTAGTCCCGACATTTACTGCGGGGAAGGACCGATCTTAAGGCGACGAAGGACCAGTCTTTAGGCCAGGAAGGACCAATGTTAAGGCGAGGAAGGACCAGTCTTAAGGCGAGGAAGGACCAGTCTTAAGGCGAGGAAGGACCAATCTTAAGGCAAGGAAGGACCAATCTTAAGGCGAGGAAGGACCAATCTTTGGGCGAGGAAGGACCAGCCTTAAGGCGAGGAAGGACCAATCTTAAGGCGAGGAAGGACCAATCTTAAGGCGAGGAAGGACCAATCTTAAGGCGAGGAAGGACCAGCCTTAAGGCGAGGAAGGACCAATCTTAAGGCGAGGAAGGACCAATCTTAAGGCGGGGAAGGACCAGCCTTAAGGCGAGGAAGGACCAGTCTTAAGGCGAGGAAGGACCAGTCTTAAGGCGAGGAAGGACCAATCTTAAGGCGAAGGTGGCCAGTCTTCCTCGCCCTGAGTGGAATTATGTGAGCAATGAAGTGGGATTCGTGAACTGATAAACATAATTCACGTACGCACACACACGCACATCCACAAGCGCACATGCACACGTAAACAGAGAGACTCCACGGGGGAAGAGAGGATGGAAAACACACACACACACACACACACACACACACACACACACACACACACACACACACACACACTCTCTCTCTCTCTCTCTCTCTCTCTCTCTCTCTCTTTTATGTGTTCGCTCCATTAGCTCGCCTCTTTATGGGCCCGCTTGTCTATTGGGGCCCAGGGTTTTATCTATCGAGGCCGGAGTTTATCTATTGGGCTCTTTTTATGTACTCGGGTTTATCTATCTGAGCTTCTATGTACTTGTGGATATAACGCAGCATTTGTTAATATTGATCTATTTATCTATCGGGATAAAGAATATTTTTTTTATTTATAATGTTATATATTGTGGATGATTATATTTGTTAATTTCGGTATATTATATATGATATTTTAATGGTGGAGATAGATAGATGGACGGATAGATAGATAGATAGATAGAAAGATAGATGGATAGATAGATAGGTGAGAGAGAGAGAGAGTCGAACGGGAGGAATAGATATGGAGGGTGGACTAAAGCGTTTCCTTAGTTATTGCCCTGTATATCTAAGCGTTTATCTGTGTGTGTATGTACACGTGTGCGTATGTGCACAATGATATTCGGGAATTAGGGAGTACATACATGGAACTTTGTGCACTGATGTTATTCTGAGTATGGTTGAGGAATAAAAATACTGCAAATGTTGTGGTGTATTTGTGGTTCTTGTTGAACATGATATGGATTTGTATGAATGTGCATAAATTTCAATGGAGTAATTTAAAATCAGAAAATATTCCATTTATATTTGGCAATGTGTATACGTGTAACTGCACATACATAATCCATTTCTTAGTTCAAGTTAAGATTAGATAATTGATGATTATGTGTAAATCCATATAAGTTTGGTTGTTCATTTACGTGTGTAGCTTATATATATATATATATATATATATATATATATATATATATATATATATATATATATATATATATATATATATATATATATATATATGTGTGTGTGTGTGTGTGTGTTCCTTGGTAAACATGTATGTAGATGGTCAGTTTACCTACACTCTTCCAGCAGATGACGTTACTGAGGGAGGCTAGTGGTCTCGAGGGAGTGTGGAATGACCCAGTGTCTTCACACACACACACACACACACACACACACACACACACACACACACACACACACACACACACACACACACACACACACACACACACGATCACTCTGGCATGCATCACGTCATTATTTCAACTTTCTGTCTAATCATCGTTTCACCCAGCCAACTATAGTACTTTTACCGATCTACTCCTTTGTTCTTTTTTCATTTTCCTTTTTTAACTAATCGACGTCGACTTGTATTAGATGCAAACGGTTTCTTTTTGGCGAATAAAGTCGTCTGTCGGTAGCCAGAATTAAGTACCTAAGTACCTTTGTTCTGCATAACGTAATCTGACTAGGCAGCGCTTCATCGTTCACTCCCTCCAGTAATTCACTCAACCCAGTCATTCACCAACTTTCCTCACTATACATCCATGTCCCAGGCCACTCAGTCATTCAACCATTCATCACTTTGCTTCTGTCATTCATTCCTTTGTTCATCGCATCCACTACTTCACGTATTCATTTTCATTCGTGGACTCAAGCACTCAAGCGCTTTACTCCCTATAACTGTGTCCATTTTCCCGACCAGCTTCCCATTCACTGGGTTAATTGCCTCTGCTGTCGAAAGTGGATTGAGGTTAGGTTTTCTCTGTTTTATCCCCAGGCTGCTTGTTTGTTGTATCTTAATTTGGCTACCTCCACCTCAACGCAGTTCAACCTAACCTAATTTAGCCTAGCATAACCTTAGCCTGACCTAATCTAACCTAATCTAACTTAACCAGCCCATTATAACACAGGACATCATAACCTAACCTTACCTAATCTGGCACAAGGCAGCCTAACCTGACTAACATAACCTAGAGTCACACATCACGGCACAGCCTATCTCAGCCTAGCAATCACGTATCTAATTACCTCGGACAGCGCAGTTGGAAATAGGTAGTGTCCTCTTCCCACCTTGCTTGTTTATCTGTCTGTCTGTTTGTTCACTAAATTAAAAGGGGGGATTATGGTGAAATTTTAGTAGGTGTTTGCTATTGAACTAGGAATAACGTTATTGATTTTTAATGAAAGTATGTTCGAGGACAAGGACACAGTACTATCCTTAGATAAATACCATCCACACAGCCATTAAGACCCCCTGTTACCAATATTATTCATTAATTTTTCCATCCATTCATCCACTTATTCATCCAGTCCTCCAAGAGCTCCTCAGTTGATCCATCCATCCATCCATCCATCCATCCCTCATGTCAGTGCCGCTAATGACCTAGGAACTGACGCGGTACATAAAAACCATTTATTATTATCCATTCATCGGTTCGAGCATCCATTCATCCAACCAACCAATCAGCCAACCAACCAGTCAATCAACCAGCTTACCAACCAACCCAGTCCAACCATGCATTCTTTTGTCCATCCCTGCATCCATTCATCAGTGATCCATCCAGCCTCTCGTCACAGTTCTCCATTTATTTAAGCATCTATTTATCCTAGCACTCCTCACCCCTTCCATCCTCCCATCCATCCATCCATCCATCCATCCATCTCGTCAGGAGCCCTCCATTGGAATCGTCGATAGTACATTACGTTCTTTACGGGTATGGACTTGTTGTTCACGAGATCTCTCCCTTCCCCCCGCGCCCCCCCTTTCATCCCTCTCCCGTACCCCGACTTAATGAGAGGTGGTAGGGGGAGGAAAGGATGGGAGGGAGAAGGGAGAATGGAGGAAGGTATGTGTAAGAAAAAGGGAGAGGATGAGGGAACCAGGAACGAGGAAGGAAAGGAGGGAGTTAAGGAGATAGAAGAAGGGTAGCAAGAGACAATTTAAGGGAATATGGAAAATAAAGGAAAGGCAGAGGATAAAGGAGACAAGGAAGGGAGGTAGGAGAAAGAGGGAGGATAGGAGAAAGAGGGAGGATAGGAGAAAAGGAAGATTTGGAGGAAACAGAGAAAAGGAAGTAGAGAAGAAGGGGATATACGGTAAAAAGGAGAGATGGGAGACAGGGAAAAGACACAGGAAGAAAATGGAGAAGGAAGGAGAGGAGGAAAGCAGAGAACAGAAATAGGTAGGTAGGTAGGTAGAGAGAGAGAGAGAGAAAGAGAGAGAGAGAGAGACAGAGAGAGAGAGAGAGAGAGAGAGAGACAGACAGACAGACAGACAGACAGACAGAGAGAATGAGAATTATTTAGCCAAGACCACTGTACCAAGGCCACCTGTACCCACCAACCTTTGTCAAAGTATCTGGCCTCCTCCCCGTCTCTCTCTCTCTCTCTCTCTCTCTCTCTCTCTCTCTCTCTCTCTCTCTCTCTCACACACACACACACACACACACACACACACACACACACACACACACAAAAGTGGATATAGTTATAGCTAAAGATGTAGCTATGCACAGGTAACTCAGTCCCATACTTTTTCATCCATTCTGCTTTAGCATTCGTCCACGCACCCACCACACCCTCTTTCTCACATTCATTCCATTCATCATTCATTCTTCACTTCGGCAACTTTATTTTTTCTCCAGTGCTTATCATGCTCTCTCATCTTCTCTCGCATCTCCTTTTATTCTGTCTTCTCTTCCTATGTGTTTCGCCTCATTCTTTGCATCTTCTTTCCTTCCACGCTATCGCATCCCCCTATTCCAGTTCCTCCACTCTCCTTTCCTCTCCTCTTGCCTGTATTCCTCTCAGGTGCTCTTTTCTCTTCCATTCTCCTTTCCCAGCCTCTCCTCTCCTCTCCTTTTCTCTTCTCTGCGCTGGGGTGAAGGTATTTTCTTTCTCGTCTGTTTTTACATGCTATAAGTTATGCACCACTCTTCCCCTTTCCCCTGTCCAACCCACCCCGCATCTTCCCACCCCACCCCACCCCATCACCCTTCTGCCCTACCCCACCCAGGACACCAACAAAGACCTATTTAAGCCCCATCCCACATAGAATACTTCACCCGAGCAGTGCCTCACCCCAGCCCTGCCCCACACCAGAAAACCCCCCAGTCCATCCCACCTCAACACCACTCCACCTCACCCCAACCAAGTTCTGTCCAGTAAATCCGCCACGGCAAAACCCCAGCACTGCCCAACCCCCCACCTCAGCACCGCCTAACTCCACCTTAGCACTGCCTAACTCCACCTCAGCATTACCCAATCCCGCCCAAGCCCACCGCATTACTGACCCTCCTTGCCCCAACCGACCCCAGCCAAGCCCCATTAGAACCCCAGCCCACCCCAGCCCAACCCCACTCAACCCCAGCCCACCCCAGCCCAACCCCACTCAACCCCAGCCCACCCCAGCCCAACCCCACTCAACCCCAGCCCACCCCAGCACTGACCAGCCCTGCATCGCCTTCGCACAAACTTCCCACAGCAGTCTTGGTCCACCTCCCTTTTCTAAACTCTTCCTCCAACTGTGGGATAGTTTAGCCTGGCTGCCTTTGGTCACCCTGTACCCTCTGCTTACCTGACTACATTTCCGTTTTTGCACGACGCCTAATCGAAGAATTGATCCAGATTATCGCATTCCAGTTTTCTAAGGTCTCCAGTATATCGGTAAGACTTAGTAAAACCCGTAAAAAAAACTAGACGAGTAAGAAAGAAAAATACTTATACTCTCCCTAAATCCCAAAATTTATCGTTCACCATACTACAGTCCCGTCTCTGCCCCATAACTAATTCCAGGGATCATCCCGAGTATTGGTGGAAAAAGTGCTGAGTCCCTTAAAATATCCCTAAAACTTAACACAAATCTTTAAAATAGTTGCTAAAACTAATAAAGGTGTCTGAAATAACTCTAAACAAAGATACCCCTAAATTTTCTGTCTCCCTCATTAAATTTCAATCGCTTACCCACACCTGATCCCAGAACTTAATCAGAATATCGTTCAAAAAATCAGTAACTCTTCTTAAAATGCCGTTGAGAATTAGTAAAGCCATATAGAAAAATTATTATATCTAAAAAAAAAAAAAAATGTGGAGTAATGCCCATCAGGTGAGTTGACTTTGGTGTTAGGGATTTTTTCGCCAGGTAACACAGTGGTATGTAATCAGTTGTACAGTATACCTGTTGATGTGGGTATATCGTATCTCTCTCTCTCTCTCTCTCTCTCTCTCTCTCTTTCTCTCTCATACAAGGGACCTGTTTTGTTTGTTCTAAGGGTCGGATGCGTAATATATTCGTACACTTTCACATAAACTAAACTATGAAACACACACACACACACACACACACACACACACACACACACACACACACACACACACACACACACACACACACACACACACACACATGCCGTCATTCACTAATAGGTGTATACATGAATGCATGAACCTTAATGGATGTGCATCCTCTCTTTCTCTCTCTTCCTTTGACACACACACACACACACACACACACACACACACACACACACACACACACACACACACACACACACACACACACACACACACACACACACACACACACACACACACACACACACACACACACACCTAATCCTCAAAGCACGTATACACACTCATGCACATCCTCACACATACACACACATACACCATCACACGAGAAAAATCTGAAAAAATCCCTGTATATAATAGCGACTAATAGCCTGCTCTCTCACTCAATACCCCGCTAACGAAGACACAGTGAGAAGGGTGGAGGGAGGGAGGGAGGGAGGGAAGAACCACCTCCCCTCCTCTCCCTCCCATCCCCTCCCTCCCCCGCGTCCCCCTTCCCTCCCTCTCACTCACCTTCCCTTTCCTCTCCTCCCTCACTCACCCTTCCATCCCTTCGCTCCCTGTCACACACCCTTCCCTTCCCTTCCCTTCCCTCTATCTCACTCACCCTTCCTTCCTTTCCCTCCCTCTCATTCACCCTTCCTTCCCTTCCCTCCCTCCCACTCGCTTTTCCTTCCCTTCCCTCCATTTTGGTTTTCCTTCCTTCCCTTTCCTTTCATTTTTTTTCCTTTTCTCACACACACACACACACACACACACACACACACACACACACACACACACACACACACACACACACACACACACACACACACACACACACACACACACACACACACACACACACACGTACCGGTATCTACCCATTTCTCTCTCTCTCTCTCTGTACTGATATGTCTGTCTGTATCTGAATCCATCTTTGCTTATCAGTCTCTCTGTGTATCTCTCAGTTGTGGAGTGCATCATTTTCTCATTTATTTTTCTTTTTCTCTCTTTCATGGATCTCATCTGCTTTCTCCATCTCCCGTCACCTTCCCCTCCATTTCTCCCTTCCTTCCCTCCCAGCACGTTGTTTCTCCCCCTGATTTTTCATCTTTTATTTTCGTTTAATTTATGGCATGCCTCCGTTCTTTTGGTTGTAGTAGTTGGTATAACGTGTGCCATATGTGCTGATAAATATGTGCTTAGATTGATATAGATTGATGGATATAGATAGATAGATACGTAGATAGATAGATAAAGAATAATGTATATAGATAGACGGATAGATAGAAAGATGGGTAGATAGACAGAAAGAAAGGTAGATGTGTATTCATTCTTACGATAAGTTACGAAGCAGCGCGCGATGACTTTCGTAACCTGTTCATGTGACCTTGAGAGTCCAGCACACCTGTTCTTGTGACCTTGAGAGTCCAGCACACCTGTTCATGTGACCTTAGAGTCCAGCACACCTGTTCATGTGACCTTAGAGTCCAGCACACCTGTTCATGTGACCTTAGAGTCCAGCACACCTGTTCATGTGACCTTAGAGTCCAGCACACCGGTTCATGTGACCTTGAGAGTCCAGCACACCTGTTCATGTGACCTTGAGTCCTGCACACTTTTCACAATCAAACGTAAGAGTTTCACACTAAAATCGCCTTTACTGCGCGCACCTGTACGTAAGAAAGATTGCAATATTTTGGTGCCACCCGGAATGGCAGACTTCTATAGTCCTTTCATTTCAACTTGGCAAAACTAAGCTGCCAACCCCACTTCAGTACGTGGTTAGGTTATGAAAAGTTGAACAGGCTAATACTGAAGGCAAAATAATAATAATGATAATAATAATAATAATAATAATAATAATAGTGAAATTGAATGAGAAGTCACAAAATTGTCTCTACTGTAATAATGTATAGAAAACATCTGGAAGAAGTTGGGCAGCATCTTAGACAGGGAATTTTAGACATTATTGTTTGTTTTTATGTATTTGGTTATAGTATTTAGGGGTGTTACAAAATTTGTCTCTTAATAATGTCCATGTTTTTGTATTTTTCCAGTCTTCTTTCTTGCCGCCTTATTTTTATTCTGTTATTATTATTATTATTATTATTATTATTATTATTATTATTGTCATCATCCCAGAGGAGAGCTGCCTCTTTCATTTTCTTTTCTCTTTCGTTATTAATATGAGACTAGAACTTCTTTTATGATCACGACCGGATTGTGTAACCATCAAATAATATAACTCTCTCTCTCTCTCTCTCTCTCTCTCTCTCTCAAGCTTTCCTTCTGTCCCATCCTTCAGTGGACCAATCTTTTAAAATCTGTAACGCTTTGTTTCCTTCCTTCCCTCATTCCTTTTTCTCAACCTCTTCTACTCTTCCCCCTACCGTTTCCCTTCCTTATTTCATCTTCTCCCTGCCTACTCCCTCAGCTTCCCTCATTTCCTTCTTTTTCTGTGCTCTCCCTTTCTTCATTCATTGTCTGCCCCTCACCCTTTCCCTCTGCTCCCTCCCCTGTCCTTTCCTCACTTCTCTCTCCCTCATAACTTTCCTCTATCCCTCTACCTATTCCCCTCAATCCTTGCCTTCATCCTTCCCCTCTTCCCCTACAGATTCCCCTCTCCTTCTCCTCTTTCCCCTCACCCCTGCCCATTTCTCTCTCCTCAATCGTCTCCCCCTCCCCCTGCCTCACCACACACCGGAGTATGTAAACAAAAGGTCGTGACGTCAGCAGGGCGCGTCAGCTGATCGGCAGGTCGCGTGGATCTTTTTCTTGCTGTCGAGTCGGATCACCAAGACGGATTTACCCAGAACTTGATGCTGGGGAGGGAAAGAGGAGTAAGATGATGACGATGATGACAAAAAAGACCAGGAGGCTCGGTTGCCGCCTCTCGTTAGGGAAAGAGTGGATAAATAGAGATAGATGATACGAACTGTGATGCGGAAAATCGATAGACCAATAGACTAAGGTTATTCCCGGGAACAGTACGAAAACATCTGCCTAATTGTTAGCCATTTACCTGTCTACCAAGAGTACCTGTGTGCCTTTCATCTACTAACCAACCTGCTTGATTATCTACCCACTCGCCCATCTACCCACCTAACAGTTTTCCTACGTATCGATCTTCTCTCACACTTACCCTCCCACACACGTTCTTACTCACCTATCCTTTTTTCTGCTTCCTGGTCTCCTTACTCTTGGCCTTTAGCCTACCTGTATCAGACTAATTGGTGCGTCTCCTTACCCGTCGATCTGCCTATTGATTTATCGACCTTCCCATGAACCCACCCACACAGCTACATACTTATCTGCCAACTTACCTATAACCTACTAACCTATCTGCCTATACCTACCAACCTGCCTTCCTACCCATCAGCCTACATGCCCTCCTAT
This sequence comes from Coenobita brevimanus, assembly GCF_032717465.1. Taxonomy (NCBI): domain Eukaryota; kingdom Metazoa; phylum Arthropoda; class Malacostraca; order Decapoda; family Coenobitidae; genus Coenobita; species Coenobita brevimanus. The sequence continues at coordinate 42,800,888 of NC_137003.1, read as the reverse complement.
TAATCTTCCTGCTTATCCATTTTCCTATCTGCCTGCCTGCTTACCCACCAACCTACCTGCTAATTTATCTTGCCTACCTACCCACGTGTTTACCTACCGTCCGACCGGCCTCTCAACTTCTGGCACCTCACCTACTTTTAAGCCTATGTCATTCTGCCTACCTCTCACATTTTCTTCCTTTCCTACCCAGCTGCCTAATTATCTGCCTCAGTGCCCCTTTACTACTACCACCTACCTACTTACATACATACCTCCCTGCCTACAGCACCTACCTACTTCCCTATCTAACTACCTGCCAACAGTAATTTACCTACCTACCCATCTAACTACTTGCCAACAGTAATTTACCTACCTACTTACCTGTGCTGCGGGCTCATGGCCTTTGGTTCCTTCTTCCTCGCATAAAAAAAAAAAAGAAAAACTTACCTATCTCCCCTTACCTTCCTACCTACCAACGCACCTGTTCCTGCCTACCTACTACTTGTACCGACCTACCTACCTACCAGACCTGCCTCCCAGTCTACCTGCCTACAGTACTTACCAACTAAACATACACACCTTCCTTCCCACACACCAGCTTACCTACCTACAAACATAATTACACACCTTCCTGCCTTACTTCCAGACCTGCCTTCCAGCCTACCTACCTACAGTACTTACGAACTAAACATACACACCAGCTTTCCCACACACCAGCCTACCTACCTACCTGCAAACATAATTACACACCTACCTACCTTCCTACCTACCCACTTACACACGTACCTACCTGCCTGCCTACCTTTCACCTTTCCTTACCAATCCTCTTACCTGTATAATGGGCCTCGAGGGACCAATTAAAAACACCTCACTTCCTTCCTTACTCGAGTCCGCGGTTTTATTCTTTTTGACTTATTATCCCTCTTCCTCTTCCTCTTGCGTTCTCTTGATTCATCTTTCTTTTTTTTCCTCTTCGTCCTTGCTATTTGTCTTTCTCCCACTTCCTCTCGCTTCCCCTCCATTCCTCTTTGTTTTCCTCCCTCGTCATCCGTATTTCTTTTCTCTTTTTCTCCCTCTTCGTTTTCCTTCCCTGTTTTCCCTTTTTGCCCTCTCTTCCTCGCCTTCCCTCTTCTTCCTCTTTCTCCCGCTTCCTCTTCTTCCCTACTTTTTCTTCCCCTGGCCCTCTTTCTTCTTCTTCCTCTTCCTCCCAGTTTCTCTTCCTCCCTCTTCAGTTTCCTTCCTCTTCATCTTCTTCCCTCGTTCTCCTCTTCCTGCCGTCTCATCTCTTGTCTTCTCTTCTCGCTTCTTTTCTCCTCCTCCACTTCCTTTTTCCTACTTTGTTTGCCTTCTCTTTCCTTCTGCATTTTCCTTTTCCTCTGTCTGTATGTTTATTATATTTCTTCCTCTTTCTGTGTAATTGTACCCCTTTCTCGTCTTTATCTTTCTTGCTACTCAATATTTCTCATTCCCTTTTCTTGCCCTTGTCTGTCTCCCTCTCTCTCCTTTTTCAGTCTCTAAAGCACTTTTTAGCTACTCGTTAAACTTTCTTTCTTCCATCAATCCTCTCTTTATCATAATTCTTCTCTCTTTTTCCTTATATTATCTCCAAGTTCGTGATATTTTATTTTTTAGTCTCTCCCTTCTCTCTCTCTCTCTCTCTCTCTCTCTCTCTCTCTCTCTCTCTCTCTCTCTCTCTCTCTCTCTCTCTCTCTCTCTCTCTCTCTCTCGTAAAATGCAATACCATCATACGCCTACTTTTCCGGTGGAAAAAAAAAAAAAAACGATCTCTCACTTAGCTTCCTCATTTATAGCAATATTTTTACCAGTCTTAAAGAAAATATTCCCCAGGCATTTTAGACCAGTATACAGTATTTTCCTCCACGTTTAAGGTTACCAGCGGAAAATCTTGGGAGATGGAGAAATGCCTTGACTTTAATTCCCTTCTGTTAAGCTTCTTCAATTCAGAAAAGGGTAATTCAGGTACTGTTAACCCCTAGGTCAAGAGAATTAAAAAGGTCTGCCCATCGAGGTACCAGTTTTCACCCCTTGTGCGCATGACGTCACAAGAAGTGTCAGGTAAAGCCCTGAGTGAAGTCAGTTCATCAGTCTCCACTGACCCATACACCAAGAAGGATCTCCGTTTTCTGTGAATTCGCGAAATATTGAGGAAGGGTCTCTTTTGTTTTTATTTATTAATTTATTTATTTATTTTTTTTTGGGGGGGTAAAATGCCCACTTTTTGTGCAGTGAATGGGTGTAGAACTTCTCGGGTTAAAGGCATTAATATAAGCTTCCACAGATTTCCTAAGGATGTGGAAATCAGAAATAAATGGGTTAAGTTCTGCAGAAAAACAGATCCTTGTTTTAATCCTGCCAATTCCTACATATGTAATAAGCACTCTGAAACAACTGCATATGAGAGAAACCTAAAGTATGAGGGGGCCCATGTTACTGGAGACAGACTAGATTCTTTTGATCAGAGAGGTAAGAAATATATATATTAATAGCAACATCATAAAATGAAAATCCAGTATTCACGGATGCACACTAGAACTTAGTCATGTTGGTGCTAACCGTGGAAGTTTAGTAATTAAGGAAATCCACCTGTAATGTCGTCTCACGGGAATGAGTGTTGCCAAAAAAATATTGGAAGTTTAGAATAAATATTTTGCCCATTTATCCAAGCTTTTCATCCTTAGGCTTATATGTTCGGCCAATGAGAACTTCATATTCTTATTGTATTCATTTTCATATAATTTCCTTGCACCCAAAAATATTGTAAAGTTAGATAAAAATTCGGTGTTAATATTTATGTTGGCAGTTTGTGGGATCTCTCTCTCTCTCTCTCTCTCTCACACACACACACACACACACACACTTCTGCTGATGTCACGGATAAGCTGCGCGTGGAGAGACCTTATTAATTCTCTTGACCTAGGTTAACCCCTTCTGCTGTACGACATATTATTATTATTATTATTTTTTTTTTTTTTACTACTACTACTACTACTGTTATTATTTCTTCTTCTTCCTCTTCTTCTTTTTCTACTTACTGTTTATTATTATTATTATTATTATTATTATTATTATTATCATTATTTCAGGAGAACTTATTCAGTTCCGAGGACATCCCTGGGTTTTTGTGGCTTTAAAATTCTGTAACTTAATGGTCAGACTATTAAAAATGGGCCTTGAGATATGTATGAACCCTGTACAAATGTGCTTTATTTAATATGTTTAATTTTTGTCCCATACTTCTGCTTGGAGGAAAAACTAGTGAAAATATGTACTCAAATGTGATAACTCTCTCTCTCTTTCTCTCTCTCTCTCTCTCTCTCTCTCTCTCTCTCTCTCTCTCTCTCTCTCTCTCCACATACTTCTGCTTGAAGGAAAAACTACTGAAAGTTTGTATAGTACGTAAATGTGATAACGTTCTCTCTCTCTCTCTCTCTCTCTCTCTCTCTCTCTCTCTCTCTCTCTCTCTCTCTCTCTCTCTCTCTCTCACCAGGTTCTTGCTCGGCCCTGTTCTCCTCACCAGTCCCTCTCACATCATTATTTTTACCCCTAATGACGCCCACAACCCCCCTCCCCCCGTTTTTATCGGCGCTTAACGAGGCCAAACAAGATGCCTCTTCGTTAATCGCGTTCTGCCCCCGCCTTTTTTCACGGTTTATCAAGTTTTGCGGTCGAAAAAGTAAACAAAAAAGGTGAAGAGGGGCGCTCGACGTCCATTGGCGCGTGAAGTGAGCCTCTCGACCAATCAGACGCCCGACTACTTACCAGAGGCTTCCAGGAGGCTTGATTTCTTAAGAGGGGGTCAGGACATTCTAATTTAGTTGGGCAAATTTCTGGGATGAGGTCACTTAAAACTCTTCCAATTTCATTTTCTATTAGTTTTTCACAGTTCTCGAGGTCTAATGGGATTAATTTCGTTACTTTCCCTCATATATTTCCAACTCTCCCGGGGGTAGTGGGAGGGGAGGGTTGCCAAGTGCTTCCGGGAGACGGAGTTTTGGGATAGCCATTGTTTGTTGTCATGAATATATACCACCTCAGATGCCGCTTGATCTTATTTCGCTGATTACTCTTACATAACACGCGTTACCTCCCTGGATGAAGATGGAGGAAGAAGAGGGAGAAGAGAGGAGGGGGAGGGGGTGGAAGTAGAATCGAATGATAAAAGTAAGGAAGAAAAGAAATGGAATTGAATACAAGGAGTACAAGGAAAACAAACAACAACAGATTTGTTGGTCCCGTCACGGCTGTTTGGTGTGGGGAGGGTTATAACTAACAAAAACTATACTGTCAGCTCGAGACAAGAATAGAAAAGCAAGAAGGTTCCCCCCAGCTCACCAAACCCTCCAGATGAAGCCGGCAGGAAGAAGTGAGAAATGGAGCATAGAAAAACTCAGGGAAATTTCGTAGAAAAGAAGGAAATGAAGTCCTATTCTACACTATCTATCTGAAAAGGAAAGAAAAACTAAGCCATTTTATCGGTTGTACTGCATTTTTTTAAAAATAGGGCTACCAGAACTGTACTCAGTATTCTGAATGTGGGCGTACTAGAGAATTACACAAGGTGAGGATCATATTTTCTTATTTATATTCAAGTGCTCTACCAATGATACGATGATAGAATACAGTAGGTGGGATGGTAGGATAGAAGAAAGGGTAGAGAGGAGAGAGAAGGAGATGGAGGGAGGGTAAGATAATATAAAGTAATAAAAGGATGGAAGGAGGGAAGGAAGAAAAAGGGGAGAGGAGGAAGGAAATTTATGGAGGGAAAGAAGGAAAGATAAGCAGAGAAAATGAAGAATAAGGTGAGAACGAGGGAATGGAGGAAGGAAAGACGAGAGACGAGATGGGAGGGATGGAAGGAAGGAGGAAAGAATAGAGAAAGTAAGAAAGGATGTCTAACAGTGAAGGGGTTCATGAAGGCTGTATTTGACCCTTGGTGTCGGAAGAGCCTCCTCTGAAGCCTGAAAAAAAAAAAAAAAAAAAAAAAAAAATCCGCGAGCTGAAAGGGTGAAACAGAAATATCATCACATTGTGTCTCCTCGTCCTCTTTATTTATTTATTTATTTAATTTTTTTACGTTTCCCAACCCCAAAAAATTTCCATACATTTTCATCTTAAAGAGCCCCGGCGTGACGTAACCTGTTTTGCCTTTTTGTATATAAATAAATAAACATTAAATAAACAACAGAATTATGCTGATAAAAAAAATGGGCTCCTGGTTGCTGTTGCTGTCGGTCCTGGTGAGGTTTTATGTCCCTATAAAATTAGAGTCCGTCACAGTGAACTATTCAGTAGCCATTCCAGCGAGATTAATAACACTACTTAAAATTAATATAGGCCCGCTTAATCCATACACCAGTATTTTCACGACGAGATAGAGTGATTTTTTTTTTTTCGTTTTTTGCGGGGGGGAGGTAAGAAAAGAAAACGAGGAAAATTATAGTACTGCACTTTATTTATTTATTTTTGGAAGTGCAGTTTCGTAAACGTGTCTTATACATTTATACACTACATCAATTTCTAATCTTTCTCTTCGAATTTGATCTGTCATTTGAGAGCTATCGAGGAATTAAAGTTCGCAACCAAAGGAATGAATGTAGCTAAGATTTACCTTCATCACTCGTATACAGGTGAGTGTAATATGATCTTGCTCCGTACTCTTCAGGTGTATAGTACGGCACTGCGGGTTAGGTGGAGAATCGATGTTACTGGATTGGAGAGTTAAATATTCTTCAGTGTGTGTGTGTGTGTGTGTGTGTGTGTGTGTGTGTGTGTGTGTGTGTGTGTGTGTTTATTTTGTTTACTTCTTTATCGTTTCTCGTTTTGTGAACTTAGTCTGATTCCTTAAGGCAGGAAGAAGGAAGGGATAAAGCAGGGAAGGTAAAGAGGAGGGAGGAAGGAAGGAGAAAATATATGAGAGAGAGAGAGAGAGAGAGAGAGCAATTAGAGTGGGGAATGAAACAAGGAACAGGAAAATTAAAAAATTCTCTCTCTCTCTCTCTCTCTCTCTCTCTCTCTCTCTCTCCTTCCTCTACCATTTTCTTGTCCGCTCCCCTTTCCCTCAGCCCTCCACTCTTTTTCCATTCTCTCTCCTTCATTTCCATCATTCATCTCTGCTTGCCATTCCTTCTTCCCTTCTCACTGCCTCCCTGCATTACCTCCTCCTTCCCTCCATCCCATAATCTTGTCTGTCTTTCTCTTCCTACTTTCTCGTTTCCTCTTTTCCCCCTCTCTCTCCATCCTTTCCTCCCCTTCTTCCGCCCTTCCTCCTTTTCTCTCCTTCTTCCCCCTTCCCTCCTTTCCTCTCTTCCTCCATCCCTCATTCCTTCCTATTCTCCTCCCTTCCCTCCTACGCTATTTATGCCTTCATCATCCCGTTTTGCGTCTCTCTCTCTCTCTCTCTCTCTCTCTCTTTCTCTCTCTCTCACACACACACACACACACACACACACACACACACACACACACACACACACACACACACACACACACACACACACACACACACACACACACACACACACACACACACACACACACACACCTACCTGCCTACTTTATCCTCTTCCCCCATACCTGCCCTTCTGTTTTACCAGCCCACTGACTACGTTCTTTCCTACCTGCTTGTCTCTCTTCCCCACCTACCTTCCTACTGTCTGTCCATCTCTTGCCCTGCTACCTGCTTGCCTTTCCACCATCTTGAATTTGGCTATATTGTATTTTGTTTTTCTCTTGGAGGGAACTGTTATTGCGGGCTCATGGCCTTTGGCTCCTTCTTCCTCGCATAAAAAAAAAAACTTACCCTCCACCTCTGTTCCCTTACCTACTTTCCTTACTCATTTCCTGCCTATCGCCTTCTCTAGTATTCTTTTCTTCCTCCTTGCCTGTTTACCTGCCTATCTCTTTGCCCTACCTGCACACCTCTCTTCCTCCTTTTTCTTCCTCCTTGCCTGGTCAACTTCTTCCTTCCTTATTTGCCTGTCTCGCTTCTCTTCCTTTCATCTTGTCTCTCCCATCTTGCTTGCTTGCCTACCCATCTCATGAGTTTCCTCCTTGTTTTCTTCCTTTCTTTCTTCCTTGTATGTCTGCCTGCCTGCCCTCCTAGCTCGTTTTCTACGCCTTTCTCCCTCCCTCCAACCCAGTCCCCTGCCCTACCTTTAAACCTCCCTTACTCCCTACCTTCTTGCTTTGCTATCTTGCCTGCTTCTCTGCCCTCCCTTCCTGCCTCTTTGCCTGCCCTATCCCTCTGCTTACCCCTTGCCCTGCCTACCTACCCTCCCAGTCTCTTCTGTCTAAACTCTTTCCGACCTGCCCTACCTTTCTCCCTTCCTCGCTTACCCATTACCCTCCTACGTGCCTGCCCTGCCTTCCCATTACCCTCCTACGTGCCTGCCCTGCTTTCCCATTACCCTCCTACGTGCCCGCCCTGCGTTCCCCATTACCCTCCTACGTGCCTGCCCTGCGTTCCCCATCACCCTCCTACGTGCTTGCCCTGCCCTCCCATTACCCTCCTACGTGCCTGCCCTGCGTTCCCTATTACCCTCCTACGTGCCTGCCCTGCCATTATCCTCCTACCCTGCCTCCCTGCCTACCCCGTACCCTGCCCGCCGTGCCTGGCTCAGCGCTGGCGGTGTTCCCAGTCTCGAGAATTAATGTGCGGCTCCCATGAATAAACCTGCTCTGATACCTCCCCTCGCTCCCTTCTTTCCAGGGATCGGCGGGCGGGGTGAGGGGGTTCCAGGGGGCCTTAAAAGGGCGCTCGTAACTCGTGAACGGGCTAAAGGTGGGCTGTGGCTGGGGTTTTGGTGGGGTTGGTGGGGTTTGTTGGGGGTTTGGTAGAACTTTTTGATGTTTGGTAGGGGTCGTGTGGGCTCGTGGGGGTCTTAAAGGGGTCTCCTGACTTTTAAAGGTGTGGTATGGTAGGGGTTTGGTGCGGTTACTTAGGGTTTGGTGGCGGCTGGTAGGGTTTGGCGGAGTTTGGTAGGACTTGGTGGGGTTTGGTAGAGTGAGGTGGGACTGTGAAACATCAGACACATAATAACCAGCCAATATATATATATATATATATATATATATATATATATAAAACATTGTTAGATTAAATCAACTTCCATATCCTAGGGGAGAGAGAGAGAGAGAGAGAGAGAAAGAGAGAGGGAGGGAGAGAGAGAGAGAGAGAGAGAGAAACTAGTGGAGTGTTGGTGGAAACTTTGAGAATAAGTCTAACTCTTGGTCGTAGGCTGTGTGGGGTTCTCTCTTTCTTTATATATATTGTTTCTTCATTTTAATTAACATTCTATATAGGGCTGCTCCCTTATCAACCAGCTACAGTGATCTTTGGGATGAATAGTCTTTGATGGAGAAAAAATCTGTTTGTGCATTTATGTCTGCCTGTCTATATATCTAGTTGGTCCATTGTTTCCTTATCTGTCTGCATCTACTGTCTATCTATCAGCCTGTCTATGTGTCTGTAGATTAATCGATGTTTATGTATTTATTTATTTGTTTGTTTTCACTCTCTTTATATATATATATATATATATATACAGTATATATATATATATATAGATATATATATATATATATCACCATCCTCAACCGATTGAGTATCCACTGCAGGACCGGCCTCTCCTGACAGAAGTGGGGACGATACAGCCAATGTATCTCTACCAAATTGCTTAGGCTGTCTGGTAGACATATATATATATATATATATATATATATATATATATATATATATATATATATATATATACTGTATATATATATATATATATATATATATATATATATATATATATATATATATATATATATATACTGTATATATATATATATATATATATATATATATATATATATATATATATATATATATATACATATATACTGTATATATATATATATATATATATATATATATATATATATATATATATATATATATATATATATATATATATATATATATATATATATATATAAATGACTTTGAGAATGACTGGGGCGAACTCACCGAAACATTGTTTAGAGAAAACGAGGGTTAAAGTTTGCCAGTATGCAAATCATCATATCTTCGCTATACTTCTATCAACTTCGCTGAATGAGGTCTCATTTTAAAGCCCATTTAATGCAGAATATGTGTATTATGGTAAATAAATCGTTATTTAAGGTTATGGTGCAAACTGGTGTCCAGTAATAAAATGGTGTAAAATGAACATAAATGAAATTAATGAGATAATTAATTTTTGTTCTTAAAACAACATTTTAAATCATTGTAAGTATGCTCCGCAAAAGAAGCTGGTGTGCGGAGGAGGGAATGGTAGGCAATTAGTAGTCGATCTGGTCATCATCTAATGCCACCCCCTCCTCTGCAGCAAGTAGATTGGCAGGCAGTGACATCATCAAGAAATTCACGTTGGTACTGTCCTAAGTATCCTCTGAGTACTTTGTGGTCTTTAACTTTTTCCTTGGACATCCTTATGGGTTGGTGGTACTTGACTGGCACGGGTATCACAGTTAAGTTAAAGGATGGATTATAAACTGGGGTCCTTCCATTTTGAAGCTTGAGTTCATTGGTGAGACAAGTCATAGTCAGGTGCAATGGCAAAGCCTTTCTTATATTTTTTGTCAAAAGACCCTGCCATCCTTAAAATTGGCATCTTGGAAAGCCTTCATTGTTATGTGGTTTTGCAACGATGGAAAGGCAACAAACAAAGAGGCATCCATCCCGCATGCTGATTGGTTTAAGGAAGAGATGAAGCAGGTGATTGGCCAGGAGCGCCACGGGCGTGTTCGCCTCCGTTAGCCAAAGCCAGACACCAACTCTCGCTCGTGATGTTGGCTGAATACACCTTAGCTTTTCTTGGTTTTTGCCCTAGGAAGACAGAGGCAAACTCACATCCATCCTTAGCCTACTCATATTTTAAGGCGAAGTCAACTGAAAATGTTCGTATGAAAATCAAGTTTTCACTCGGGTGGCGAATTCGCCTTTTGTTCTCAACGCCTTTTATATACATACCTGTATTATCTATGTCTGTATCTATCCATCTGTCTAATATATATATATATATATATATATATATATATATATATATATATATATATATATATATATATATAGACATGGATAGATATAGACAGAAAATACAGGTATATATATATAGATAGATAGACAGATAAATAGGTAGATAGACATGGTTAGATAGATAGATAGATAAATAAATAAATAGATAAATAGGTAGATAGACATGATTAGATAGATAGAAAGATAGATATTGTTGCCTTATATAGATAGATATATAGATAGATAGATAGACAGATAGATAGATATTTGTTGCCTTTTTCTTTTTTTTATTTGCATATAGTATGTCAAAACGAACCAGCTTTTTGTGTTGCTTTAGTTTCTACCTTCTCATTCTTATACATTTTTCCATATATTTTGTCAGATTTGTGTCTTCCTCTGTTTTCTGTGTTCTCATTCTTATATGTTTTTTTTCATATACTTTCTCAAATTTTTATTGCTTTATTTTTCCTCTGTTCTTTTTCATATGCTTTTCTATATTTAACCCACCTCCCGCCCAGTTTGAAAGGCCTCTTCTCTGAGGTGAGTAAAGTTGTCTGAAGATAGCAAGAGTAAAAGGAAAAAGTGCGTCATTGTAGTGAAGTAGTCAAGCTAGGATAGCTCAGGATAATGAAGCAACTTTGGGTTAATTTTTGTCTGAACGTTCAGGTGAAAAGTTTGTATTTTAAAATTTATCACTTTCTGAAGTGTGTGTGTGTGTGTGTGTGTGTGTGTGTGTGTGTGTGTGTGTGTGTGTGTGTGTGTGTGTTTATAATTGTGTGTGTGTTTATACTGGTATTGTTATATGAAGGGAAAAAGGAGAGGCCTTTATTTTGCTGTGGACTGACTCTTAGGATGATGATGATGATGATGATGATGACGATGATGATGATGATGACGATACTCTTCTAAATATTGATTAAGTCCTAGGATTATATTGTAACTTTATATGATACATCTATGCAGTGCTCTCTCTATGTGAGTGAATTTTATCTTCATACACTATAGCAATAAGTGTATATCATCTATTTGAGTTATCCTGGAAGTGTTAAACAAGGCACAGATCCCATTATATGCATTTCCTCTATTATTATACCTTTTTAATATAGTCAGATTTTAGTATTCGTGTATTATTCTCTCTTCTTTTTCATATTCTTAATCTTAATTTATTTAGTGCATCAGATTTTTGTGTTCCATTATTTTTCCTCTTCTGTTTTACATTCCTGTTCGTGTTTTATCAACTGTCTCAGATTTTTCTCTTTCACAATGCTCTATTCTTCTTCATATTTTTATTCATCTTTTATCAACTGTATCAGATTTTTTTCGTTGCTTTATTTGTCTCTCTTTCTTATTCATA
>NC_137003.1:42761971-42784471 GCF_032717465.1 Coenobita brevimanus | reverse complement strand
GATAGAACTAAGTATAGTGATTGTGATGAGTATGGTGATAACGGTCATGACAGTGATGAGTGATGATGGTGATGATTATAGTGAATGAAGATCTGTATGATGGTAATGGTATGTTGATTACAGAATTGAGTGTAATGACTGTTGTGGTGATAGTGCAGACGGTGTGAGTATGATGATGATGATGATGATGATGACGATGGTGATGATGATATTGGTGAGTATATTTTTAATTATTGTGACCCTGAGCATGCGGTGATTAAGATGATTTTTTAAAAGAGCGATAATTGTAGTTTTTGTTGCTGATGATGCCGGGTCTTTGATGAGTTGTGATGCGTGGCTGATGTGGGGATGTTTTTTCGTAAGTTTTAACGAGTTTTTGCGAATTCTTTTTAACTGGGCCGCCGTGCGTAAGTTGCAAATTGTGTGTGTGTGTGTGTGTGTGTGTGTGTGTGTGTGTGTGTGTGTGTGTGTGTGTGTTACGTACAGAATAATTCGCTATGGAGGATATGTTATGAAACTTCCGAAACCACTTAGAGTACGGCCCAGACACCATTAGAGAGGCCTGTTGATGACGAATCTGGGGTACAAGAGGCTCAAGACGCACAGGAGTGAGTGAAGGAATGAAGGAGTGAGTGAGTGAGTGAGTGAAGGAATGAAGGAGTGAGTGAGTGAGTGAGTGAAGGAATGAAGGAGTGAGTGAGTGAGTGAGTGAAGGAATGAAGGAGTGAGTGAGTGAGTGAGTGAGTGAGTGAAGGAGTGAGAGAGTGAGATAAAGTGAGTATACTTGTGGTGCTTAAGTTGTAAAATATGGTAGACGAAGGCCATAGACTTTTTCTAATTAGCCCGGGTGAGCCTGACAGGTGTGGAATTGAAAGGGTCAAGTGATAATTCAATAAAAAGTAGTGAACTGATGAAAATGGTGATAATTAGATAATATATAGTAGATTGATGAGTATGGGTCGGAGAGTAGAGAGATAGTGAGAGACGAAGAATTATAGAAAATGTTAATAGAGACAAAGGAACAGGTAAACGAAAAATGGACAGACATAGAAAGGCTTGTCTGTAAATCGGCTTAGTTCTGTGTCTGCCTTTATGTGTGTAAAGGTTGGGTCTCTCTCTCTCTTTCTCTCTCTCTCTCTCTCTCTCTCTCTCTCTCTCTCTCTCTAATTGACCGTCGAGGAAGGTCAAAATATTTAAACTGTCAGAAAAAAATTGACTTGCGAGATTGTGTTTGTCTTACTGAAGGCGAACTAATGACATAGGGAGGGAGGAAGGTAGGGAAGGTAGGAAGGAAGGGAAAGTGGGGAGGAGGGTAGAGATGAAGGTAGGGAGATTAGGAGGGAGGTAAATGACATAGGGAGGAAGGTAGGGAAGAAGGGAAAGTAGAGAGGAGGGTAATGATGAGGGCAGGATACTAGAAGGGAGGTAAGGTCTATAGGGAGGAAGGTAGGTAAGGTAAGGAGGGTAGGGAGGCTAGGGTGAATTTGAATAAAACATGGTAGGATAATGAGGTAGGTAGGTAAGCAGACGGTGTGGTAGGTAGACAGGTAAAAAGTCAAGCAAGTAAGTAGGCAAGTACATGATGAAGTAGTTGGCAAGGAGAACGTAGAAGAGTTATTAGGTAGGTAGGTAAACTAGCAGGTAGGTAGGGAAGCAGAGGGATAAATTGGTGAGTAGGCAGAGAGGTAAAAAAGAAATCCAGGTGCGTTAGAGGTATTTTGTCACGTGTTCAGTCTCTTTATAAGGTTGTTTTCTTCAAGACGTGCCAGTCACCTTATGTTTTCTTATCCAGAGTATCAAGACTTTTCCTTCTTGCTGACAGGGAAGATCGTATACTATCATTTTTTTCTTGATTTTTTTCTGTCTACTGTCTTTATATGTACTTTCTCTCTTTTTTTTTGCCAATTCTTCTTCAGGTGTTGCCCAGAATACAGGTAACTTTCTGTATTTAGTTTTGAAAGGTAATCGTCACTACACTTGGGATGAATGACACTCTCTCTCTCTCTCTCTCTCTCTCTCTCTCTCTCTCTCTCTCTCTCTCAGCTGTTTTGCCGATTTACCGCTTAGCCAATCCTGCTGAGTTGGGAGGTGGGAAAGAGAGGGGGAGGGGGGAAAGGAAGGGGAAGAGGAATGAGAGGGAAAGAGGGGAAGAGAAATGGAAGTAGACAAAGGGGAAATGAAAGAAAAAGGAGAGAGGATTAGAGAGAAGGTGAAGGAACGAGGGCTGGAAAGGAGGAAGTGAAAGTGAAAGAGGGGAGGGAAGAGAAATGGAGTAGGAAGGAGGAATGGGGAGAGAGAGGGGAAGGAAGAAAGGGAAGAGAGAAGGGGGGGTGGAGAGGAAAAAGGACACGAGACAGGGACGGAAGAAGGGAGAAGGAAAGGAGGGAAGTGAAAAAGGAAGAAAGTCGGGTAGAGGAAGGGATGTAGGGAAGAAGGAAGAGGAAAGAAAAGGAAGGAAGTGGAGGGAAAAAGGGAAGGAACAGAAAAAGCAGGGGAGAGGAAGGAAAGTCAGGGAAAGAGGGATGAGATAGTGAAATAAAGGAGGGAGATAGACAGATAAAGGAAATAGAGAGGAGAGAAGAGAAAAATAAGGGAGATGGAGAGAAATGAGGCAAAGGGGAATGGCTAAGGGAGATGAAGGGAGGGAGGAAATACAAACATAAGGAAAACACAGAAAAAGGGAGAATGGAAATGAGAGAATCAGGGAGACGGAAGGAAGGAAGGAAAAACAGAATGGAAAAGAGGAGGAGGGTGAAGGGAAAGATTGAAGAGGAAGAAAATAAAAAAATAAAGATAGAAGTGTGAAAATGAGTAAGAGTAAGAAAGAGAGAGAAAAGAAACGATGCAGAAAAACCAGGTGGTCATGTCAAAAAAAAAATAAAAAAATATTAAGACAGTGGAACGGAAGAAAAAGAGGGATAGAGAGGAAGGCAAGACTGAATAAAAGAGAAAATAAAGGAGGAGAAACGACTGAGGGAAGGAGGGAGGGAGGGAGGGAGAGAAGGAGGTGTGAAGGAGGTACTGAGAGGAAGGGAGACAAGGAGGGAATCAGGGAGAGTTAGTGAAAAGAGGCTCTTAGGTAACTCTCTCTCTCTCTCTCTCTCTCTCTCTCTCAGCTAATATTTTTTTCACTATTTTTTCAGTCATTTTTCTCCTCACTCACTATCTCACTCGATTTTTTTAAATCTCTTCCACAACGTCATTTTTCCTCCATTTCCTTCCTGTTTCTTTTCCTCCGTCTTATATCTTCTCCTTTTTTTCCCTCGCATTTTCCTTTCTGTTTCTCTTCCTCTCACTCATATTCCTTCCTGTTTCTTTTCCTTTGTCATTTTCCTCCTTTCTTTCATTTCCTCTCTTTTTCCCCATTTTTCTTTTCCAACCTCTGTTTACTTTATTTTTCCTCCCTCTCATTTCCCTCTCCTGTTCATCCCTCTCATTTCCTCTCTTGAGTTTCCTTTCCTCCCATTTTTTCGTTTCTTTTCGTTCCTCTCATTTTCCCTCCCTGTTTCATTTCCCTTCTCATTTTCCCTCCGTTTCATTTCCTCCCTATTATTTTCCTTTCTTTTCATTTCCTCTCATTTACCCTCCCTGTTTCCTTTCTCCCCTCTCAATTCCCGTCTGTTTTGCATCTCCACTCACAATATTCCTCCCCGTCTGTCTTCCTCCCTCTCACTTTTGCTCCCTCTCCATTTCCTCCCACTTCCTTCTCCTCCCTCTTTAATTTTCCTGTCTCTCACTCCTCTTCTCAGTTAACTTTCATTTTCTTTCCCTCCCTGTCGCTGTTCATCCATCTCTATCTTTTCCTCATTTTCTCTGTCTCTCCGTATCTGTCAGTCTATCTATCTGTCTGTCTGTCTATCTGTCTGTAGTCTGTTTATCTATCTAACTGTCTCTCCATCTGTATCTGTCTGTCTGTATATAATATCGTCACCCTTTCCCCGTGTGTCTTCCTCTTCCGCTATCTCTCTTCCTACTGTCTCTCTCGTTCTGTCTGCTTCTCCCTTCCAAATTCCTTTCTCCTCTGTCAGTCCCTCCTCTCCCTCCCTCCCTCCTCTCCCTTGTTTGCCTCCCCCTCTCCCTCCCTCCCTCCCTCCTTCTCTCCCTTGTTTGCCTCCCCCTCTCCCTCCCTCCATCCTTCTTTCTCTTGTTTGCCTCCCCCTCTCCCTCCCTCCATCCTTCTCTCCCTTGTTTGCCTCCCCCTCTCCCTCCTCCCTCCTTCTCTCCCTTGTTTGCCTCCCCCTCTCCCTCCATCCATCCTTCTCTCCCTTGCTTGCCTCCCCCTCCTTCTCTTCCTTCTTTGTCTCCCCCTTAAGTGACCCCGACTTAACAAGGAAGCTGAGAGGCTCTAACAGGCAGTTCAGGGTGAGAGAGAGAGAGAGAGAGAGAGAGAGAGAGAGAGAGAGAGAGAGAGCCTAGGGGAAAGTGAAAGGGAAGGACTGAAAGGTAGAGGAATAGAGAGAGAAAGAGGGAATTGAATAACGGTAGGAGAGATGAAAAGATGAGTAGGAGAGAGAGAGAGAGAGAGAGAGAGAGAGAGGGAGAGAGAGAGAGAGAGACCCCTCCCCCCCTCCATTTTAATTCCCCTCACGTCCACACACACTAATTTAAACAACTCTTGGGCTCCAGCGTTCTCTCTCTCTCTCTCTCTCTCTCTCTCTCTCTCTCTCTCTCTCTCTCTCTCTCTCTCTCTCTCTCTCTCTCTCTCTCTCTCTCTCTCTCTCTCCACGTTCCTTCATCTTTATCTCCTCTCTCTCTCTCTCTCCCCCTCTCCTTCTGTGTTCTGCTGTTTCTTTTGTTATTCTTGGGTCTATCTTGTATTCTTTCCCTAACCTTCCTTCTCTTTCTTTATCCCTTCCCCTCTTTCTTTATCCCTTCCCCTCTTTCTTTATCCCTTCCCCTCTTTCTTTATCCCTTCCCCTCTTTCTTTATCCCTTCCCCTCTGTCTTTATCCCTTCCCCTCTTTCTTTATCCCTTCCCCTCTTTCTTTATCCCTTTCCCACTTTCTTTATCCCTTCCCCTCTTTCTTTATCCCTTTCCCACTTTCTTTATCCCTTCCCCTCTTTCTTTATCCCTTTCCCACTTTCTTTATCCCTTCCCCTCTTTCTTTATCCTTTCTCTGTCTTTATCCTTTCCCCTCTGTCTTTATCCTTTCCCCTCTTTCTTTATCCCTTCCCCTCTTTCTTTATCCCTTCCCCTCTTTCTTTATCCTTTCCCCTCTTTCCTTATCCTTTCCCCTCTGTCTTTATTCCTTCCCCTCTTTCTTTATCCTTTCTCTTTCTTTATTCCTTCCCCTCTTTCTTTATCCCTTCCACTCTTTCTGTATAACTTCCCCTCTTTCTTTATAATTTCTCCTCTTTCTGTATCCCTTCCCCTCTTTCTGTGTCCCTTCCCCTTTCTCTTTCTCCGTTTTCCTCTTTCTGTATCCCTTCCCCTCTTTCTTTATTCTTTCCCCCCCTTTCTTTATTCTTTCCCCTCTTTCTTTATCCCTTTGCCTCATGCTTTATCTCGTCCCCATCCTCTCTCTCTCTCTCTCTCTCTCTCTCTCTCTCTCTCTCTCTCTCTCTCTCAGGCGAGTGTTGGCCATTTCACTAGACTGGAGGTATTGGTACGGTCTCTCCTCACTCTCTTTCTCTCTCTTTTCTTCTCCCCTTTTGCTTGCTCTCTCATTCTTTTCCTATTTCTTATTTTCCCACTGAGTTTACATTCTTTCCCTTTTTTTCATTTTCTCTTATTAATGGTTTCTTTACCATTTTCTTTATTTTTCTTATGGTGGCTACTCTTATTTAATGCTTTCTTTTTTTTTTTTTTTTTTTTTTTTTTTTTTTTAGCCACGTACACTTCCATATTTTTTCACAGTTTCGTTTTTCACCTTATTTCAATTTCATTTTCTTCTGTCACTTTATTTTTATTTTTCCTTCTGCTTCCATTAGAGTACTTTTGTTTCCTCATAAGCTCATATTTTCTCTTCCTTCATCCCATTACCTTTTATTTCACCTCTCTCTCTCTCTCTCTCTCTCTCTCTCTCTCTCTCTCTCTCTCTCTCTCAGCCACCTATTTTTTTTCCCCCCCAAACAGCCTAAATCGTTTCATAACCAAACTTACCAAAATTTAATCACAAACTTTTCCTTATTCCTGGCCAGGTTACAAGACTTAATATTTAGCCTCTTCAGACCGAGAACCTCATTTGTATCCTCCCTGCTACCTGACGATTTGTACCGTACCTTTTAATTAACTAAGTCCTTAAGGAGGCTCTTCGCTCACCTGGTAAGAAAGACACATCAGATATCAAGGAACCATGACTTGAGAGAGAGAGAGAGAGAGAGAGAGAGAGAGAGAGAGAGAGAGAATATGATCTGACCAAGGAGAGTGAGTGATGGAAGCTTTTTTTTTTTTTATTTTTAGGACTGAACCATAATTTGAGTACACCGAACGAGCCAATTAACGCACACGGCTGCTTCTTATTGGTGATCCTACGTGAGTGTCGACCTAATGAGCATCACAGGGTCAGTGTGGCCAGATTTTAAATGACAACCTAATTATTCCATTTTTTTCATTTTTTTTTTTCAGATAATCATTGCAAAAAAAAAAAGCTAATTTCGTGATTTCTGCTCTCTCTCTCTCTCTCTCTCTCTCTCTCTCTCTCTCTCTCTCTCTCTCTCATACAAGGCCTCCCATTAAGCGTATTTTTCCCCTTTCCGTCTGTCTGTATTTTTTAATTTATTTTTTTTAGGCTATGTGTGCAGGTAGATATGCATTTCAGAGAGACAGACTGATAGAGAGAGAGATGATGGAGAGAGATTGATAGACTGGATGGAGATAGATAGACCCAGATAGACTAGACAGGTGAACAGACATAGAGAGATTGATAGAGATGGGTACCCTAGATAAAGAGACTGATAGACACATATAGATTGGGTACACAGAGATAGATAGAGAGATAGATAGAGAGATGGATAGAGAGAGATGCCCAAGACAGAGAGACGTATATACACAGACAGAGCGAGAAGTATGGATAGATGGCAAGGGAGTCGAAAAAATAGATAGACAGATTGTGTGTGTGTGTGATAGATAGGTGCATGATAATTATTTAGCCGAGGATTAAAGACTGACATATAGATAGATAGATAGTTAGATAGATAGATAAATAGATAGATAGATACTCAGGTAGATGAACAGAGAAAGAAGTAGATGGACGTTTTTCTCATTAATCTATCCTTTCAGTAGTTATGGCTCAGTTTCCGGTAAGATATAATAAGGAACGGAAAAGTGATGCAATTTTCTCTCTCTCTCTCTCTCTCTCTCTCTCTCTCTCTCTCTCTCTCTCTCTCTCACTGCAATTTACGAGCTCGCAAAATGAGTTCATATACCCCCTTTATGAAGGAAATAATGCCAATTATGGTAAATCTTTGTGATTTAATGGGGATATTAACACCTTCAGTCCGGTGTCGTGTGTCAGTGGGAGGTGCACGTGTGTGTGTGGGTGGAGGTGAATGTGTGTGTACGTGTTTGTATGTACAGTAATGTGTGTGTGTGTGTGTGTGTGTGTGTGTGTGTGTGTGTGTGTGTGTGTGTGTGTGTGTGTGTGTGTGTGTGTGTGTGTGTGTGTGTGTGTGTGTGTGCTTTCCCGCCATCTCCAGACAATTTTATTCAGTGGGGGAGAGCAGCAGTGGGTGGTTAGAGCTAAATCCCTTTACTCGAAAAGTCTCTCCTAAGCTGAATAAAATCGTCTTTAGTTAGCAGTAATAAAGGACATAGTTGACTGCAGAAGGGAGAAGAGGCAGAGGAAGAAAGAGAGAGAAACGGAAGTAGACGGGAGAGGAGGAAGAATTGTAGAGGCGGAAGGAGAAGATCATGGTAGGGAAGGAGGGAGGGAAGTGAGTGGTTGAGTGAGGTAGGTAAAAGATGGAGAAGGAAAGAAGAGAGAAAGACTAAGATAGAAGAGGGGGGGGGGAAGACAAATGTGAAGATGCGGAAGGAGAAGAATTGGGAAAGGCAGATGGAGGGTGGAAGGAAAGACAGAGGGGGTGGTTGAGTGAGTGAGTGTGGTTACGAGAAAAAGACTGAGGAAGAAAAAGGAAAATTGGACGCAGATGAGAGACGAGGAAGAAGCATGGAAGTGGAAGGGGAAGAAAGAGGCAGAGGGAGAAGGGAGAAAGCTGGAGAGGAAGGGAAGTTGGGTAGCTGAGTGAGGTAAATGGAGAAAGATGGAGGAAGGAAAGAAGAAAAGAAACGGCCTACGATGAGAGAGGAGGAAAAAACGTGAAGAACTGGGTTAAGGAGGAAGTAGAGAGAGATAGAGAGGGAGGGGGGTGAGGTAAGTAGAAAAAGATGGAGTAATGGAGGATGAATGGAGAGGGAGATCGATGGAGAGGGGAGGAAGGAGGGAGGGAGATGGATGGAGAGGGGAGGAAGGAGGGAAGAAGGAGAAGAAGGGGATAAGAGTTGATACAAGAAGAGAGACGAATGGTTATGAAAAAAAAGAAAAACTGAAAAGAGAGAAGATTATGAAGAGAGAGAGAGAGAGAGAGAGAGAGAGAGAGAGAGAGAGAGAGAGAGAGAGAGAGGGAGAGAGAGAACAGAAAATGGAAGAAAGTATTGAGATATGAGAGAGTGGGGTGGGGAGGTCGAGGATAGATAGGAGTCTGTGGGAAGGAGGTGTGGAAAGGGAAAGAGGAGATGGAGTGAGGAGGGGGAGGAAGAGAAAGAAGAGATGGAGGAGAGTGTAGAAAGTGGAGGTAGGGAAGAAAGAAGGTGGAGAGGGAGGAGGGAAGGAGGGGGAGGAAGCATGATGACAGGAAGGGAGAGTGGAGTTTAGGATGGGGGGAAATGGAAGAAGCATGAGACAGTGGAGGTACAAGAAAAAGAATAAGGGACGACGAGGAGGGACTGCAGGGAGGGAGAGGAAAGAGAGAGAGGAAGCAGAGGTTCAGCGAGGGGGAAGAATGGGAACTGGAGGAACGGAGAGGAAGAGGAGGTGATGATGTTGAAGGGAGTGGGGAGAAGAGGAGGAGGGAAGGTACAGGGAGAGGAAGAGGTGGGAGAAAAGAGGTTGGTAGGGAGGAGAGTGGGGATGAGGTGCTGTAAGTTGAGTTTTCAGGTCTGTTCAGAGATAAAATACTGCCTCCCTCCCGCCCACCACACCAGGCATACTAATGTCCGCGGTGGGGAGAGGGGGCAGGGGATGGGGGAAGGGCAGAGGTATACACACACAAACACAGACACATGTCTTCACACACGCGCGTACACCACACTGGCTTATACATGACACACTAAAACACACACAACGGTATATACAGTACGTACAGTACATATATATATATATATATATATATATATATATATATATATATATATATATATATATATGTATGTATGTATGTATGTGTGTTTATGTATGTATGTACGCATATTCAGTACTGTATTTTTATCAGTCCAACTACTCTTACACGTACTGCAGGACCGGAGGGAGAATAACAGCCAGAATCCATCCCATCCAGTGCTGGCGAAGTACGAATTGAGGAGTATGTGTAGGAACTGTCTCATATGAAAGTCGAAGTGTTGTAATGGCTGTTTCTGTTTGTGCGACTCAATGTCAGTCACCGGCGGAATAAACACGGTGCCAACATTTCAAAACCTGTGAAACGACATCCCATTCACCAGGTCCCTAATTAAATGTGGGTCACGCCTTGGGTTCGAAGCCTAGACACGGGATGGACGCAGAACGCAAGATGTACTACCACCGCAACTCCTTACCTTAGATTGGTTTTCTTGTGCATCCAGGGTACGTAGTTAATTTCGGGATCCCCCCCAAGTCATTCGCGTATACATTCATCACACACACACACACACACACACACACACACACACACACACACACACACACACACACACACACAAAGGTGAAGGTGTCATTGTGTGAGTACATTAGTGAGGCCATGGTCCTCCTCTGGCCTGGGGCGCCGCCAAAGGGAGACACAGGCAGGGAGAGGCAGGAGGGAGGCAGGGAAAGAAGAAAGGAGGAAAGAAGAGCAGGAGGGAGGCAGGGAGAGGTAGGAGGGAGGCGGGGAGAGGTAGGAGGGCGGCAGGAGTGCGGCAGGGAGAGACAGGAGGGATGCAGGGAGAGGGAGGAGAGGGACAGGAGCGAGGGAAGGAAAGGCATATAAAGGAAAGGAGAAACAAAGAGGAAAGAGGGAGGCAGAATTGAGGCAGAAAGTGAAAGGTGGGAGGCAGGGAGAGGCAGGAGGAAACACGGACCGAGACAAGGAAAGGCCAGGAAAGGCAGAGAGAGGAAGGTGGAAATAAAAAAAGCAAACAGCGAGACAGAGAAAGGCAATAGAGAGAATGGAGGAAGGAGGAGGAAGGAAGGGAGAGACAGAGGGAAGGAGATGGAAAAGAATAGGTAAACAGGAAGGTAGGGAAGAAGGACAGGAAAACAGGGAACCACGAGGAGGGAGAAAAGGGTAAAGGGGACCAAAAGAAAGGTAAAAAAAAAAAAGGAACAAATAGGGTGAACAGCAATGGTATATATATATATATATATATATATATATATATATATATATACCCCCTGGGGGTAGGGTTTTTTTTCAAGAATACTCCCCCAGTATCCCTGCTTGTCGTAAAAGGCGACTAAAAGGGTTGGCGGAGGGTTAGTGCCCCTCCCCGGAAAACAGCTAACTAAAAAAACAAACAATAAGCCTCGGACAAGGACTGACCAAACGATGACGACCCAGGACCGGACAAAGGACATGGTAATTGGAACTTGGAATGTAAGAGGAGCGAATGATGAGGTGAAAGAGAGAGAGATTGTCCAGGTGCTTGAGGGTGCGAAAGTGGATGTATGTGGAATAACTGAAACAAAATGGAGAGGAGAAAGTGTGAGAGAATGGGAGTATGGATGGGGTATATGTGCAGGAGTAGGTGAGAATGAGAGGGCAAAGGAAAGAGTATGTATAGTTGTGAGTAAAAGATGGAAGAGGAGCATAAGACAGTATGGATCAGTTGGGTCAAGGATTGTGTGGGTAAAGTTGCAAGTTGGAATACAAATGTGGGCGATTGTGTGTGTGTATGCACCAACGCAAGATCGTGCTAGAAGAGTGAGAGAAGAGTTCTGGACAAATGTAGAAGTGTGCATGGAAAAGTTTGGAAGAAATGAGAGAGTGTTTTTGATTGGTGATATGAATGGTAAAGTTGGGAATGTGAAGGTGGATGGAATAGTTGGTGAGTGGGGTGTGCCTGCTGAGATAGATGAGAATGGGAGTGCATTAGTGGACATTTGTGCTGGGAGGGGGTTGGTGATAGCCAATACCCTCTTCGGACATAAAATGATCCACAGGTATACATGGCGAGTGATGAGAAGGGTGGGTGGTGAACTGAATGAAAGGAAGGCAATGATTATGTGTGTGTGGATGAAAGGATGCGAAGATGTGTAAAGGATGCAAGAGTGTATAGAGGTTGGGGGAGTGGACTTTCTGACCACTACTTGGTGGTGGCCAGAATTAGAATGCAAGTAAGATGGAGGAATAGAAGAGAGGAAAGACGAGAGGAAGGAGTAGTTGCAAGGAGAGTGGAAAGGTTACAAGACGATGAGAAAAAGGCAGAGTATAAGAGAGAAGTGGAGGAACGATTGGGCAAATATGAATTGGAGCAGATGGGAGACGTGGAAGGTGTGTGTAAGATATTTACAGAAGAAATATGTGCAGCATGTGATGTGGTGTGTGGAAGGAAGAGAAGACGGAGGGGGGTGCAAGGAACAGCGTGGTGGACTGAAGAGGTGAAACAGGCTGTGGCACAAAAGAAGAAAGCATACAATGAATGGATGAGAAATAGGGGCGTGGAAGCAGTTGAGAGGCGGAAGAGAGAGTTATATGTGGAAAGAAAGAGAGATGTGAAAAGATTAGTAAGAGAGAGTAAGAAGAGAGTGGATGAGGAATTTGGAAGGAATTTGAGTGTAAAGTGGAGGGACTGTAAGAAAATGTTCTGGAGAGAGGTGAAAAGAGTAAGACAGGGTGGAAGTGAAGTTAGCAGGGGAGTGAAAGATAAAAATGGTAGATTACTAGTGGAGAAGGGAGAAAAAGTGAGCAGATGGAGAGAACACTTTAAGGAATTGTTGAACGTAGAGGATGGAAGTAATGCGAGTATAAGTGGCTGGGGAATGGCTGGGAGAAGGAGGGAGATGAGAAGACAGGAAGAAATCAGTAGGATAGAAGTTGTGGAAGCAATGAAGAAAGTTAAATCGAGGAAAGCACCAGGAATTGATGGAGTGTGTGGTGAAATGCTGAAGCATGGGGGAGAGATAGTAGTAGAATGGATGTGGAAGATGTGCAGATTGGCCTGGGAGGAAGGTAGAGTCCCGGAGGATTGGAAGTCAGGTATAATTATTCCCTTGTACAAAGGAAAAGGGGAAAAAGAAGTGTGTGGTAATCATAGGGGCATTTGTCTTCTTAGTATAATAGGAAAAGTGTAAGGTAGGATACTTATAGACAGAGTTAGAGAAAGAACAGAGAAATTAGTTGGAGAAGAACAGGGAGGCTTTAGGAAGGGAAGAGGTTGTGTAGATCAGATATTCATTCTTAGATCTTCAGTGGAAAAGTTTCTAGAGAAGGGAAAGAAGTTGTATGCGGCTTTCATGGATTTGGAGAAAGCATATGACAGGGTGGATAGACAAGGATTGTGGAAATTGTTAAGAATATATGGAGTAGATGGGAAGTTGTTGAATGCTGTGAAGAGTATGTACGACGGTGCGAAGGCTACAGTGCGTGTGGATGGTGAACTAACTGAATTTTTCTCTTTGAAAGTTGGTTTGAAACAGGGATGTGTCATGTCTCCATGGTTGTTCAATCTGTACATGGATGGGGTAATAAAAGAGGTACAAGGTAGGGTAGTGGATGTTGGAGTGGCCCTGGTGGGAGAGGATAGTGTTTGGAAACTCCCTGTACTGTTGTTTGCAGATGATACTGTGTTGTTGAGTGAAGACGAAGGGGAGCTGCAAGGCTTGGTGGATGAGTTTGAGAGAGTGTGTAAGAAACGGAATCTAAAGGTGAATGTAGGGAAGAGTAAAGTGATGGTCTTTGAGAGAGGTGAAGTTAGTGAATGTACAGCGAGGTTGGATGGTGAGGAATTGGAAAATGTGAGTACGTTTAAGTACTTGGGTAGTGTGATGAGTAAGGATGGAGGTTTGGAGGGTGAAGTGCTTGAAAGGGTACATCAGGGAAGAAAGGTTGCTGGTTCTTTGAAAGCAGTGATAAGAAACAGGGAAGTGAGCATGGAAGTGAAAAAGTTACTACATAACAGTATTGTGATACCAACTCTAACGTACGGAAGTGAAGCTTGGACACTGTTGGAAGGACACAAGTCAAGAGTGAGAGCAGTGGAAATGAGTTATTTAAGAGGAGCCTGTGGAGTCACGTGGAGAGACAGGCTGACGAATGAGGATATAAAGGAGCGATGTGGTGTTGATGTGGATGTGATAGGAAGCGTTATGAGGAACACACTGAGGTGGTTTGGCCATGTGGAGAGGATGGAGGGTGAAAGACTGACGAAGAAAGTGTATGTGAGTGAGGTGGAGGGGGGAAGAGGGAGGGGGAGGCCGAGGATGAGATGGAGGGATGGGGTGGAGAGGAATATGAGAGAGGGGTGTGTGAGTTGGGAGCAGGGCAGTGAAATGGCGGGGGACAGGGCGACTTGGAGGCGATTTGTTTGTGGCCACCCCAAACGGGATTGAGGCGTCTGGCAATATATATATATATATACAGAGAGAGAGAGAGAAAGAGAGAGAGCGGAAAAGAGTGGCTTGGAGTGAGGCAGAGAGAGGCAGAAGGAAACAAATGAAAAAGCTTTAGCAAATAGGGTGGCAGGGTGAAGAGCAGAGTTAAACATACAGACAGGAGGAAGAAATGGAAGACAGAAGAGAGGCAGGAGGGAAATAAAAACGGAGGCTGGAGGAGGAACGAGGAAGGAAAGAAGTAGGGATCACCAAGAGGAATCAGGGGCAAATACGGAAGCAAGGAAGAAAGCAGGAATGAGGTAGACGGAGGCTTAGAGAGAGAGAGAGAGAGAGAGAGAGAGAGCGAGAGAGAGAGAGAGAGAGAGACTGAAAGTAGGAATTGTAAGAGGAAAACTTGGAGGTAGGGAGGTCGATGGGGCATGCAAGGAGGGAGAGGAACGTGGGGAGTAAGAGGAAACAGCCATTTGGGAAGAAGGGTAGGCATGAGGCAAGAAATGGTAGAGGAAATAGGAAGAGGGAAGCATGCATGATGTAGGGGAGGAAGAGGGCAAGAGACACGCAAAGGGGAGGTAAGAGAAGGGCAAGGAAGGAGGAGGCAGGTGTGGTTGGCAGTAAAGGGAGATGCGCATGGGCAAAGGGAGGTAGCTGGGGAGAGCAAAGGGTGGCAGAGGGAAGTATATAGGGAGCAGGGGAAAGCAGGGAAGGTAGCGTTAGAAGGGGGCAGGCAGGGGCAGGGGATAGTAAGCAGGGAGAGAAGGAAGGTAGCCCTGGCGTGAGGAAAAAAGGTTAGGCAGGGAGGCGAGAAAAGAAGGAAAGATCAAAAGAGAAACACACACACACACACACACACACACACACACACACACACACACACACACACACACACACACACACACACACACACACACACACACACACACAGTCCGTATTTACCTAAACACTTCCACGTTCTCTCTCTCTCTCTCTCTCTCTCTCTCTCTCTCTGTATACCTGTCTGTCTGTCTATCCTTGTATCTCTGTACCTACCTATCTATCTCTATCCATGTCGATCCATACCCATCTGTATATCTATCTATCTATCTATCGTTCTATCAGTCTCAGTCACTCGATCGATCTCCAATGATTTGTCTGTATCTATCTATGTATATCTGTGTATCTGTCAGTCTGCCTACCTGTCTATCTGTCTATCTAGCCATCTATCTGCCTACTTATCTATCACCTGCTCCCACATCTGCCATCCCCTTAAGAGTGAGTGCGTGAGAGAAACACAGGGAAGACAAGACAGCGAGGGAGAGAAAGAGATGGCGAGGGAAGGATGAAGGGAGAGATGACAGGTGAGGGAGGGAGGAATCGTCAGAGAGAGAGAGAGAGAGAGAGAGAGAGAAAGAGAGAGAGAGGGAGGGAGGGAGGGAGGGAGAGAGAGAGAGAGAGAGAGAGAGAGAGAGAGAGAGAGAGAGAGAGAGAGAAAGAGAGAGAGAGATGATAACTCACGGAGCCCCATCCTCATTATTCAGAGAGTAAACATATGCAGACTGAATTATAGATACACACACACACACACACACACACACACACACACACACACACACACACACACACACACACACACACACACACACACACACACACACACACACACACACACACACACTCAAACGTACCCTGTTCACACACAAACATTTCACTATTAGCCTTTTCTCGAAACTTCTGAAAATATTTTGTACGGTAATTTAAAGTTGACATTCTCGGCAAGGCGCTTTGATCTGTTCACTAATCTCTTGTTTAGGTTTCTGTGTGTGTGTGTGTGTGTGTGTGTGTGTGTGTGTGTGTGTGTGTGTGTGTGTGTGTGTGTGTGTGTGTGAAAGATATAAAATTAATAGAATGAGTCAGCTGAAGAAATATATTGAAAACGGGACAGGAAGAAAAGGTTATTACATTAATTAAGCGACACACACACACACACACACACACACACACACACACACACACACACACACACACACACACACACACACACACACACACACACACACACACACACACACACACACACACACACACGCACGCACGCACGCACGCACGCACGCACGCACGCACGCGCGCGCGGGTACTGAGTGAAAAAAGAAAGAGGGAGAGGAAAAAGAGCCAGCGGGGAAAAAGAAAGGGTGAACCACTGAGAGAGAGAGAGAGAGAGAGAGAGAGAGAGAGAGAGAGAGAGAGAGAGAGAGAGAGAATCAGTAAAGCAAATGCAGCTGATTTTTGAAGGGACGTGTAGGTAGTTGTTCTTTGGCCTTAAATCATCACCCCAGACCAGGTCACGCCCAGAAATAGGTCACAGGTGTGGTTAGGTCACTTTGTCCGCCAGTCATCGCCAGTCATCGCACAGGGGAAGCTGTGGGTGGGTGGGTGGCTGGAGGAGAGTGTGGGTGAAGGAAGAGGGTTGATGGCTAAGTGGGTGTATGTGTGGTCAGGGGTCGGGAGTGGGTATATGTGGTGGGTGGGAGGGGGATGAAGAATGTGTGTGGGGGTGGGGGGTGTGGGGGTGAGTGGGTAAATTCTTTGGTGGGAGAGGATGGGATGTGGGCGAAGGTGTGGCCGGAAGTATGTGGCAGTGGGCATCTGTATGTGCGTATAAGGTGGAGGGTAAAGTTGATGTCTGGGTGTGGGCCTGGACTTGTGTGTGTGGGTAGGGGCAGTGTCGGGGAGTGTGTGTTTGTGTGTGTGTGTGTGTGTGTGTGTGTGTGTGTGTGTGTGTGTGTGTGGACGTGTTAGAGCTAAGTAAGGGGGTTCGTGTGTATATGAGTTTTTTGGGGTGGATGGGGGAGGGTGAAAGTGTGTGTGTGTGTCTGTGTTTATGAGAGAGCTAGTCGGAAGTTGACTTAAAGATGCAGGGGCGTGTATGTTCGAATGTGTGTGTGTGTGTGTGTGTGTGTGTGTGTGTGTGTGTGTGTGTGTGTCTGTGTGTGTGTGCGAGTAGTGGGGTACGGCAATTTTCTGTTACACGGCAGAAAGTTGACATGTTTATTTACTCTGGGAACGTTTCTTTTCTTCTCTCTTTCTCTCTCTCTCTCTCTCCCCTAATTTTTTCGTTTTGTTTTCGTCTTTCTTTCCATTCTGTCTCTCTTTCTTTTTTCCTGTCTCTTATTATGCCCCTCATTTTACCTTCCTCTGTCCCCCGTCTTTCCTTGTCTTCTTTGCTCCTGTATTTCTTCTCTTGTCTTCCACTCTTCTTGACATCCTTCCTACCCATCCCTATGTGCGTCCATGTCTTCCTACTTGCGTCCCTTCCTGCTTACCGCCCTATTTCTCCCTGCCTGCTTGTCCTTCTGCCACTTACTGCGCTGATGCCTGCCTTTCTCTGGCTTCCTACCTGCCTGTCTTCCCTCCATTCTCTTCCTGCCTAGATAGGTATTTGTCTTGCATGTCTGTTACTACCTGCCTACTTGCCTGCTTGCCTGGTTGTCTGTCTGCCTCTTATCTGCCTCTCCCTGCCTTCCACCTTGTATCTTTATCCTCCTGCCTTCTACCTGTTTCTACTTGCTTGACTGCTTCCCTCTCCCTGCTTCCTGCCTACCTCCCTTCTTGCCACCTCCTCCCTGCCTGCCTGCCTGCCTTTCCCTGCTTCCATCTCTCTCCCTGCCTGTCTGCCTCCTGCCTGCCTCCCCTGTGTTTGCTGAGGGTAAGGCAGAGTGTCCCCCGTTTGTACAGTCAATAAGGGGAGGCAGGCAGGGTGTGAGGGTGGCAGGAAGAGAGAGAGAGAGAGAGAGAGAGAGAGAGAGAGAGAGAGAATGAAAAAAGCAAGGAGGAACAAATTGAAGACAGGATAGAAGTAGAAACTGATGGAAGGAAGGACGGAGAGTAAGAATCGATATGAAAAGAAATGAATGAGTGAAGAAATGGAAGGAAGAAAGAAGGAACTCAGATAGCTAAAGAAGGAAAGGAGAATGTAAAGAGTGACTGGAAAGAAGAAGGAAAGCGACAAAAAATAATGAGATAAAGAAAAGGAGGCGGAGAAGGAGGAAGCAAATGATGATGATGATGATGATGATTAGATGTGAAGGGAAAGGGAGGAATAAAAAGAGTGACAAAATAAAGATAGGAGAGAGTGTGAGACGAAAATATTTTCCTTTCATTAATTTTAATTAGTTTACCATACATCTAGATTTATCCTCCAACCTACCCCCTCCTCTCTCTCTCTCTCTCTCACACACACACACACACACACACACACACACACACACACACACACACACACACACACACACACACACACACACACACACACACACACACACACACACACACACACACACACACACACACACACACACACACAGGCACTCACGCACGCACGCGCGCGCCCGACTATTAATCTTGTAAATAATAATAATAATAACATAGCTTGCCAAACGCTGAGAGAGAGAGAGAGAGAGAGAAAGAGAGAGAAAGAGGGGAGAGAGAGAGAGAGGAGAGAGAGAGAAGGAAAACGAAAAAACTGAAGTGGGTGAGGGTAAATAAAAGAGTGGATGATGGAGAAGGAAGAGAAGGAAAATTGGAGGAGGGAGGGAAGAGGAGGGTGAAGGAGAGTGGGAAGGAATGAAGGAAGGAAGGAAGGAAGGAAGGAGGGCGGAATGAAATATTAAGAAGGAAGAGGAGAAGGGGGCAGAGGAGAAACTAGTGAGAGAGAGAGAGAGAGAGAGAGAGAAGCAAAGAGGAAGAAGATAAGAGAGATGGATGGATGGAGGAGGAGGACGAGGAGGAGGGGGGGAGGAGGAGGAGAAAACGAGAAATGGAGAAAAGGGAGATAAATTAATTAATGAATGGACTGAAGATCAGAGGGAAGGAGGAAGAAGATAACAGGTGAGGTTTGAGAAGGAGGAGGAGGAGGAAGAAGAAGAAGAAGAAGAAGAAGGAGAGGAGTAGGAGGAGGAAGAAAAGGAGGAGGGAGAAAGCAGTGAAAGAAATGATGGAAGGAAAAAGGAGAGAAAAGGGCAAGTGGAATGGAGGATGAAGAGAGGAGGGGAGAATGAGAGAAAAATAGGGAAAGGTAGAAAAGGGATGAAGAAGAAGAAGAAGAAGGAGAGAGAGAGAGAGAGAGAGAGAGAGAAGGGAGGAAGCAGATAAGAGAGGTGGAGGAAGAGGTCTGAGAATTTATGGCAGGTCAGAGGCGAAGGTTAAATTTTGATAGAGGCCTCGATGTTGTCCCAGTCTGATAGATAGATGGAAGGGGGAGATAGACAGAAGGAGGGAGGGAGGGAGATAGATAGATAGAAAGAGGGAGGGCGAGAGACAGGGAGGGAGGGATAGAGATAGAAGAAGGATTGGAGTGAGGGAGATAGGTAGATGGAGGGAGGGAGGGAGAGACAGATGAGGAAAGTGAGGGAGGGAGATACATAAATGGACGAGGGGAATTGATAAAGGCAGGGAGGTAGATAGATAAAGGGAGCGAGAGAGACAGACAGAGGGGTGGAGGTTGATAGGTGGAGGGATGCGGATAGATAGAGTGGAGGAGAAATTTAGATAAGGGGCAGGAGGGACGAAGACACAAAAACATACTGAAGATAAGAGGAAGACAGATGGAGAGAAAAATGGAGGGGGGAAGAGAGGCATATGGAGAGAGAGGAAAAAGCAGATGGATCGAAGGGATGAAAGGAGGCAGATGGACAAATAGATGGAAATAGAAAGAAGGATGATAGGCAAAAGAAAAGGAGGGAGGGAGAGAGTAGGAGAGATGTTTGAAGAGAAATTGAAATGAAGATAGAGAGTAAGAGTGATAGGTGGAGATAAGAGAAGGGGGAAGAAAAATGGAGAGAGAGAGAGAGAGAGAGAGAGAGAGAGAGAGAGAGAGAGAGGCATATGGCTGAGAGGAGAATGATGGGGGCTGATACAACCATAAAGGAATAAGGAGAGGACGATCAAAGACCCTTGAGGAGGCATGAAGATGATATGACCGTCTATACTGAGTCTTGTAGGTCACCATATACTCATGCTTACTCACTTTTTACTCATTCTCACTCACTCAGTACTCATTCTTACTCCAAACTCATTCTCACTCGCTCCTTCCTCATGTTTAGGCATTCCTTACTCATGCATATCACTCCTTACCCAAACCAACTCACTCCTTACTCATGCTTACTCACTCCTTACTCATGGTTACTTACTCTTTCCTTATTCCTACTCACTTTCCTCATGCTTACTCACTCTGGAAGGACATGGCTATCCCAAATCTTGCCCATATCACGCATTCCATACTCACCATTTACTCATTCTTACTCCTTATTTGCGCTGCTGTTGGGTAGGGAGGATTTTTAGTGCTGGAGAGGGACGCCTTCTTGCGGTGGCACTGATGTAACCGGGGCGGGTCAAGTGCCAGGTTATCCAAAGGTCCCTCTGCTACTACCCTATCCCCCGAAAGGAAAAGGGTGATAGAGATGAAGGTAACTTGAGCTTGCAGTCTGCTGGGTTCACGTTCAGATGAGAGAGAGAGAGAGAGAGAGAGAGAGAGAGAGAGAGAGAGAGAGAGAGAGGTGGATAAATGGTGGAACAACGGTGGAACAAAGTTAGGATGGACGAAACAAAGGATGCGATAGGTGGAACGGGAATATATTTGGATGGAACAGCAGTTGGGTGGGTGGAAAGTGGATGAAACATTGTGGGAAGGGCAAGGGAACGGGCATGAGTCAACAGTAGGACAGGATTGGGTCAGGAATGGAACAAGACACAGACAAGGGTTGGTGCGTGAATGGACAATGATGGGATGGGTGGAAGGGGAACAGAATGAACAGAACAAGAGTATGGCAGGAATAGAACAACGGTGGAATAGAGGCGGAGCATGGATAGGCTATGGATAGGATAGGTGGAAAAAAGGTGTGGAGCAAGTGGAACAGAGGTGGAACAAGGATAGCACGGGAGGAACGGGTTTGGAACAGGAGGAGGACAGGACTGAGACAAGGATGAGACAAAGCTGGACCTGGAGTGAAACGAGGAAAGGATGGGTGGAACAAGACTGAAGCTGATGTGGAATAGATATAGAACAGAGGTGGAACAGGTGTTGAGATAGGGTGGAACAGGTGTGGAAAGAGGGTGGAACAAGTGTGGAACGAGGGTGGAGCAGATGAGGAACGAGGGTGGAACATGTGGAACGAGGGTGGAACAGGTGTGGAACGAGGATGGAACAGATGTGGAACATGGGTGGAACAGGTGTGGAACGAGGGTGGAATAGGTGTGGAACGAGGGTGGAACAGGTGTGGAACGAGGGTGGAATAGGTGTGGAACGAGGGTGGAACAGGTGTGAAACGAGGGTGGAATGAGGGTGGAACAAGAATGGAAAAGAAGTGGAACAGATGTGGAAAGAAGGTGTAACAGGTGTGAACTAATGGGTCGAGCTCATTAACGCCTCGCACAAAACTGTACCCTGGTTGGACTGACCGGAAATTAAGCATTAACTCTTTCATAAGGTAATAAGTTTGTGTGTGTGTGTGTGTGTGTGTGTGTGTGTGTGTGTGTGTGTGTGTGTGTGTGTGTAATGGAGAGAAGGAATGTTGGTGTGTGTGGGCAAAATTAGGTATCCGAATGTGTGTGTGTGTGTGTGTGTGTGTGTGTGTGTGTGTGTGTGTGTGTGTGTGTGTGTGTGTGTGTGTGTGTGTGTGTGTGTGTGTATAATGAAGTTAAGGAAGGTGTTGGCATAATATAGTGAAGGAATTTGTGAGAATAAATAAGTGGTGTGTGTGTGTGTGTGTGTGTGTGTGTGTGTGTGTGTGTGTAACAAAGAGAGGCAGATAAGAGTGTACATAAAACACGCACCGCCAAAATATGGCTATAAAAATCTACACACATTTCACCCAGCCATTTGCCTCTGTTCCTCTACTGGCTTTTATTTTTGCAACCATCCATCTTTGCAACCATCCATCCACACCATCCATCTTTGCAACCATCCATCCACACCATCCATCTTTGCAACCATCCATCCACACCATCCATCTTTGCAACCATCCATCCACACCATCCATCTTTGCAACCATCCATCCACACCATCCATCTTTGCAATTATCCATCCACACCATCCATCTTTGCAACCATCCATCCACACCATCCATCTTTGCAACCATCCATCCACACCATCCATCTTTGCAACCATCCATCCACACCATCCATCTTTGCAACCATCCATCCACACCATCCATCTTTGCAACCATCCATCCACACCATCCATCTTTGCAACCATCCATCCACACCATCCATCTTTGCAACCATCCATCCACACCCTCCATCTTTGCAACCATCCATCCACACCATCTATCTTTGCAACCATCCATCCACACCATCCATCTTTGCAACCATCCATCCACACCATCCATCTTTGCAACCATCCATCCACACAGCCTGCCATCCAATCTCCCGCCTTTCACTCAGACCATACCAGCGGAATTATGTCTTTAGCACAGTACCTCGGTACATTTTCTCCCAATATTTTTTGCGTTGAGACTTTCGGTGTGTTTACGTCATTTGGTCTATATTCTCCCTCCTTCCGGCCATTCTCATTAGATTAGCTGAACATAATCACCTGGGTCCGTATTGTTGTAGGTTAAGGAAGCTCCCCAACACCTCTTCCCTTTCGATTTATCATTAGATATGGCTGGGTAATGTCCTTTTTTACGATATATATGCACAGAATGGCGATATAGGAAGGGTTTATATTACACATAAAAGAACAGTAAGTTGTAATAATCAGAGTAAATCACTTAGGTAAAGATATTAAGGGCCGTTCTTAACCA
>NC_137003.1:42724471-42756971 GCF_032717465.1 Coenobita brevimanus | reverse complement strand
TTTTTTTTATTTGTGTGTGTTTGTGTGGAGTTGGCGCCCTCGTGTGGTGGCGCTGATGTGACGAGGCGGATATGCTACCTGGTTATGTTGTCCTTCCTCATCTACTTCCCGTTTCCCGTCAGAAGGTTGGGAGACTGCAGGGGAAGGGTATTTTAAGCCAGCAGTCCACCGGGTTCACGTGTCAGATGAGTTTTAGACAGCAACAACAAGAATAAAAACAACTACATCACCACCACCACCAAGAAGAGGAAAAAGTAGAAGAAAAGAGGACGAGAGAAGCAGAAGAAAAGAGGAAGAAAAAGAAGAAGCATAACCCCATGAATCAGGTGCATATTTTACTTGTTTATTCTTGAGTATTCCAGACGATTTTTCTCAGTTTCCGAGGAAGCGCTAACAGTGAGTGAGATGGAAACCAGTCCCCATTAAACCCTTTCATTATATTTAAAAAAAAATGAAAATAAGTATACTCGGTTCATTTTGACTGGGCGTAAAATTGCAGTCTGTCCATCTTGAATACTGAGAGAATGACACTTGTGTATGGTGCTAGTCACGAAGAAGTGCTACGGAAAGGATGTAGAGCCGTAGTAACTAGTATTGTCCAAGGCTGCCATTGAGCTACACGAAATAAGCTGCAAAAAGACGAAAATCTCCGCCTATAATCATGTTATCATCAGTTGGCCCAGATTTTCTTTCTTTTCCAGCTTATTTCTCGTCATTCTGTTGCAGAGAAAGACAGTGCTTCCTCTCTACATCCATTCCATAGCACTTCTTAGTGACAGACATCAACTTCTAGCGTTCATTTGTCATTACAGCTGTGGATTCAAGGTGAGGTGGTGATTGTTATAGGCCTGGTGAGATTAAAAGCAGTGTAGTCGAGGTGAGTGAACACTAAAATCGAAGAGAAAAAATACGATATCAGTCTAAAGCGATTCCTTTTCTCTACATTTAAAATTTCCTTTGGTTTTTCCTCTTCAGATAACTTTTTTTCCCCAGCGTATGAGTGGTCTGTTGAATTTAATGTCATGATTCCGTAGTATTCTCTCTCTCTCTCTCTCTCTCTCTCTCTCTCTCTCTCTCTCTCTCTCTCTCTCTCTCTCTCTCTCTCTCTCTCCGTCCATTCAAATATACGTGTAGTTATGCAAATGCACACAGAAACTTCTTTCACATGTATACAAACAAGTGCTTACAGACTAACAGCTACGCATACATACATACATACATACATACATACACAGAACAACTCCAGCATGTGGACATATAAGTCCTCACAAACACAGCTAAACACACACACACACACACACACACACACACACACACAGTCCAAACACCCACGCACGCACACTTAGAAAAAAAAACACACAGTAAATGGGAAAAACAAAAAAGCGGACGAAAATGGTGTGACATTTTGGAGTGGGTTGGAGTCCATAGTGTTGGTGTGTGCTTTTGTGTTCCCCTTTGTCCATTGTGCAAAAGTTATGGCTTGGATAGCATCGTGAGAGAGAGAGAGAGAGAGAGAGAGAGAGAGAGAGAGAGAGAGAGAGAGAGAGAGAGAGAGAGAGAGAGAGAGAGAGAGAGAGGAATATGTGAACATCTGGATCTTTATTTATTTTTTTTTTTTTCAGCCAATACAGGGTTGGCGAGATTTGAATTGGTGATTTCATGATTAATATTACTGTTTTAGAGTACTGTTGTTGTTATTATTATTATTATTATTATTATTATTATTATTATCATTATCATTATTATTATTATTTCCATTATTTTCATTATTTTTGTTCTTAGGTTTATTATTATTATTATTATTATTATTATTACCTTTATTATCATTATCATTATTATTACATTGACAGTACCTAGTTATCGAAACAAAATAAACCGCAAAGGCAAATGAATCAAGGGATACAAAAAGCCTCTGGCATAATGTCCCCCAGCGTAATGACATAGGAGTTACGAGGATATTTGCAGCAGAAATACTAGACGAGGAAATCTTCATATTCTTATAGGACAAAAATAATGATCCACCTTCCTCTTCTTCTGGCCATTTTTGTCTTTTATTACGCCAAGTAGATAACAAATGGACGTTATTTTTCTTCTCTGTTCCCAAGAGCAAATATGAGAGATGGAGAGGAACCAGAGTCTGTAGGGAAACGTCATTGTTTTTGTTGTTATTGTTATTATTCTTGTTATTTTTATGATTAGGAACTCGGCATTCTGTGGAGTTCTTATTGTTATTGTAGATGTTATTTATTTTATTTATTATTTTTTTTGGGTGGGTTGGTGGGAGATCTAGAGGGCTGGCATTCCAGACCGTTGGAGATAGACTTAAAATTTTCAGGAGTGATTTATCTTGGTTGCAGGCTTCTTTTGGCACAAAATTTTTTTCCCTGGCACTAGCGCCCTCTTTTTTTTTTTTTTTTTTTTGGGGGGGGGCCGTCCTGCTCAACAAAAACTACAGAACTGATTGCTTTGCAAATATACCAGTATGTAGTCAAGGTATACTAATACACCAGGGGATTGGTACTGAGATCCAACAAACACTTTTTGAGATACTGAGAAAAATCAAAATGGCCGCATCATGCCTGAAAGTGCTAAATCAGAGAGTGTTTGGCCGATTTTGGCCAAATTCAGTGGAAATGTTGTGGGTCATGAGTGAATATGATTTGCATAGTGTGAATGACCTTGATCTTGATCTCAAGGTCACAGTTCAAAATCCGGAAAAAGTTTTGAGTCATACCATAAGTCCTTTAATGTTAGGTGTTCAGTGATAGAATTCTAGCTATTATGATTATTGTTGTTCTTGATGTTCGTGTTGTTTTTGTTGTTGTTTGTTGTTATTATCATCGGACTGAAGGGTAAAGGCCACTGGAGGGAAAAGTTACGTGCCTCAGGCGGCCGGTAGTCCTCCATTTCCAAGGTATCGTAGTTATCGTGTTCTCTTGCCTTGCACCTAACTCTCTCACGGTTGGGGTAACTCTAGTACTCTGTTCAAGGCAATTTATCCATCCGAGAATGTATAAAGGGAAATGAATATCTGTACTGTCGCCATTATTATTATTATTATTTTTTTATGAATTCGATAAATCTCTAGTCCATTTCAGCTACTGACGATTTTTTTTTTCATTACCTGAAAGTGAGTCGTAGGAGCCTAAGTTTTGACGTATAGAGGGAAAATGAGGAAGGAAGGAAGGAAGGTGAAAAGACTGAGTAAAAAAGAAAGTACAACAGGGAGAGAGAGAGAGAGAGAGAAAAGGGGATACGAGAGTTTCACACTCCCCCACCCTCGCTTTAATTCCATCTTGTTCTTACGACTTACTAGTACGATCTCTTTCCCTTTGTCTGTCTGTCTGTCTTTCTTTCTGTCTGTCTGTCTGTCTGTCTGTCTGTCTGTCTCTCTCTCTCTCTCTCTCTCTCTCTCTCTCTCTCTCTTTCTTAGCTTACACTTTTATTTTCCCCTCAGTGTTTCCTGTAATTCCACCTCCCTCTGTACCCAGCATCCCACGAATATAATAAAACAAATTGGTAAAAATAGTCATAGCATAATATTAATTACAACAAATCTCTCTCTGATCAGGAGCATGGGGGAGAGAGAGATTCTGAACTACTGAAGTGTTCGCCCACTAGTAACAAAAAAAAAAAAAAAAAAAAAATGAATAAATAAATAAAAAATAGTCCAAGTAAGCTTCATTATTTTTTGTTATAGTTCAATAATCCCCCTGTTTTTTTTTTTTATCTTATTTTATTTTATTTATTTTTTCTTTGCTTTTTTTCCACTTGATAATTTGAGTAATATATGAAAACTTTCGACGTGCACAGGTGATGGGATATAATCAGATGCCATGTTGCTGGGGAAAGACGTATGCTTGGCTGGACGTAAATTACTATATGTATAATTCAGGTGGAAAATATTTTAGGATAGTTTGGGGCACATTGATTTTCTCTCTCTCTCTCTCTCTCTCTCTCTCTCTCTCTCTCTCTCTCTCTCTCTCTCTCTCTCTCGTTTACCGCTCGTTTTCTTTCATTTGTTCATCTGCGCCTCACCCTCTGATGTGTGTGTGTGTGTGTGTGTGTGTGTGTGTGTGAGAGAGAGAGAGAGAGAGACCCTGACGTTATCTCCCTTTGGACCTCACTTGGGCCAACGTGATAATGCAGTTCATTTTTTTTTTTCTTTTTACCAGTCTGAAACCCATTCCAGTGCCCTTTGTTCCCTTTGTATGGTGGCATTTCAGACGCTTCCTTTCTAAAGTTGACCAGAGTAGCCTCCCTTTACGTGTTTTCCTTTGTATAGTGGTTCTTAGTAGCCTCCCTTTATATGATGGATTTTAGTTACCTCCCTTTATATGGTTGGTCTTAGTTACCTCCATTTATATGGTGGATCTTAGTAGTCTCCCTTTATATGGTGGGTCTTAGTAGCCTCCCTTTATATGGTGGATCTTAGTAGTCTCCCTTTATATGGTGGATCTTAGTAGCCTCCCTTTATATGGTGGGTCTTAGTATCCTCCCTTTATATGGTGGGTCTTAGTATCCTCCCTTTATATGGTGGGTCTTAGTAGCCTCCCTTTATATGGTGGGTCTTAGTAGCCTCCCTTTATATGGTGGGTCTTAGTAGCCTTCCTTTATATGGTGGGTCTTAGTAGCCTCCCTTTATATGGTGGGTCTTAGTAGCCTCCCTTTATATGGTGGGTCTTAGTAGCCTCCCTTTATATGGTGGGTCTTAGTAGCCTTCCTTTATATGGTGGGTCTTAGTAGCCTCCCTTTATATGGTGGGTCTTAGTAGCCTCCCTTTATATGGTGGGTCTTAGTAGCCTCCCTTTATATGGTGGGTCTTAGTAGCCTCCCTTTATATGGTGGGTCTTATTAGTTTCTCCTAATATGGTGAGTCTTAGTAGCCTCTCTTTATATGGTGGGTCTTGGTAGCCTCCCTTTATATGGTGGGTCTTAGTAGCCTCCCTTTATATGCTGGATCTTAGTAGCCTCCCTTTATGTGTTATATGTGAACAGAATTATATGTATATATAATATCATCATCATCATCCGTTTCAGTGTCCACTACAGGACCGGCCTATCCCGACCGAAGTGGGGACGATACTTCCTATGTATCCCTACCAAGCGGCTTAGGCTGTCTGGTAGAGATTGTATGTAGGGTGAGAAGTGCTTCTACTTGTGACTGTAGTGTTGGAGTGGCTTTGGATGTGTGTGTAGTCTGTGAACCAAGTGTAATCGGCCCTCGCAAGCCGACTGGGTACAAGCATACGTTATAGTATGCTACACTAGTTCAACCAGAGCACCCCTTATGTCCGCCAAAACAGTACGTGGTCGGAAGAACGCTCCCAAAGTCCATTACCGTGATGGGGCACAAACCACCGGCCTATCCCGACCGAAGTGGGGACGATACAGCCTATGTATCTCTACCAGGTGGCTTAGGCTGTCTGGTAGAGATTGTATGTAGGGTGAGAAGAGCTTGTAAGTGTGACTTTAGTGTTGGAGTGGCATTGGATGTGTGTGTAGTCTGTGAACCAAGTGTAACTGGCCCTGGCAAGCCGACTTGGTGCAAGCATACATTATAGTATGGTACACTGGTTCAACCAAAGCACCCCTTATATCCACCAAAGCAGTACATGGCCTTAAGAACGCTCCCAAAGTCTATTACCCTAGCGGGGCGCGAACCTTCGTTCTCCAGCGTATGAAAATGCACAGTTTATCACTGTACCACAGAGGCTCCATGTATATATATATATATATATATATATATATAAATTTCGGTGGCATTGAACTTGAAAATATGTGATGAAGTTTCCCTTCCCCTTTCACCAGATCAGCACATTTAGTGAATCTAAATTTTTGAACAGATGATCGTGTAGCCGTTTTCCCTCACCCTGATTTTTTTTTTTAGCAAGTTTTTTCTTTTGGTATGTAAAAAAAAAAAAAAATGCTTATTTCATTCACTTGCCATTTCTTGTTAGTCGGAAAGATCTGAGCCATTTTAAGCCAGTAATATTTTTTCTTTACAGGGCTAAATTTTAGTGGTTGTCTAAATTTCATTATGCTTTAAGAAAAATTATATATATTTTATATAAATTGTGAAATCTCCAGTGACCACTGATTTAGCCTTTTTTTGTAAGGAAAAGATGTGTAAATGAAACTCTTCTTATTGTTTTATATATTTTATTTAAGGTATATAACTGCACCACCTCACTACCTCAAGTATATAATTATAAAAAGACGAGCCATGTGCTTATATATCTCGATAGACTACAATGCAGACAAGTCGTAAGGTAGTATTTCTCATATATAAAGTTTGGTAAGACTCTCGATCAAGCGCCACCCTCCGCCATGGCACCAGCTTATTAAAAACGACTCGCATAATTGATGTCTTGACAAGTATTAATGCATTCTGGTATTAAAATTGCCGTCATTTTTGTTCAGTTTCGTAAAAAAATATGACCGTCAGTTAATATCCACTGTGCATTCGCCGTTTCCAAGAACTTTCCTGCTCATGTTTTGGTTTTTGTTATCGATTACACGAGCCATAAGTAAGATACAAGGTACCCGGGGGTGGCGTAGACCCACCGCGAGAGCAATAAACCTCAATTTCTCAACCTCTTCCTCCCCCTTCCCTCTCCATTCCCTCACGAACCCCTCCATTACCCCCAATCACTCCCCTGACGCCGCCCCAGACCGCTCCTGAGGGGGGTGAGGGAGGGGAAGGAGAAGGAGGGAGAGGAGTGGCCAGACGAGTATCACAATGTCACCAGCGGGAAGGAAGGACACCCACTCCGCCTGTGAACGAGAGCAATGGACTGGATGGAAACAGTTACTTACTACACCATATGCACGGGGGGGGGGGGAGGCAGGCCAGGGTAGGAAGTGCGGTCTGTGGAAAGGGAGAGGGAGGGAAAGGGAGAAGGGTGATGGAGGAAGGAAGAGGAGGGGGAGGGAGGGAAGGGGAGAAGGGTGGTGGAGGGAGGAAAGTAAAGACGAAGAGATGAAAGGGAGAGCCAGGCGATGGTAAGAGGTGCGGTTTTTGTAGGGGGGGGTAGAGGGAAAGAGGGAGGGAAGGGGAAGGGGGAGGACGGTGGTGGAGGGACGAAAAGTAAAGACGAAGAGGTTAAAGGAAAGAAGTAAAGGAGGTAGAAGAAAGGAGAAAATAAGGGGGAGAGGGAGGGAAGAGAAGGTTGCTTGGAGGAGGGAAAATAAGGACGAAAAGGTTACAGGAGGAAGGAAGGAGAAATGAGGAAGGAGGAAAAAGGAACTGAGGGAAGGATGTGGAGAGAGCGGGGACAGGTGAAGAGGGTGAAATAGGGAGAGGTTGAAGGAGAGAGGGAGGGAAGGAAGGGGAAAGCTAAGTGTATGGAGGAAAAATGAAGATGTGGAGGTAAAGAATAAGGGAGAAAGAAGGACATGGGAAGAAAAATAAAAACAGGGAAAAGTGAGAGGAGGGAGGACAATACTGGAGGGAGACGTTGCAGGAGAAGACTATGGAGGGAAGGAGAGAGGGAAGGGAAGTGAGGAGGAGATAGAAAAATAAAGACAAAGTTAGAGCAGCGGTTAGAAGGGGAAGAAAGCAGGTGAAGGAGTCAAGATGAGGAAAAAGATGAAGAGGTAAGAGGAAAGGAGGAGGAAGAAGGAAAAGTAAGGCATGCAGGAATGAAAAATTGGAATTTAAAGAAGTGGAAGTGGAAGAAGAAGGAGGAGGAGAAGACGGAAGAAGAGGAGAAGGAAGGAGGGAAGGAATTCAGAGAGAGGAGGAGGGGTAAGTAGAAGAGATATTGTAAACGATAGCGAAGAGATTATTGGGTATTGGGTGGCGGAAGAGAAAGATGAAGGAAAAGCGACGAGAGAGAGAGAGAGAGAGAGAGAGAGAGAGAGAGAGAGAGAGAGAGAGAGAGAGTGTAGGTAAAGAAACTGAGGAATCAATTGAAAGACAAGACGAGCATATGAAAGAAGTTGATTGTAGGAACTTGGAGAAGAATCAAGAATGCAAGGAGGAAGAGGGGAAGATAAGATGAGAGAAGAGGCGGAGGAAAGATAATGGAGGAGAGGGAAGAAGACAATGATGATGGAGGGAGGAGGAAACAGTGATTGATGGAACTAGAGAGAGAGGGGGAAGAATAGGGGGGATGTGGAATGAGGAAGATTGGTGAGAGAGGAAAGGGGAGGAATGATAGGAACGTAAGGGAGGGAATGATGAGGAAGGTAAGGGAAGGAATGATGAGAGAGGGAAGTAAGGAAAGGAGGGATTGAGAGACGAAAAAGAAATATGGAGAGAAGGAAGCGAATATTGATAAACACAGGAAGGAAGAAGTAAGGGAAGACATGGCGATACCGAAAGAGGGAGGAAGAAAATAGAGAGAAGAGAGGAAGAGGGATATTAGGGTGGAGGAGAAAAAATTTTAATGTTGAAAGTTTGAGAGAGAGGAGCTGAAAAAATAGGGAAAATATTTTGGAATGAAGCTGGAAGAAAATATATAAATGAATTTGAATAATAATGAACTTGAGACTGAACTTCCTACCCGCCTTGTAAATATATGTATATATATGTACTTGTATATAATATATAT
Source organism: Coenobita brevimanus (assembly GCF_032717465.1). Lineage (NCBI taxonomy): Eukaryota > Metazoa > Arthropoda > Malacostraca > Decapoda > Coenobitidae > Coenobita > Coenobita brevimanus. The sequence continues at coordinate 42,748,413 of NC_137003.1, read as the reverse complement.
TCAGTATATATATACGACTACTGGAGTTTTTAGCACACACACACAATAAATAGCTTCCGACTATGTATAATCCTATGTATAATATGTATAGATCAGAAGTGAAAGAACACATCAGCTATAAAATCTTGTCACTACCTTATGGCACTACAACAGAGACTCAACTGAGGTGGTGAGAGGCGTCACCACCTTTATATATATAGATACTCTCGCCCCTCGCAACCCTGGCCGCCGATTGGTCCAAAAAACACAGCCAATCGGGGCTCAGAGATTTGAAAATACCCGCCGAGTCTTTCATTAATAATCCTCTTTTTTTTTTTTTTTTAATCTATACAAATACAAAAGTTCTAGGCGACAGCTTCGAGTTCTGCTACTTTATTTATCTAGTGGAACAAATAACACATCCCTGGTCTACACAAGGGGAACCAGGACATGGACTAGAGTCAAAATGTGTGCGGCCGAGGAGAAGAATCCGGCTCCCTTGTTCCCTGCTCGCGTAATGGCGTTCCATAAGGGGGTATGTACGAAACTGAGAGGGCGAAGAGAATATGCAAACCCCCCATCATCTGACTTTTTTATGGAAGCGTTGTGAGGCTTGTATGTGTTTAGCCTGCATGCCGTGTTATAGTGCGCATAGAGCTGCACTTTTGGGGGCAGCTGGATTAGACGTAACGAACAGAAACGCACCCCTAAAGCGATTGTAAACAGGCAGTAAACAGGAGTGCGTTCTTTTATTTTCACAACGTTATCCACAACTGAGGCCTGAACAAGGGAGCAGACTCTCCATCCCAAGTCGTACCTACCGAGAGCTACTTAATAATAATACTGCTGCGTTCGAGTGGGGATAAAGCTTAGTTTTGGGGGAAATACCCAAGCACTCAAAAACGCGAAAAAAGTTGTTAATTCATAATTTTCATCTTCTTAAAACTGGATGAGGGAGTGGTACTGCTGATTAGAAAAAATGTCGAATTACGTTGATGAGCGTTATTTTCTTATTGATACAGGTGTGGTTTGGGTTAGGGAAATTGATGATTATAAAAACTTTCAAATGGCGTTGGTGATTGTTATTTTCATTAGGGAAAAGGGATACTGATGAATAGGATTGATGGTTAGGGGGAAAATGTTAGTTAGCAGTATATATGAGCTTTGTGAGGATGAGAGTAGAAATGTGTCGCTTAAAAATGAGCCGTCCTTTTTTTTTTTTTTTTTTTTTTCAGGGAATGAGGGAGTCGTACGTTGGAGGGGGGGGGGAGCGGCTGGAGCATTGGCAATTAGAAAAATGCCGAGCGTTGATGAGCATGGTGAGCACTGAGGTGATGGTCGTGGATTTACAAATGGAGCATTGTTGACCAACCTGATGGGGGGGGGGGCATTGATGGGGCATTGATGTGTGCCAAGGGTGCTGACGTGAACACTGAAAGTATGTCTGTGTCCAAGAAGAGCATTGATGTGTACATGAATTGTGCTGACGTGCACATGGAGAGCACTCGTGTCTACTTGGAGAGCTGTGATGTGTACAGGGAGGATTCTGATGTGAAATGAAGAGAATTGAAGGGAACATGTAGATAGTTGTGTGTGCAGAGAGCATTGATGTGTACAGAGAGAGCATTGATGTGTACAGAGAGCATTGATGTACATGTGGAGAGTATTACTGTGTGTATGGAGAACAGTGATGTGTACAACAATGGGATTGATGATGATGACTAGTGTTGTTGAAGATGAGGGGAAGATGATCACTGCATTCAACTCCTTTAGTATGAAGACCTTTTTGAGGGGGTCTGTTCTTTATGTCAGCTGAGGATTTTATTGAACTTCAAGGAGTTCTCTCGCAGTCAGCGGGTAAAAAAAAAAAAATAAATAAATAAAAATAAAAATAATCCCAAACGTCCCTTAAAATAAAATCGTTAGTTGACAGCAAGAATGTACCGATAAAAAAAATCCCCTGACTGAAGGAGTTAAAGGAGGATTTTATTTGGCATTGAGGGGCACTGAAGTACATAACAATTTCTGACCCCTTGAATCCGATGACGTATTTTTAACGCTTTATTCCCGCTGCCTCCAGACGATCTTATTCAGCTCAGGAAGGATTTTTTTTTTTTTTTAATGGAGTTACTGAAGGCGATGTCTAGACTCCCCCACCTCGAAAAACCGCCCCTCCAGCTGAAAAAAAAAAATCATCTGGAGGCAGCAAGAATATGATAAAAAAAAGCTACGTCGTGGGATTGAAGGGCATTGAAAAGCGAGAGCATATGCTTGAACCTTGCATTTGGCACTGTATATCCAAAAAGGAAGCATTGATCATTTAAAAAACGGGGAAGCATTCATTGTAAGGGGGGGGGGGATTAACCTAGAGTACGAGTTGTGAGCATTGATTATCTGGCATTGAATTGGGAGCATTTGTTCGATTTTCTCATTGATTATCCATTTAGTTTATCAATGTATTTTTTATCTGGCATTGACTGGGATATTTATATTTTGTATTTCGACTTTTTAATGATTACCTGGCATTCACTTGAGGACATTTATTTTGTGGTGAGAATTAAATTATGAACATTTTTTAAAAATTATTAATCGATATTTTTAAAAAATTTATTATTTATTCGACTTTTATTTGACACATTCAATAGAATGACCTCTATTTTACATTTTTTTTCTGGTTTGTTACGTTATTCTTCTTCATCTTATTATTATTATTATTATTATAATTATTATTATTATTGATTTTCTTGTTTTTTTTCATTATCATTGTTGTTCTTTTTCTATTAGTGATGTTCTTACTTTTTAATTATCACCGCTTTTGTAATTATAACCTCCTCTTTTACACTCACTTCAGTATTATCATTATCATAGTTATTCTCAGCATGGATTACGCCCTAATTGCCGTGATATCATTCCTATTCTGATTATCGTTTATCTTTCCTTATCTCTGACATCCACAGAGAGCAGTTCTTATCTCCATATCACTTCATTTGTTTATTAATTTATTTTTCCTTCCTCTGTTCTTCTGTAAAAAAAAAATGTTTGTGCATCTGTTTGTTTGTTTGTTAGTTTTATTGTTCTGGTGGTCTTTTTTTTTTCTTCCTTTTCACAGCATTTGGTCGACTTCGGGATTGTGTTCAGGCCTCAACGGGAAGATTTCGTTCACCTGGTACCGGTAGAAGTCTTATCAGTGGAAAGATTGAGGACCGTCTCGCGTAACTTATCCTCTGTTATCAGTACCTTTCTGTGTTATCGGTACCTTCTTCTGTTATCGGTACCTTCTCCTGTTATCAGTACATGTTATCGGTACCTTCCTCTGTTATCGGTACATATTATTGGTACCCTCCTCTGTTAGCAGTACCTTCCTCTGTTATTGGTACCTTCCTCTGTCGCCACCTTACTCTGTCATCGGCATCTCCTTTGTTATCGGTACATGTTATCGGTACCCTCCTCCTATCGGTACGTGTTATCGGTACCTTCCTCTTATCGGTACGTGTTATCGGTACGTTCACTCTGTTACCGGTACCTTCCTCTGTTATCGGCACACGTTATCGGTACCTTCCTCTGTTATCGGCACACGTTATCGGTGCCTACCTCTTATCGATACCCCTGGAATTAAATTTAGGGTAACACCAGATGATTTTATTCAGTTAAGAGAAATCGCAGTAATTAAAAGGCTGAGCTCCTGTTTTTTCCCCGTTTATTATTTATTTCTGTTTGCTGTGTTTTATTTACGGACTTTTTTCTGCTTGTTTTAGTTTTATGACGCCCTTTTTTTTATTTGTACCATATGTATAAACCCGTTCAGTGTTTTTTTTTTTTTTAATGATGCTGCAAACAGGCGATTTTTTTTTTTTCCCAGTTCGGAAGACCCTTTAGTAACGAAGGGGTTAATAAGGGCTATGTCTGCCCCCCCTCCTCCTCTTCAAAGTCAAAAAATATCTCCTTGAATAAAATCATCTGGAGAAATGTAAAAAATATTGTAGTGAATGGGCTTATTTCCCTTACATTTGTCATTATTTTTTTCCATGTAGCGTGTTTGTTTACCTGCGACATGTCATTTCTTTTATTTATTTATCTGCATATTTATTTATTTATTTTGTACTGTACGTAACAATCGTCTTTCGTGTATTTTCCTCTCGTTATCGAAACTGTGAAATTCGTTATCCTCGCCTGCTCGTTTATTATCATTTATCTCCTGTTTGTGTTTATCTGCCTCCGGTGCACCTGTTTGTGTGTTTGTTTACCAGTGTTTATTCTTGCCTTCCTTACACCCGTCGTTCGTAAACACCCCGAGCTTGGAGTTTCGCCAGCACTGGAGTTAGGAGTGAATTTAAACCTTGCTCTTTACCCTTTCCCTTCCCTCGTTTCTCTCACCGCCCCCCTCCACTCTCTCTGTTACCTCTCCCATCCCTTTCCTCCTCTCTCTTTCTGTTTCCTCTCTCACCCCTTCCTCTCTCACTTTCACTCCTCTTTCCCATTTCACGTTGCTTACTTTTCTCTCTTTCCTCGTTTTCTTTCCTTTCATTTGACCCCGTCCTCCTTCTCCCCTCCCATTTCCCTCTCTCCCACTTCGTCTTTCCCACTCCAAGTTCCTTATTTCTCTCTCTCTCCATCTTTTTTTTCAGCTAAATCTCTTCACCCTCCTTCTTCCCTCCCACGTCTCCCCATTGCTAACCTAGCCTTTCTCCTTTCCCCTGCTTTTCCGTATCCTTTTCCTCTCCCCTCTCTCATCCTTCTCCCGTAATTCACCCCCTCCCCTTTTTTTCTACTCACATCCTCTCACCTCTATCCCTTTCTCCCCTTCCCCCCTTCGTCCCTCGCATATTTCTTTCGTCTGTCCTGTCTATCCTTCATTTTCCTTCCCTCTACCAATTTTTCTATCCTTATCCCCTCCCTTCTCTCTCATTCCCCTCTCCCTTGCTACCCTTCTTTATCCCTTCATTCCACTTCATTCCTAAACCCCTCTTTTCTCCATTCCTCTTTCCCAGCTCCCTCCGTGCTTGCCTCTCCACTCTTCCCTTCCTCTTCACTCGATCATGTCCTTCCCCATTTCCTCTTTCCACGCCACCTCTTCTCTCCAGTCTCCCCATTTCATCCTACCTCTTCTTACCGGATTTTCATTTCCCTTTTTCTGCCTTCCCTCCTCCCTTACTTCCCTCCTCAGTTCCTCCCTAAATCCCCTCTCCCTCCCCTTCTTATCTCCCTCTCTCACTCCCCTCCTCTTTCCCCCCCCCTTCTCCTTCCCGTAATCCTTTCTCCCTTCCTTCATTTTTTCTTCTCGCCCCTTCCCCTTCCCTCTTCTTCCTCCCCCTCTTTGTCCCACCTCACTTGTTCCCTCTCATCATCTTCCTTCTTATATTCCTCCCTCTCGTCTTCCATTCCCCTTTTCCTCCCCTCTGTCTTCCCTCTTATCTTCCTCCCCCTCCTCTTCCGTTCCCCTGTGCCTCACCTCAGTCATCTTCTTCCCTTCTCCTCCCCTCTTCACTCCCCTCTTCTTCTCTCTCGTCTTCTTCTCCATGCTCTCCCGTTTCCCGTCTGTCAGTCTTCCCCTTCGTCTTCCCTCGCTTTATCTTCCTTCTCCTCCTTCCTCCTCTTCTTCCCTCCCGTCTTGCCTCTCTGTTTACGTCTCCTGGAATTCTTGCCGTCGAGTCCAGCCGAATTCCTCGACGATCGTCACTTCTATTTTATTTTTGTTTCCACGTTTTATTCATTTTCTCTTTTTTTTGTGTTGGGTGTGGGGGCGAGTAAGGCCTGAAGTTTAGATTATTTTTTATCATCTGTGCTTTTGTTGAGTGTATTAGCATTTTTCTTTTTAATTGCCACTTTTATCCATTGTCTTCCACTTTTTCTTTTTTGTCTTTTTTTTTTGAGGAGAGTGAGGCCTGAAGTTTGGGATTTTTTTTTCAGTGTTTTGGCTTGTGGTTAGTTAATCAGAATAAATTGTTTTGCAGTGGTACAGACTTTTGTCTTTTTTTTTTTTTTGACGGTGGGGGGGGGACTGTACTCGTGTGAGGATATAAGTTTGGATTTTTTTTTTTTTTAGGAACTTGTGCTGTTGTGTATTTTCATTATTTCACTTATAATTATAACCTTTATATTTTTTTTTTACTTTACGGGGAGTAGGAGTAAGTGAAGCCTGAAGTTGAAAGATTTTAAAATAATTTTTTTTTATCATTACATTTCCTATGTAATCGTCACTGTCATCTTTTTAATCCTCTTTTCTTTTTACTTTATCATTATACAGTATTGTCTTTTGTAATCGCTACTTTCGTCCAGTCATTTTCTCCTTTTACTGGGGAGGGGGGGGGGAGGTGGAGCGAGCGAGGTGTGAAGATGGAGGGTTTTCCTTTCTTTTGTGTTTTTGCTTTTCTTTTTTTATAAACTTTTCGCCAATTTTTTTTTGTTTAGGTTGGTTTTGCCTTATTTTCGACTTTTTATTAGGTTTAAGGTTTTCAGTGTCGATATGTGTTATAATTTTTTTTTCTCATGATGTGCATTTCTTTCGTACTTTTCTTTATCTTATGATTTCACTTGGATGGGTGACCGCCTGGGAACACCAGATGCTGTTGGCATCCCTACGTGTCAAGTGGGGTTGGTGGAGGATTAGTGCCCCTCCCTGTAAAAACAATTAACTCTAAGCCGTTGGCCACCCCGTTTGGGATACATGGCGTCTGGCAATGAATGGATGAATGAATGGATGAATGATTTCACCAGCTGACCTGTGCGTTTATCTTACTTTCTTTCTTTTCTTTTTCTTTCTTTCTTTCTTTCTTTCCTTTTTTTGCGTGCTGTCGCCATTGTTTCGCCGTTCTAACCCTTTCCCATTATGTTCTCGATACCTCCAGACGATTTTATTCAGTTCGGGAGAGATTTTTGAACCAGAGGGTATTGTACGTAGCCTTCAGTAACTCTTTCGTCATTGAGGGGTTCTAAACTGCATAAAATCGTCTGGTGACAGTAAGAATTAAATAGAAATGACGTCCTTGGGTTGAAGCAGTTAATGCCTTCAGGTCAAAGACGATTTTTATGTACTATTTTGCCAACTCCAGACGGTTTTATTCACCTTGGAAAACACCTGGTATTGAAGGAACTATTTTAGGTCATATCTAACCTCTTGGCCGGTATTATCGTGGGTTTAGGAAGCTCCCTAACACCTTTTCCTAAGCAGTTTATTTTGTTTACTACACCATACTTTTCTCTTTTGGGTAACGTAAGTTCTTCCAATATCGTCATACACTGGATAAATAACCTACACGACTATATTAACCAGATGCACTGAAAACTAAATCGCTAAGGAAGAGGTGTTAAGGAGCTTCTGAAGAGAATTCGGGCCCTTGTGTCGTTAAATCCAAGTCTGAGGAAAATTGATAAGACCTGAAGTCCTGGCTGCGTTAAATATATCCTTCAATAACGCCATCGCTACAAGAGACCTTCGCTGATAGAAAAATAAAATGGTTCCAAAAAACATCTGATAAATGATAACGTCCTTGTGGTAAAGAAGTTAACGTCTTTAGTCCGATATCCATTTTCCTCACTGTTCTTGATGTTGGATAGGTTTATGAGTCTAAAACAAAAAGTTATGATAGTGAATGGGACGCCCTGAATTTGAGTGACGTCCTGTTAAATTTGTTCTTGGTGTTTGACGACGATTGTATTCGACTCAAGGAAGGCGACTCATGTGGAAGGGATTTACCATGGGATTTACTAAGGGTACAGTCAGCATCATTAATCCTGTCGCCTCTCCTGCTTCTCTTTCTCCGTGGACTTTGAAAATTAATCCGTAGAAATTGACACTGTTGACGCCGATCTATGGCTAAATAAGTCATCAGTGTCAGTTGCTACGGATTCATTGCACTGATTATCGAAGTCCAAAGAGAGGGAAAAACAAGAGTGGTGACAGGACTTTTGTTGCTGACCGTACATCCAGTTAGTTCGAAAAGTCTATCCTGAGCAGAGTAAAATCGTCAGGAGATGGAGAGAATGCAGTAAGAAAGACGAGCCCGGGGTCAACGGGTCACATGATAGGTCGGAATAGGTGCATCATCAATACACCTCCCTCCGATCATGGCTGGGGAAGATAGGCTGAAGGGGAAACTCCTCCACCCTCGGCTGTTGCTGCTGTCCTCTCTGCTGTTGCTGCTGCTGTGCCTGCTGGGGAGAGGGGGAGGCCACAGCAGACGAGGAGGAGCAGGAAGGGGAGGGGATGGCAGAAGGAGCAGCAGCTGAAGGGGGAGGGGGAGGCGGGGGTACAGGGGTGAGGGCTGGTGGTGTGGCTCGGGAGAGGAGTGGCTGGTTGGCAATGTCTTGGTCGTGGTGGCGTGTAGCGTTGGATGGCAGGGGCAGGTGGTGGTCCAGGTGGCGCCGCAGCCAGCAGATACCGCCACCACACCGCCACAACCACCACCCGTGGAAGTACAGCACCAGCCAACCCTGTCAAGGAGAAAAAAATCATCATAATCAACATCATCAGCATCAACTTCTTAAGCATCATTATCAACATAACCATCATCATCATCATCATCATCTTAAGCATCATCATCAACATAACCATCATCATCATCATCATCATTATAATCTTTTCATCCCAACTACAACACTAACTCTTCTAATTGCTCAGTGAGGTTACAGATTAAAATTATATCCTACTGATATAAAAACTCCCGTGGAATTAAAGCACCAGCCTACCCTGCAGAACAGAAGGTAACATTAAATTGTTCACTAGGTTAGAGATTAGAAATGAAGCGTACGGGTACAAAATTCTTTGATTACATACACGGAGCTTGTATTATGTATTGTCTGTTTTACACATACAATAATCATACATTTACGCCCATTTACATGCCTGTCTTCACTATACCACTGTTGTGTTCTTCCACTCGTGTGTGTGTGTGTGTGTGTGTGTGTGTGTGTGTGTGTGTGTGTGTGTGTGTGTGTGTGTGTGTGTGTGTGTGTGTGTCCAAAGATCCTGATTGTTTCACATGAGCGCTGTCACCTTGTGTAAGTTCTGCGTATTGTTCATTGTGGTTTTGAAAAAGAAACTCGGAAACTTGTACACACAAAAGAATTACTAGTGTTTACGATGTTTATTACGAGTGTCTACGATTTCATTACAAGTGTTTACGATTTTTATTACAAGCGTTTATGATTTTTATTACAAATGTTTACGAAGGGTTTTACAATTGTTTGCGATGTTTATACAAGTGTTTACGATGTTTATTACAAGTGTGTGCGATGTTTATTAGGCCTTAGTCTCAGTACGCAGGCCTCAGTTCTCTTCTGTGAGCTGTTCGTGAATATTTGAGTCAGAGGTAAAGAATACAACTAAATAATGCTATAGTGCTTTCACCTTAACTTGGTCCAGATTTTTGTCCTTGTGTAGCTTGCTTCACAGAGCTCACATCCTTTCCTTAGCACTTCTTCATGACTAGCAGAATGTGCTTGTATTAACTTCTTGCTACAGCTCAGTAATCAGAACGGAGAGATCGGGATTTTTGAAGCCAAGTGAGTAGGGTATAGTACTGCTAAATTTTAATTGTAGTTACAGACGAGGAATCCATGTCAATAAAATGGAGGAAAACGTACATAGTGTGGAATTCTGTTTTGTTTCATACCAACCTGTCTACCTACCTACCTGCCTACCTACATATCTACTTACCTACCTGCCTGCCTACATATCTACTTACCTACCTGCCTACCTACATACAGACAGACACACATATCGGTTCCTGCATTTTATTTTCTCCCGTTTTGTAAATTTCTCCCTTCCCTTCTCCAGTGATCCCTGTCTTTCTCATTCATTATCCCTCTCTCCATAATCTCATTCCCTCCTTAATCATCCTCTCTGCTTAATTCTCTCTCTCTCTCTCTCTCTCTCTCTCTCTCTCTCTCTCTCTCTCTCTCTCTCTCTCTCTCTCTCTCTCTCTCTCTCTCATCATTCCTTCCCTTTTCCTCGTTTTCCCTGTCTTTCCGCTCATTCTCCGTTTTTTCCTCTATTACTTTTCCTTGCTGCATTGCGCAGTTGACCCTTGTGCGGTGTGGTGCGGCGAGGATCTGTCCGTTCTCCCCTTTGGGGCTAAGATGCGAATGAATGTGTTTGAATGGATGAGTAAATGGGGAGTGTGTCGTCCTGTCTCGGCTACCTCCCTTTCCTTGGGGGAAGCAGCCTAGGTATATAGATAGATAGATAGACTTTTCCTTCCCTCCCTCCTCCCTTCATTCATTCATGTCTCCCTTCCTTCTTTCCTTCCTTTTCCTCCTTTCCTTTCTTCCTTCTTTCCACGCTGCCTTCCTGGCCTCCGTCCATCCTTCCTATCCATCCATAAACCTTTCGCTTCCTCTTTCTTCCCTCCATACAAACAGCCATCTTTCCCTTCCCCTTTCCTCCTATTTACATCCCCCGTCCATTTTTCCACTCTTCCACCACTTCTCCACCCAGCCACCTATTTTCCCCTCACCCCTTCCCCTCGTCCTCCCGCTGCCTTCCATTCCCTTCCCCTCCCCTCTTCCTCCTCTTCCCCTCACCTCTCCTCCCACCCGTATCTTTCCCCTCAGCTCATCTCAAAGTCAACACGAAGAAAAACCCCTCCTATTGACTCCATAGATTTCACTGGGACGGGTTTTTTTCCCCCTCCCTTCCCCTTTCCTCCCCTCACTCCCCTCAGATGGCAAAAAAGCTCTGATAGGACGTTTGGACTTTTTATTTCATTTTCCCGTTTTTTTCTTTATGATAATAGTTTGAGAGAGTTTTGGAAGTTTTTCGTTCTAGGATTCTCTCTCTCTCTGTCTCACACACACACACACACACACACACACACACACACACACACACACACACACACACACACACACACACACACACACACACACACACACACACACACACACACACGCAGACGAAGAACCAAAGTTTCCCCATATTTGCGGTAATTTCTCATGTTGGGGATAACTTAGTGTGTCTCTTTATTTTTCACAACTCATCCCCCAATAAATCCCAGTGAAATATTTGTGTGTGTGTGTGTGTGTGTGTGTGTGTGTGTGTGTGTGTGTGTGTGTGTGTGTGTGTGTGTGTGTCTTTCCTCTATTCATCTCTTATCTGCCTGACTTATTTTTTCTTTAATTTCTTCTTTTTATTGTTAACAGACTTTATTTGCTTTAAAAATAAATAGCCCATAATAGAGAGAGGGTCAATAATGGACGAGGTGATTCCTGTTTCATTACTTCCTCTTGAGTGAAATATAAAAACAAAAGACGTCTTACTGAAGGAGTGTATAATAATTTTTCGAATGATGATGGCTATTTATTTCCGATCTACTTCGTTTTTATGCCATTTTTTGCCCCCCCCCCTTTTTTTTTTTTTACCTTTTCTACACATCAGTCATTTTTTCTAATCAGGTAGCGTGACCCTTGAACGAATTTAGACATTTTTTTTCTTTCGTTTTTACGCTTATTGGACTAGAAGAGTATGTGTGTTTGAGGTGGGGAGGGGGAAGGGAAGACCAAGGATTAGATAGAGATTTGGAGTGATGTATGAGTGAGGAGGGGGTGAGTTGGCGGAAGGGCAGCCAAATGGCAGAGGACAGGGTGATATTGAGGCGATTTGTTTGTGGTCACCCTTTATAGGGTTAAGGCGTCTGGCTATAGTTAGACAGATAGCTATTATTATTATTGGTAGTAGTAGTAGTAGTAGTATTGTTGTTGTTCTTGTTTTTGTTATTATTTTTCTTTTTCTTGTCATTATTATTATTATTATTAATATTATTATTATTATTATTTATTTATTATTATTATTATTATTATTATTATTATTATTATTATTGCTGTTGTTATTGTTTTCTTTTTTTTCAGATCATATGGCGTGGGAGGGGAGGGAGCGCACATTCAGGTATCAGTACTTGCTATTTCTTTTGTTTTCTTGTTTTCATTTATGCTATTTTTTATCTTGTGTTATCTGTATCATATTAAAGTATACCCGCTTATGTTTATGTAGACTTCGTACTTCTTGTGTTGAGCATGAACGCAGGGTAGACAAGGAATCCGGTGTGTGTGTGTGTGTGTGTGTGTGTGTGTGTGTGTGTGTGTGTGTGTGTGTGTGTGTGTGTGTGTGTGTGTGTGTGTGTGCGCGCGCGCTTGGGTAGGGGATGGAGGGAGAAGGGAGATGAGGAAATGAGAACTGGGGGAGGCAGGGTGGGAAAGAAACCGGAGGGGTGTGGTGGTAAGTTGAGAGAAAAAGGAGATGGGACAGGAAGGGTATATAAAAGATGTTCTGAGTATGGAGGAAGGGAGGAATGGGAATGTGAGGGAAGAGTAAAGGAAGTGAGTCGTAGGTGGATGGGAGGGGAATGTGTTAGATTGAGGAGGGGGAGAGGGGGAAGAGAGGAGAGGTGAAGGAAACGGAGGGGGAGGAAGAGGGGAATGTGTTAGGGGAAAGGGTGAAGGTGGGAGAGGGGAAGTGAGAGGGGTGAGGAAGGGGAGGGGAAGGTAAATGCGAATGTGGTAGACTGGAAGAAGTGGGAGGGAAATGGAGAGGGAGGGAGGAGAGATGGGGAGAGCGAGAGGGGAATGTGGTTGACGAGGCGAGCGAGGAAGGGGGAAAGGGGAGGGGGGTTGAGAGGTTTTATGGTGGGGGTGATATAATACTGTGATGGCAAATAATCATCACGGGTTCATATCCACGAAAATAAAAATAATGGTAGGACAGTATGAAGCAGTTTGTGTCCCTTCCTCCCCTCCCCTCAGCCTCCCCTCTCTATCTCTCTTCCTTTCTCTCTCCTCTCCTATTGTTCTTGTCCCCCTTTTCGCCTCTGTCCATCCCCAACACTCCTCCCATCCATTACCATTACCATTTCTGTCTTCCACCCCTCCCCTCATTCCTTGCATTGTTTTTGCTACCCCACCTTCTCTTCTTACTCTTTCTTCTCCCTATTCCTCCCCTCAGCTTTTCTTACTGTGTCCCTCTCCCCCTCTTACACATCATACTTTCTACCCCTCCCTCGTTTTCCTTCTTCCTCTCCGTCTATTTCATCTGTCCTCATCCCCGTCTCCTCTTTCTTTCCCTTCCCACCCTCCCCTTTATCTCCCCTGATCCGACCCTCACCCATCACCATTTCACTCCCTCCCCTTCTCTTCACCCCCCCAATCCTGCCTCCTCCCCCCCTTAGCCCTCTTTATTTTACCCCTTCCCTCCTATCCCCCAGCCCTCCCCAACTCTGCCCTCTCTCCCCTGCCGCTCCCCAACTCTGTCACATCTCCCCTGCCCCTACTAGTTCTGCCGCCTCCCCTCCCTTTCCCTTTGTAAATGAAAGGAGATTGTATGTGGAGTACATACATTATAGGGTTGGATACTTCACAGGGAAAGAGGTGTCACTGAGTAGAGAAGTGTATGGAGTTGGGGGAGGGGAGAGGAACGTAGAGGTATGGGGAGGGGAAAAAAGAGAGGGGAGAGAAGTAGAAAGGAGAGGAGAGGAAAGTGCTGAGGGGAGGGAGGAGATATAAAAAGATTGGGGAGAGGAAACTATGGAGGGGAGAAGGAGGGAAGAAGGGAATGAATATGGAAGGGAGAAAAAAGAAGAGTAGAAAGAGGAGGGAGGAAGGAAGTAATAAAAGGGAAGGCAGATGAAAAAGACGCAGGGACGAGAGAGGAATTGATGAGAAAATAAGAAGGGTAGGGAGTAGAGGGGAGGAAAGAGGCAAGAAGGGAGGGAAGGGGAGTAGAGGGGAGGGGAGAATCATATGAGAGGGGAGGAGGGAAGCCTATGGAAGTAAAAATGGGGGGATGGCACTCACGAGAAGGGTGGAGTGAAAGATCAAAAAGAATGATACAACAAAGCCCTCAACCTCCCTTCCCTTTTGTGTGTAGGGGGAGGGGAGTGGGAGAGGAGGTGGAGGGAGAGGGGGAGGGTGTGTGTGGAGGGGTGGAGTTACGCCGTGCCACTGACAGCTGTGTGGAGGTGCGTGATGTGTGACAGGCGGTGGTTTGCTCTGATGGTATGTGGAATCGACAGGTTTTATGGATGAGTTAGACATACACCAGTACCACTCCAGTATTTCTGTCTTTCTTTATCTATTTCTGTTTATCTGTTTGCCAAGCTGTGTATCTGTCTATCCATTTTTGTCACTCCGTATTTGTGTCTGTCTGTCTGTCTATCATTGTATCTGGCTGCCTCAGTCTGTGTGCCTATTTATCTACGTCTGTCTGTCTGTATCTCTATCTGTCTCTATGTCTGTGTCTGTCTGTCTAAGTGTCTATCTATCTATCTATCAATCGATCTGTTTACTTTATCTCTTGATTGATTTCCTAAAGGACATATTTTTGATTCCTGCGCTAATACCAGAGTCAGATATTACCAGGATGAAAGTGACACACCTTCCCCAAGCTGCTCGTGACAACCTCAATGTCCACCTCTTCCTCCTACCACCAGTCCAAACCATCTATTATGTACGCTTCTGAACAATCATTCTGTCTCGTTTTCCACCTTCTCTCCTTTCACCTTTTCTCCTTCCACCTTCTCTCCTTTCACCTTTTCTCCTTCCACCTTCTCTCCTTTCACCTTTTCTCCTTCCACCTTCTCTCCTTCCACCTTCTCTCTTTCCACCTTATTTCCTTCCACTTTCTCTCCTTCCACCATTTCTTCTTCCACCTCCTCACGACTCACCTCTCCCAGCAGTCCATGTTTCTAAATCAAACAAATACAGATATGCTCCTCTTCAGTACACAAAAAGTCTGCATTTATTCCTTCTTCCATGCACACTCCTTTATTTCTCCCCGTCTGTCTCTCTTTCTCTATATTTAACGCCACACATACATTCTCAATAAATCTAACTATCTTCCTCTCTGATTTAGCTCGACGCCTCAATCCCACAGGGCAAAATCGGCATCAAAATAGCTTGGGTGTTGCCTTGCCCAAATTGCAACTCACCTTTCACTCTCCTACCTTGCAGGATCCACACCCTAACTTCCTTCCTCACTAGTTCGCCCATCTCTGCCTCATACTGCACTCCTCCCAGATGCTAAAATATCCTTCATTCTTCATCACTAAACAGTTCTTTTTGACAACACTTTGCATCTGTGCTTATGCCTCTTATTTATTTATTTATTTATTTATTTATTTTACTTAGTGCCAATATCATCGGTCACAACTTAGCTCCTTTCGACATGACCATCAGATGTCGTCTCTCTCTCTCTCTCTCACACACACACACACACACACACACACACACACACACACACACACACACACACACACACACACACACACACACACACACACACACACACACACACACACACACACACACACACACACACACACACACACACACACACACACACACACAGACACACACACACACACAGACACACACACACACACACTTCTAGGTTCCTCATCATCACAGCATCATAATAGTATCATGAATAGTTATCTCCCACCCTCATCCTCTCTGTTTCGTCCCTGCTCACCTATGCATCTCATTGTCTTGGCTTTGACCTTCTTAATTACTCCATCAATATACACATTAAGAAGATAGGGAGACATCACACATCCTCGCGTCAGACCCTTCCCTCTATAATGCATTTCTGGGTAAACTGTTCACTATTAACCCGTATAAACTGCCTTTCGGTTCATCGCGGTTTTGATCCTTTGCGAGCATAATTGTCTGTAATAGCAGTAGTGGTAATAGTAATAGTAGTAGTAGTAGTAGTAGTAGTTGTTGTTGTTGTTGTTGTTGTTGTAGTAGAATAAGTAGTAGTAGTAGTAGTAGATGCAACCCAGGCTTATCTGAACATAGACCCAGTGGACTGAAGGCTGGAGTTAACCCTTTCCTAGAGTCCAATATCATTTAGGAAGAGAGGGAGGGAGGGCGTTTGTACACCGGGGCGGCGGGGCCAACTGGTCATATCGGTGCCACCTGGTGAAGGCGTCCCTCTCCAGCACTATAAACGTTGTAAAATAAAAAGGTAAAGCAAATAAAAGCCAAATAAATACCCAAATAAATGATAACTAAAAAAACAAAAAACAAAAACACGTCCTCGCAGTGTAAGAGTTAAAAAAATCATCTCATAATCACCTCCTTCATGTCTTTTCTTATAAAACATAGCGAAGAAGCCCCTACTCCCCCCCCACCTCCGACTTAACCCAAAGCAGTACTGTTGCGAATTAAAAAGTAGTTCGAACAATTAGCCAACTTCAAATGCCCAGTTATATGAGTTCACGCCTCAGTAATAAACTCATTAACTTTTATTTTTATTATTTACGGTGGAAGTGCTGGCGATAAATCCAGTTTCTCTCTCTCTCTCTCTCTGTCACTGGGTGCTAGGCAGGAACGCCTTCATGTGGTGGCACTGATATTAACGTGTGGTTCCAGTGCCTGGTTATACATTCGCCCCACCGCAACTACTTCCTTATCAGCCAAAAGGAGGATGGCAGAATGCAAAAGTGTAGTTCATGCATCTGTCATTTATCTAATTTATCTGTCTATATAACACATTATAGCATGAGTAGAATTGAGAGCACGAGTACAATATAATATACGGTGTCGGAGTGAAAGTCAAATTATTTCTCACGCCAAACGATTTTTTTTTTTTTTTTTTTTTGAGTTTAAGGAATTTTGACGTAAAGGTAAAGGTACATAGCATTTTTTTTTGTGTGTGTGTGAGTGTGTGTGTGTGTTTTGGAATCGGAGAGTACGTGGGGTTTGTAAGGGACATTGCTTACCCCATTGCACCCCATTTTCCCTCTCATTTCACTCCCGGATTCTTTCTTTCCCGCCCACTCACCTCACATCTCATCTCATCTCACCTTCAATATTCTTATCTCCATTACACCCCTCATCTCATCTCATCTTATCTCATCTCACTGCACCTAACCTCTCCTCTCTTCTCCTTACCTCTCCTCTCTTCTCACCTCTTCTCTCCTCTCGTCCCCTCTCCTCTCCTCTCGTCCCCTCTCCTCACCTTTTCTGCATGATTGCTCCCTTTGCTACTGCTCCCTTATGCCCGATTTCTCTCTCTCTCTCTCTCTCTCTCTCTCTCTCTCTCTCTCTCTCTCTCTCTCTCTCTCTCTCTCTCTCTCTTTCCGTTTCATTTCTCTACCTCCCTCCCTCTCTTTCTCCACCCCTCCCTCACTCTTTCTCCTCCCCCTCCCTCCTTGTAGTCCTTTCTAGTTTCTTTCCCTGCCTTTCCCACAATTTTCTATCTCCTCCTCCCCCCATCGCGCCATTTCTCTCTCTCTCTCTCTCTCTCTGGGGGGGGGGGGCACCGTAGAGGGCAGAGTGCATTGGCATCATCTTGCATGCCGGCGGTGTCCATACAGACTGGGAAAAATGCCAAGGCGTGTGAATTGATCTGCACTTTTCCCATATATTTCCAAACTTCTGATTGACCCTGTACTTCCTGCCCATATCTTTTATCTTTCTCTTCGTCACTTTATCACATCTTCCTCGTATCTTCCTAATCTGTATCACCCTTCCCGTTTCCATAACACCTTTTTTTCTGTCTTCATTCCCCTGTTTTCATCTGCCTCTTCCTTCCCGTCTTCACCTTCCTCCACATACAGTTTATCTTCGTCTTCATCATCGTCTTCTTCCTCCTCTTATCTCATCTTCCTCCTCCCTATCTTCCTCTTCCTTCCCTTATCTTGCTGCTGGTACGTCTCTCACGCTTCCGTGTTTCTCTTTATTTTTCCCCCTCCTGATTTCTGTCAACATTATTTTTCTTTCCATCCCTCCTCGCTTGTTTCCTTTGCTTGCCTATTTCCTTCCTTCCTTCCTTGCTTGTATCCTTCCTTCCTTCCCTGCTTTTTTCCCTCCTTGCTTGTCTTGCTTGCTTGCTTCCTTCCCTCCTTGCGTCCTTCCTTCCTTCCATCCTTCCTTCCTTCCTTCCTTATCTCCTCCTCCTCCTCCTCCTCCTCCTCTTACTTTCCACTTACAG
The DNA here is from genome assembly GCF_032717465.1 of Coenobita brevimanus. NCBI lineage: Eukaryota > Metazoa > Arthropoda > Malacostraca > Decapoda > Coenobitidae > Coenobita > Coenobita brevimanus. Next base: position 42,730,508 of record NC_137003.1, on the reverse strand, counting down.
CACGATCTTTTACTCCTCTGCGAAATATTCTCTCTCTCTCTCTCTCTCTCTCTCTCTCTCTCTCTCTCTCTGAGTGTGCGTGCGTGCGTGCGTGCGTGCGTGCGTGCGTGCGTGCGTGTGTGTGTGTGTGTGTGTGTGTGTGTGTGTGTGTGTGTGTGTGTGTGTGTGTGTGTGTTTATTCAGTTCACTGGCTTTCTTGAATTTCCTCTTCCTATATCCCACCTCTTCTCCAACCCCCCTCCCCCCTTTCGCGCCCTCCCTCACTCACTCACGCTCTCCCCTTCCCGCTCCTGCTCCCTGTCCCTCTCCTTCACCCTCTCCCTCTCCCTCGCCCTCTCCTTTTTTTTTTTTTTCCCCTCTCCTTCACCTTCTTCTCCTCATTCTCCCTTTCCTTCACCGTCATCTCCTCCCTCTCTCACCTTTTCCTCTGTTAATCCATTTTTCTTCCTTTTCATCTCACTCATACTCAACTATTCTATCGTAGTTAAGTCTTTACGTGTGTTTATGTGTATGTAAAAAGACTTTAAATACTAAGACTTTATTATTTTTTTGCGAATCTTTGCCCACACAACGACTAGAGATGTAATGTGTGATGTGATAAGCGTGGTCCAGATTGATGTCCTCTGAAGGGTTGTTTTGTCCCCTCCCTCTCCGTCTGTACCTCCTTCTTCCGTTCTCCTGCCTGTCCCTCAGCCTGCCTGTTTCTCTTTCTCTCCCTAACTTTATCTCTGTCTCTCCTTGCCTCTCCCTCCCCCCTCTCCTCCTCCGTCTTTCTGCTGCTGTTCCCTCTCTCTTCTTTTCTCTTTCTTTTCTTCTTCCGGCTTTTCTCTCCCGCTTCTCCCCCCCACTCTCCTTTCCCGTCCTACTTCCCTCGCTCCCTACCTTCCTTTCTCCCCCAGCTCTCTCCCACCATCTCCCTTCCTCCCTCCTCCCGCTCCCTTCCTCCCACTCCCTCCCTCCCTCTCTTTGCCTCCCTGCCAGCACCTCAGCCTGCCTTCCTCTTATCTACAGCCTCGCTAATCCCGCGACCTTTATCCTTGGAATTTACAGGTGTGCCTTTATCTGCCGCCTTTCTCCCTTCCTTCCTACCTCCATCCCTTCCTTCCTTCCTTCCTTCCTCCCTTCTTACTTCCTTTCCTGCCTACCTCCATCCTCCATTCCTTCCAATCGTCATCCTCCCCTCCTGCTACCTCCATCCTCCCCATCCGTCCTTCCTCCCTCCCTCCGTACCTCCATTCCTGCCTTCCTGACCACCTCTATCCTCCTGTCATCCCTTTCTGCATACCTTCATCCTCCCTTTCTGCCAACCTCAGGCCTCTCCTCCCTTCCTCCCTCCCTACCCAGCAGTAAGTACGTTCAGATTACACTAGAGGTAATGGTTATGAAATTGTTGGCAAACGTATCTAGTTAAATTGCATAAGAACGTAGTAGATTATGGTCCAGAGATAACCGTTAAAATTCGCTTGGAAGTGTCTGGCCTCTAATCCCCATTTGTGTTAGTAGGTGATTAATGATGATGATGATAATGATGATGAGGGTGATGATGATGATGATTGTGATGATAGCTTACTTACAGTGTCCCGTTTAATTATAATCTGTCGAAGAAGGACCACCAGTGCTCTTGCTGTTATACGCTGCACTTTCGCTTATGCTCCTTTTCTCTATACCACGTACACCTAAGGAAAGGTCCGCCTCATACACGTGCCTGTCAGTTCGAACCTTTATGCGTGAAACAACCACTAGTGCAGCAGTAGCCAGACACTCTAATGCCTGGTACCACTTTGTGGGAGGGGAGAGGTTAAGGGCGGAGGAAGCCTGGGGAAGCTGATAGTTCCTACCTCTCCCTCTTCCTTCCCCATCCTTCAGTTACCAGATAGATGAATGTTGGCTATTGCTTCGCTACCACTTCCCTCACATTCACTATTTCGAAGTGGTGAGCGAGTGTATAACGCGGAACTTTCCTCGGGTGTACTTCCATCTTCTCCCCTAGCATTTCCTACACTTCCTCTCCCCCTTCCACCCATCCCAGTCCTCTTCCTTTCTCCCTCCTTTCCTCTTTTCTGTTTCTCCTTTCTCCCTTCCACCCACCCTCCATCCTCCCGTCCTTTCTCCCATTCTTCCTCCTCTCGCTCCTTATTTTCCTCCTTCCCTTCCTCCCTCCCTCTCCCTTGCCCCCCTTCCCTCTGTACCCCCTCCCCCCATCTGTTGACGCTGGATCCGGCCTGTTTTTGCCACGACCAAACGGAAATTGCTTTTACATGTTGCCCGCTTATCATAGGAGATGGGGGGGGGGGAGTGTGAAGGTGGGTGAGAAGGGAGTGTGGGGAGGGAGGAAGAAATGAGAAAGGGAGGAGGAATATAGGGGAGAAAGAAGAGAGTATAAGGGAGAGGAAGGAGTGTGGGGAAGAGATGAAGGGTGTGTGAAAAGGTAGGGAGGAGCAGGGTGAGGAGGGGTTTGGAGGGGAGGAGAGGGTGTGAGGGAGGAGCTAAAAAGGAGGGAGTAAAGAGGGAGGGAACGCGAGAGGCTGGCGGGGACTGGGTAAAAAGAGAGTGTGGGGAGGGAGGGAGGGGGCGTGGAGGGTAGAAGATAAAAAACAAAAAATCAAAATGCAATGCGGAGAGGAGGAAGAGGATGCAAGAGAGGGAGGAAGGAGGGAAGATACGTGGAGGAGAAGAGGGAGAAGATGCATGGAGAAGTGGAGGAAAGAGGGAATATGCAGGGAAGGCAGGAGGGAGAGTGGGAAGGAAGGGGGTAGGAATGAAGGGAGTATGTGTGGATAGCCTACGATTTCCCACGTCTGAGTGTTATATCTTTTTCTTTTTCTTTTTTCTTGATATAGTTTTCTTTATTTTTTTCCTGGGCGTTTTATTTTTTGTCTTTATGACGTCGAGGAACTGTCTTGAGTTTGTCCTTATCTTGGTAACACTTCTATATTTTTGTAACACTACGATGCATTGTCTGAAATTTCTCCATGTCCAGGTATCATTTCGTGTGTGTGTGTGTGTGTGTGTGTGTGTGTGTGTGTGTGTGTGTGTGTGTGAGAGAGAGAGAGAGAGAGAGAGGAGTCAGGTAATCAGTATAGGGAGAGTCTGGGTAGAAAGGAGGAAAGGGAGGCAGGTAGGGAGAGATCAGGAAGATAAAGCGGTGAGAGGGAGGGAGAACAGAGAGGAAGAGGGAGAGAAGGGAGGAAAATTAAAATGGTAATAAGGAGGGGAGAAGGAAACACGACTAGGAGGAAGAGAGGAAGGAACTACTCGTAACTGTCTCATGCTCGGGAAATCTCTACTTTTTTCTTTGAGGTACCGCCAGACGATTTTATTTATCTGAGAACCCTAGGAGTGTTTTATTCTACTGAGAGGGTGTCGTAGGCCCGTCTCATCTGTTGAGAAAGCTTCTTAGTACCTATTCCTCAGCGATTTAATTTTGGATCCGGCTGGTTAATATACTCTTGTTCCTTATTTATGTAGAGTGTGGCGATTTCAGATTAATTTAAGAAACACAGAAGACCTGCAGTACAAAAAATATATAATTAAATAAGTAAATAAATAAATCCGCTCTTATCTACTGCACAACATCGTCTAGTGGTAGCAGGAACAAAATTAGTGGTCGTAATGAAGAGGTGGAAGAAGGACGAAAGACAGAAGTACATCAAACTCTTCAGTCAGATGAGGTTTTATTATTTTTATTATTTTCTTGCCGTCCAGACGACTTTGTTCAACACTGGAGAGTTTTTTTTTTCCTTTTTTTTTTTTTTTTTTTTACTGGACGGGCAGACAGAACCACCAAAAAGCCACCTCAAAACCACCTCATTAGCACCCAAAAAAGTTAGCCGAAGTGAAATGACTCCAGCGAACTTAAATAGCCACTCGAAACCACCTTAACCCAACGAAAGCCACTCACAACCACCTTAGCCACCCACCCAAAACCATCCAGGCCCATCTACAGCAGCGCAGAACAACCTTAGCCCACCTGATGCCACCTTAACCCAACTAAAAACGACCGACAACCACCATAACTAACTCAGAACACCCAAAAAACACCTTCCAAGATGCACCCAGAATACACCAGCCAATAAAACACAACCGCAGCCATCAGTAACCCATCAAAACTTTCAGAAATTGCCAACACATTAACACATCCAAAACCACAAAAATCGCCTCAAATCCACACAAAAACATCAAAACCCACCTTTTTAAAACGCACCCACAATACACCATCTAATAAAACACGGCCATAGGGTGGGTCCCTGGAGAGTCGCCCCAGCCACAACCTCACTTTTTGTACTTTTATTTTTCACCTTTTTTTCACACTTTCCCTCCCTTGGGCTGGAAACCAATAAGCGATACTTGTGAGGACGTTGAGGGAGGCTGTAGAGAACTTCCTTTCCCCTAGTTCCAGCTTTAGTACAGTCACGTTCAATAATCCGTTTAGACGTTTGTGGTTTCGAAGCTCCGAATCGTATGAAGCTGGATTACAAGCTTTCGGACATAGACTCAGTATTTCCGTTTAATATAAAAGAGACGTCTTAAGCCTGGAAGAGGTGAACACGACCAAATTACTTCCTTGTCGCCCGGTCCTTCATCAGGCTGTCATCCCTTCATCTAGCACCTATTTCGCTCATATCTCTTCACCTCGTCCGTTAACCTCATGCTTGGTCTTCCTCGCCCTCTCTCTCTACTTCACTGAGTCTCCTATGGTCAGTTTACTTTAGCATGGTGGAGATTTTCGACCTATTCCTGCCTATTTCATGCAGCTCAGAAGCACAGTAAGAAAAACTGCTGTCCTCCATCATTTCCAGAGCACTTGTTTATGACTAGCACAATATTCCAGTGTCAGTTCCCTTCTAAAGCTCATTATTCTAGGTGGAGATATGGCAGTTTTCTGCCTAATTGAAATAAACAGAGTGTAGGCAGTTTGTGCTATCCATTTCACACCACACGACGTCAGATTGAGACTTCAGCCCTTCCACTCCGCCTCAGTATGAACGGTTAGCATAGCAAGATCTCATTCCGTTTTCAGACCATTTCGAAGCAGCGTGAAGTACTGACCGCATCTGACCTCGAGCATCTTTTTGAAACATTGGGATGCCTTATGGAAAACAGATGATTTGACGAGGAGGAGAATTGTTTGGGGTGGGTTAAATATTTCAGGGTTATTTCTCTCTCTCTCTCTCTCATAATCCCTTCGTAATTCCCCCTCCCTCTGCTTTATACTCCACTTACGCAGCACAAACGCAAATCTGTGAAGCTAAATGATGCAGCGTGTTTTTCTTTTCTACGCAGCACAGCGTGGGGGGCGTGAGCAACGATATGGCAACGACTGGGAAAAGGCAACACAAATCTTATGAGTTTGGGGTTTAACATCTTGAAAGAAATAACAGGGAAGCGTATATTATTAAAGTTTACCCTTTCAAAATTAGAGGAGAAGTTAGAAAGTGGGAACAATGCCTCAGAAATTCTTTTAGACACTAGAGCAGCAAAAATTATTATTATTATTTTTTTTTTATGAGCTTGAATGAAATAACAGAGAAGCAAATTGTAAAAATATTCCCTTTGAAAAACAGACAATAGGAAAAATGGAGCAACAACAACAACTTTGTGGTATAAGAGTTCGAAGGAAATAGTTGGAAGTAAAAGCAGTGTACCTTTATAAAAATTTGAGAGACTAAAGAACGGAGGGAACATGAGGATTATAACAGGACTAAGCGGAAATTTCACCAAGACAAAAACTTTATGCAAATTTTATAGTTCTGCATATTACACAGTGAAGAAAATAAGAGGGAAAAGCATTGATATAACAGTTTCCCCTTACAGAATTAAAGAAAATAAAAACAGTGGAACAGCGAGGAATATTACAGAGCGCTGCGGGAATTTCAACATATGACAAATTCAGAAAAAAATATGAGATTTTTGGAAGTAACACTTTGAAGGTAATTAAAAAAAAAAAAAAAAACATTATTACAGTCTACCCTGCAAAAAATTTTCAGAGAGAGAGAGAGAGTTAAAAAAAAAAGGAGGAGGGGGGATAGCAGGGATT
>NC_137003.1:42711971-42719471 GCF_032717465.1 Coenobita brevimanus | reverse complement strand
CTCTCTCTTTTCCTCCCTCCCCCTCCCCACTCAACCTCCTTCCACAGACGTCCCCCCTCCCCCTCTTTCTCGACCTTGTAACTCCCCTCCTCTCCTCCCACCCCTTCCTCCTTCTCTCCTCCCTTCCCTCCCCTCCCCCTCCCCCCACCCATCCATTCTCACCTCTTCCCTCACACCACTATATTGGTTCGCAGCGTCTCTTCCGCGGTCTCTCTCTCTCCACTCACTTTCACCTCGCTCACTTTCACTTCACTTCTTGCTCTCATTTTCACTTCACTTCTTTTCTCACTTTCACCTCTCTCACTTTTACCTCTCTCCCGCTTTCACGTCTCCCTCACTTTCACTCCTCTCACTTTCACGCCCTCTCACTTTCATCCTTCTCACCTTTCGCTTCAGTTTTTTTCACCGTATATCACTTTCACCCTATCACTTTCATCCCTCTCACACTTTCACTCTCACGGTCAGCCCTCTCTCGCCTTCACCCTCTCTCACTTTCACCCTCTCTCACTTTCAACCGTCTTTCACGTTCAACCTATCACCTCTCTAGTTTTCACCTTGCATCGCATTCACCCCTCTCTCACTTTCACCCCTCTCTCACTTTTACTCCGCTCTCACGCTGAATAAAAATGCCTAGAGGTAGCATGAATTCAGTGAAAAAATTCATCCTTCTATCCCTCCACACCTTACTCTCCCTCCTTCTTTCCCTTCTGTCCCTCCCTAACTCCCTTTCCTCCCTCCCTCTCTACCCTCCTTCCTTCCTTTCCTCCCTTCCCTCCCTCCCTACAAACCTCCTTTCCCAATTTCCCTCACAGGTAAGATCATGGGTAAGATAATGTACAATATGATTTCCGTTCACCCTTTCCTATGAAATTTCCGTGGCACCTTTTCCATGCTCCACGGCAGTCCTTTTCAGTTTTCCTGCCGGCTTCAGCGGGGGGGGGGGGGTTGATGGGTGGGATGGAGCCTTTTTGCCTTGCTGTCTTTGTTTTGGACTCAAGAAAAGTCGCTCTAGTTACAACTTACTCTACATCAATCAGAATCAGATGTCTACTTGGGGTTTTGTTATTTGCTTTTCCATGTACATTTTTTTGTATTCCACTGTACTTCTCGTCCATTCCTCCCTAATACTATACATCTTCCACTAGCTCCTGTTTCCTGACCCCCCCCCCCTTCATGTTCCTTCAGCACCCTCTTCCCTCCATCAGTCCACACTATCTACTTTCTCCCCCCCCCAACCCCTCCAGCAAGGGTTAGGGGGTGGTAACTGTGGGTGGGTCATTAGTGGGGTGGTTGGGGTCGCTTCTGTCCATTGCTTTACTGGCCTCTAATTACCACCATTTGTTGTGGGGGTTGTTGTGGTGGTGTTTATGGTGGGTTGTAATTGATGAGGATGTGGTGGTGGCCTTGTTGCTGTTGTTGTTGTTAGTGGTGGTGGTGTTGGTAGTGTTTGTTGATGATGATGGTGATGGTGATGTTCTTTATGGTTATTGTGGTGGTGGTGTCAGTGGTGGTAGTGGTAGTCATAGTTTCTTGGTGATGGTGGTGGTAGTGATGATGATAGTGTTGCGGTTGAAGTGAATTGCTTTTGTTGTTGGTATTGGTAGTGGTGAGATGTAACTTTTTGTATGGCTGTTGTTATTGTCGTTTTCGTTGTTGTATTGGGTTGATAGTGGATTGATGTGCTTGTTACTGCTGATGAAATTGTTGATGCACACGTAGCTGTAATATCTTCAATAAGAGTAATGTTGGGTTTGCTTTGTTCTTTTTGATATTTATGCTTTGGAAGTGCTGTATCTGTTTTATTCATTGCATTTGTTGGTTACGTTTGTGGGGATGGTGTATTTGATGATGATGATGATGGTTGTTGCCCTTGTTGTTGTTGATGGTGATGATGATCAGTAGTAGTAGTAGTGGTAGTAGTAGTTCTAGCAGTAGTAGCGGCACACTAGCAGTAATATTAAAAATAGTAGTAGTGGTATCATCATTATTATTATTATTTTTTTTTACCACTTCTGTTTCATTCCTTTTGTTTACTATTTGTTTTTGGAGGTGGTGATGGCATTCGTTTTTCTTTTGTCTCTTTTGTTGTATAGTTTAGTCACAGTTCATGTCATCTGCCTTTTTCTTTTTCTTTTTCTTTTTTTCTTTTTACTTGGCTTTGGTTGTGTTTGTTTCCGTAGAGTTTATCGTTTTAAGGAGATTGATATCTACAAAATTATTACTAAGAAAGTAAAACACTGTGGCTCCTATAACCCACTTAGGTAAATAACGGTCTGGGACGCTAGAGGAAACACAGTACTAATATCTATCTCTCTCTCTCTCTCTCTCTCTCTCTCTCTCTCTCTCTCTCTCTCTCTTATTCAGCTTAGGAGAGAGACTTTTCGAACTCAAGGGGTTATATACGATTTACAAGAAGCCCTGTCACAAATACGGTGGTCTCCTTCATTGAAAAATAAAAATAATATAACAACAAGAATAAAAAAAAATAAAAGGTCCTCGGATTGAATGAGTAACCTGTGGCATATGTTACGACGTCCTTTGCCCTCCATGTTGTTGTTGTTGTTTTGTTGTTGTTGTTTTGTTGTTGTTTGTTGTTGTTGCTGCTGCTGATATTTCGACTTGCGTGTTTATTCGGTGGCCGGGGTAATGTGTTTTTGTGGCAGGATTAGTTGTTTGGCTTTGTTGTTGTTGTAGTTGTAGTTGTTGTTGTTGTTGTTCGTGGGTGGACTGTTTATTGCCGGGGAAATCATAATTGTAGGGCCACAGTGTTTGTTAGTGGCGATGGGGTCATTGTGGGTACGGGTTTTGGTGTGGTAGTTGTGGTAGTGGTGGAGGTGGTGGCGATGGTGGTGGTAGTAGTGGTAGTGGCTGTTGTTGTGGTGGTGATGAAAGTAGTTGTGGTAATGGTGGTGATAATGGTGGTGGTGATGATGGTAAAAGTGGTGGTGGCTGTGGTAATGGTGGTGGTGGTGATAGTGTTGGTGGTAGCGGTGGTGGTGGTAATAGTGGTGCTGGCTGTGGTAATGGTGGTGGTGGTGATGGTGTTGGTGGTAGTGGTGGTGTTGGTGGTGGTGGTGTGTGAGGTCAAAGAAGTGAAGTGAGGTGGAGTGCGAAGGAGGGAGGAAGTGTGCGACAGAGGGACGTTGGAATTTATAGTTTCATAGGGCACGAAATGCAATAATGCGCTGACGAAAATATCTATATATATCCCTCTTTTCCTCAGGCAGGTATGTGAGTGTATGTGTATATTCTAATACTGAGAGAGAGAGAGAGAGAGAGAGAGAGAGAGAGAGAGAGAGAGCATCAAAATGTAAAAGTTAATACAGGAATAATCATGAATCGAGCGGGTATTGGGAGCGGTAAAAAAGCTTAATGAACCAGCATAGCAACGAGGTGGAAACGGGATATAGAAAAAAAAAAAAAAAAGCTAAAAAAGAGGGTTCTCGCAAATCGACCAAACTAATGGCATATTAATATTTACTTTTTTTTCGTGATTTCCTTTACCATCCCTACACCGTAGCTAGTAAAAAAAAAAATGTCCAGATTCAGTATTACCCAAACCATTGTAAATATAAAAAAAGACTTGGGTAATAGGAGGTTAAAATATTCTCAATTATTTTTTCGTTATTTTCATTACCATCGCAACACATTAGGTAAATATAGGTAGTTAATACTTAATTTAGAGAGAAAAAAAACAACCAAAATGAAAAAAAATAGCTAAAAAATAACGTTCAATTAATATTCACCATTAATTTTTTTTAATTTCCATTGCCAGTCGAACACCGTAGCCAAATTTTTATAATATCCGAGTTAAAAAAAATTTCTAACAAAAAATAATCAACTTAGCTAGGAAAAAAAACTAAGTACAAATAATGTTCGTTTAATATTCCCCATTATTTATTTATTTATTATTTATTTATGTATTTATTTATTCCCTTATTTATTTATTTTCATTACCGTGTCAAATTCGGATAATATGGCCATTCATTTCACTCCCGGGCGACCATTACTCGAGTGGGACCGACCCCCCACAGCACAAACACCAACTATGCACAACAGTCAACAAACACTTCCTACAATGGCCCTGGAAAAAAACACCGCAAACAAAGTGAGTGTGAGTGTTTTACGGGTTTGGGTGGGCGGGAGTGGTGGTGATGTGGGAGGGAGTGGGTGGTGATGGTGGTGATGAGGGTGGGAGGTGATGGTGGTTGTGGTGATGGTGGGAGGTGATGGATAGGTAGTGAGGTGAGGTATAATGGGTAGGTGGATGGGGTGGAAGAGGATGGATTAGTGGATATGCGGGGAGGTGAAAGGTTGTGTGACTGGATGAGTGGGCGGTGGGAGGGGATGGGTGGGTGGATAGGTGGTGTTGGGAGGAGGATGGAGAGTTTAAGGGAATGGGTGTAGTGGGGAGTTGGTATTATAGATGGATGGGTGGGAATGGATGGAAATGCGATAGGTGGAGAGGAAATGGACAGAGGTGGATGGATGGAAATGGGATAAGTGGAGAGGACGTGGATATGGGTGGGTGGATGGATGGAAATCGGATAATTGGCGAAGTGTCATGATTGCATGGAAGGTGGGAGGTGGTGAGTTGGTGGGATGGGTGGATAGGTGAGATAGGGAGGAAAGGGCAGCAATATGGACGGGGTGAGCTGGGGTAGGTGGGTAGGTTGTTGCGTGGGATGGGCTAGATGGATAGGTAGATGTGTGGGTTGGGATAAGTGAATACGTAGATGTGTGGGGAGGGGCAGGTGAATAGGTAAATGTGTAAGGTAAGGTAAGTGGATTGGCAGGTTTTTGGGGTGGGGTAGGTGAATAGGTAGATATGTGGGATGGGATAGGTGGATCGGTAGGAAGGTGGGGTGGGTGATGGAGGAATGGGTGGGTCGTGGGGAATATTGGTATAGGGGAAGTGTGGAGGGCCAGTTTTTTTTTTTTTTTTTTTTTTTTTTTTTTACCCAAGGAAGAACCCATGCTTAATGACGGCAAAATTTTTCCTTGTGTACGTCTGTGTGTGTGTGTGTGTGTGTGTGTGTGTGTGTGTGTGTGTGTGTGTGTGTGTGTGTGTGTGTGTGAGCGCATATTTTGGGTGAGTTATTGCTTCAGTAAAATAGTGTGTTCGTGCTATCTTGACATTTATGCGTGATTTAGAACAAGTTATATTTATTTTCTGTCAGCCTATCTATCAATCAGTCTCCATATATACATCTATCTATCGTCCTGTCTATTTACGGTACTTCTATATCTGTCCATTTGTATATAGATAGATAGATGGATAGACATTCACGTCAATTACATATATAAAACTCTGACTGTGTGTAAGCGCATACTTTCCTCCCGTGTGCGTATGTGTACGTGTGTGTGTTGGTGTATGCATGTCCCCGTGTGTGTGTGGGTGGCACTGGATATTCTCACTTTGCACTCAATAACGCAGATATTCCCTGAAGCCCAGAGAGAGAGAGAGAGAGAGAGAGAGAGAGAGAACGAAGGGGTTCCAGAAAGGATATCGAGAGAGTGTGTGGGAGTGAGCGAGGAGAGAAAGGCTAAAAAGTGAGAGAGTTTGTGTGGGTGTATATAGGATGCTTGAGTGAGTGTATGAGTGTTTGTGTTGTCAGTGACTGAGTGTGTTTGTGAGAATTTTGCGTGAGTAGATGGGTGTATTTGGAATGTGTTTTGAGTGTGGGTGTACGTGGGATGGCTGAGTGTGTGAGTGTACTTGGAATGCGTGGTTGAGTGAGTGAGGGAGAGAAATAGAGGGAATGTGTGTGTGTGTGTGTGTGTGTGTGTGTGTGTGTGTGTGTGTGTTGCGGGAGTGGGTGTGAAAGTATGAAAAAGGGAGAGACAGAGTATGTAGGACTAAGAAAATGAATATGTATGTGTGTGTGTGTGTGTGTGTGTGTGTGTGTGTGTGTGTGTGTGTGTGTGTGTGTGTGTGTGTGTGTGTGTGTGAGAGAGAGAGAGAGAGAGTTGGGGTCAAAGAGTGTGTGAGAGTAAGCTACAGTGTATGACAGTGTTGGAAAGTTAAAAGAGTTTGTGTTTAAGAATGTGTGTGAGGGAGAGTGCACCGAAGCGTGATGGAGGGGAGAGGAAAGTGTGAGAGTGAAGGAGAGTGGGAGGGAGGTCAAGGAGAGTGAGGAAGAGTGTGTGGAAGAATGAGGGAGGGTGAGGGAGAGTGTACAGGAGAGAGTGTGTATGAGGGAATGTGTGTGATAGTGAAAAAGGGTGAGTAGAAATAAGGGAGAAAGAAGTGAGGGAGACTGTGAAGGAGCGGAGTGTGGCTGAGATTGAGGGAGAATGTGTAGGAGCGAGGGAGCGTAGCTGAGATAGAAGGAGTGTTTAGGAGCGTGAGTGAGTGTGCAGGAACGAGGGAGAGAGTTTAGGAAAGAGGGAGATTGAAATTAGGGGAGGGTGTGTAGGACCAAGGGAGAGTGACTGAGATTAAGGGAGAGTGTGTAAGTGTGTGGGAGCAAGGGAGAGTGACTGAGATTAAGGGAGAGTGTGTAAGTGTGTGGGAGCAAGGGAGAGGGAGTGAGATTAAGGGAGAGTGTGTAAGTGTGTGGGAGCAAGGGAGAGGGAGTGAGATTAAGGGAGCGTGTGTAAGTGTGTAGGAGCAAGGCAGAGTGAGTGACATAATGAAATTGCAGGAAGCGAGTGTGCCAACGAAAGATGTGTGTGTGTGTTTGTGTGTGTGTGTGTGAGAGAGAGAGAGAGAGAGAGAGAGAGAGAGAGAGAGAGAGGAAGGCAGTGTGTGTGAGAAAATAGGAGACAGAGAATGATGAAGTGACGGCCAGCAGGGGATACTAAGGCAGAGAGAGAGAGAGAGAGAGAGAGAGAAAGAGAGAGAGAGGGGGGACCGAGGGGAGCTAGCTGTCGGTGAAAGGCATAGTGAAATTCTTCTATATATATATATATATATATTTCGTAGTTGTGAGCAGTTCCAAGAGATGAAGAAACTAAGTGAAAAGTCTGAGATGGATGGGTGAATAAATGTGTAAATTTGTGGATGGAGGGATGGGTGGCAAATGGTGGATGGATGGAGCGAAGGATAGAGGTGTCGGGTGTGTATGAATGAAGTGGTGCGTAGGTGGGGCGATACTGATAGATAGACGAACTAACAGATGGATAGATAGATAAAATGATTACTTGACTGATTAATTGGTAGGCAGACAGACAGACGGATAGATAGATAGGTAAGTTAGATAAAGAGATATGAATTAATAGATACAAATAGAAAAGTTATAGATAATTAGATACATGATAAAGATTGATAGATAGATAGATAGGAGATAGATATGTAGATAGATTGATTGATAAATAGTAGATTGAAAAACTGGATGGTTGGATATTAGGTGTTGATATTAATTTGTGCATGAATGGATGAATGAATAAATGAATGAATGAAGGGAGTGAGTGAGAGAGAAACGAATGAGCAAAACAGAAACTCTCCGAGAGAGAGAGAGAGAGAGAGCGACAGACAGACAGACAGAGAGAGGAGAT
>NC_137003.1:42704471-42706971 GCF_032717465.1 Coenobita brevimanus | reverse complement strand
GAGGGGCGGGGATGAATGGGGTAGATAAAGGGGATGTGATTTAATTATTGGTTAAAAAATGAGGGTTATATAAGGAGGAAAGAAAATAGGGGTTTATGGGTGCAAGAGGAGGCTGGGAGGAGGGGAAGGGAGAGGGAAGGGGAGAGGCGGAGAGAAGAGGAAGGGAGAGAAGGCAGAGAGAGGAGGGGTGGGAGGTGAATAAGTACAAACGAATAGACAGGGAGAAGGGAGAGGGAGGGGAAAAAGAGAAGTGAGGAAGGGGAAGGGGGAAGAAGGGAAAGAGAGAGGCATAGAGAAGGGGAAGATGGGGAAGGGAGGTAGGAGAGGAAGAGTGGGAAGGAAGGGAGAATAGAGAGAGGGGGGAAGGAAGGGAGAAGAGGAAGATGGGGCAGGGAGGTAGGAGAGGGAGAAGGGGAAGGAAGAGAGAAGAGGTAAGGGAGTGGTATGCAAGGAAAAGAGGATGGGAATGGGAAACAAGGAAGAAGGAGGGAGAGCAAACAAAGGGAAACAACAAAGAGGAAGAAGGAAAAATAAGGAGTAGGGGGAAAGGAGAAGGAGTGAGGGAGGCATGGGGGAGCTGGAGGCAGGGGGGAGGTAACGAGGTGAGTGTGGTGGTGTGAGTGGGTGAAGTTTTTTATGTGGGGATAAATGAGCGGTTGATATTAACATATGGGTATTTGGAGTTTTCGTATAGAGGAGAGGGGACCGATTCTCTCTCTCTCTCTCTCTTTCTCTCCATTTTTTCTCGCACGAACGAAAATAAATGCACATGTTATTAACTGAATTAATGTAGAACATCCTGCGTAAAAAGCAATACGAGAAAACATACCAAGAGAAATATATATATATATATATATATATATATATATATATATATATATATATATATATATATATATATATCAGATACTTGTTCGCTTCGGAGGAGGAGGAGGAGGAGGAAATGGAACAGGAACCGAAAGAAAAAGCAGGAGGATAGGGAAACGAGGAAAGGTAGATGGAAGAAGAGGAAAAGGAAGAGAAGGAAAAAGATAAGGAAGACGAAGAGAAGTGAAAGAAGAAGAGGAAGATTAACTGCAGGAAAAGTAAAAGGAAGAAAAGAAGATGGAAGAGGAGAAAGCTAACTATTTTTAGGAACAGAAGGAAGAAGGAAGAAAATATGAGCACAGAGAAGAGGAGGAGAACTAGGAAAAATGAGGAAGCAATGTAAAAGAAGGAAAGGAGGAGGCAGAATGATATGATGAGCAGGAGGAAGAACAGTGGTGGAAGAGGAGAAAGAGAAGGAAAAGTACGAGGAAGAGAAAGATATTAATGAGAAGAAGAAGATGAAGAGGAAGAGGAAGATGAACGTGATTATGATGATGATGGTGGTGGTGGTGGTGGTGGTGGTGGTGGTGAAGAAGACGAAGACGAAGATGATGAAGAAGGTGGTGGAGGTGGAAGAGGAGGAGGAGGAGGAAAGCGAAGAGAAAAATAAGAATCTTGATAATTTTTTTTAAATAAGGAAAAGTGGATCCATTCTTCCTCTAAATGTTACCCATCCCCTTTCCTCTGCGCTGAAGAGGAGGGGGAGGAGGAAGCGAAGGAGAAGGAACAAAAAGAAAGAAGAGAAACTGAAAGAAGAGAAGGAAAATGATAATAATAATAATAATAACAACAACAATAATAATAATAATAATAATAATAAATAATTAAAACGAGGAGGATTTGTGCTATTCATGCTCTTAATCCTATTCATTTTCAAGCCTCTCAGAAGAAGAGGAAAACGTGGAAGAGGAAGAAGAGGAGGAGGAGAAGGAGGAATGAGGAAAGAATGAGGAAAAGACGGAAGGTAAGAGAAATGATAAGGAGAAACGTGGCTATCCTTGTCCTAATCCTATTCAACTCCCATCCTCTTGGCTGTATTGGATCCGACTCTCCTCCCTCGGTATCGAAGCTCCGATCCTTTATGCTCGAGGTCAGCCCCTTATCCACTCAGACGGACGCCATAAGAGAGAGAGAGAGAGAGAGAGAGAGAGAGAGAGAGAGAGAATGAATGATGCATGGAAAAATTTACATCTTCCATCCTTTTCTCTCTCTCTCTCTCTCTCTCTCTCTCTCTCTCTCTCTCTCTCACGAAATCCGAATCCTGGACATTTTCATTCTTTTTCCCCTCTCTCTCTCTCTCTCTCTCTCTCTCTCTCTCTCTCTCTCTCTCTCTCTCTCTCTCTCTCTCTCTCTCTCTCTCAGGATCCGAAACCTGGACCTTTTTTTTGGGGGGGGGATAGCCTTAAGAAAACAGGAATTTGTAAGCGATAAGAAAGACGACGGAAATTTGTGTTTGGGTTAAGTTTTTTCTCAATGGATTTTATATTGAAATGCTGTCGTATAAATTTTTTCTCTCGCTTGTTTTGAGTTTCTTTTTTTCAAGATGTGGGCCGAGGAAACCTGTATATATATTGAATAAGATCTGAAATTCGAGAAGGTTTTTTTGAGGAGGGAAAATTGCAAGAGTCGCGTT
>NC_137003.1:42684471-42699471 GCF_032717465.1 Coenobita brevimanus | reverse complement strand
AGAGGGGGGGGAGGAGGGAGGGAGGGAGGGAGGAGAAAGAGGGAGGGAGGAAGGAGACGAAGAGGAAGGGAAGGTAGAAGAGAGGGAGGAAGAGGAAAGAGAGTAGAAGGAAGAGAGTGAGGAAGAGGAAAGAGGAAAGGAAGAAGACAGAAAGAGAGAAAAGGCAAGAGCAAAACAAGGGATGAGGAAAGGAAAGAAGGAGGTAGGAGAGAGGAATGGAAGAAAGAGTAGGAGAGAGAAGGAGGAATGAAAGAGGGAGGGAAAAGGAGAAAGAGAAAAGGAAAGTAGCGGGAAAGGAAAGATAAGGTGGCAAAGAAAAAGGAAGACAGGGGAAGAAAAGGTGGAAAAAACAAAAAGGGAGGGAAAAGAAGACAAATTAGAGGGGAGAAGGTAGGGAAGAGGGAAAGGCAATAGAGAAAGAGAGGAAGAGAGATGGAGGTAGAAGGAGGGGAGGTGAGGGGAGGGGCTGGGGAGACGAGGAGGGAATTAGAGAGAGAGGTCCGCTGTCACAACACCGTACTGTTTGTCACACACACACACACACACACACACACACACACACACACACACACACACACACACACACACACACACACACACACACACACACACACACACACACACACACACACACACACACACGATAGGATTACACAGGAAGAAAAAACACACCCACACACCTACACATACATGCATGCACGCAGTCACAGTAAAAGAGGATACAGACACACATACTCGTAAAAGAAGAAAAAGGTCACACACACACACACACACACACACACACACACACACACACACACACACACACACACACACACACACACACACACACACACACACACATCAAAGATGAAAGAGCGAGAAAGATTCAGGGGAAAAACGATTACATACTTAAAGAGAGAGAGAGAGAGAGAGAGAGAGGTCTCTTATTTCACCAAACACTTCCAGTACTTCTCCTGTTTCTTGTTTTTGTCCGACTCTCTCTCTCTCTCTTTTCTCTCCTAAATTCGTCGTTCTCTGCTTATTCTTCTTTACCTATGATTCTGTTTAGCTCTCTCTCTCTTTCTCTTTTTCCTCTCATTGCTCTTCTCTACCTGTCTCCATCTATATCCCTCTCCTCCAGTCTTTTTCCTCCACATCCGCGTATCTCAATGTATTCCTCTTTCTCCATATATTTTTTGTTACCTTTCTTTTTTTAACATTCTCCTACTGTTCATCTTTGGTCTTCCTCCCTCATTTTTCATTCTCCTTGCCTCTACAACTTTACAGCATTTTTTACAGTCCTTCTCTGTCACCCTTCCCTCCTGTTTCTTTCTCTTCCCTTTCTTTGTCTCACTCACCTCCTTTCCGTGTCTTTCCCCCCCTCCTTCATTTCCCTCCCCCCGCCTCATCTCCTCTCTACCGCCGTTCCTTTCCTCGCTTCCTCTCTCCCCTCCTTTCTTCTTCTCTTCTCTCCTCTTTACCTTCCTCCCCTGCTCTTTGCCACTCTTCCCTCCTCCATAACCCCCTCCACTCCTCCCTACCTTCCCTCCTGTCTGCAGACCTCTCCTTCTCTCTACCTGTTTATCCTCCTTTCTCTCTCTCTTCCCACTCTATACCTTACCTCCCTCCTCACTATCGCCTTCCCTGCCTCCCCCCTTCACTTCTTTCCGTCTGTAATCCTCTTTTTTCTTTCTTCCTCTTCAGTCCTCTTTTTTTTTTTCTCTCTCTCTCTTCCTTTCTGCCTCCTCACTCCGTACGTTCTCTCCCTCACATCTTCCTTACATCTCTCCTCTCAGCCTTCCTGCCCTCCTCTCTACCTTCCTCCCATCCTCTCTTCCTCCCTTCCTCCCCTCCTCTCTTCCTCCCTTCCTCTCTACCTTCCTCCTCTCTTCCCTACCTACATTCCTTCTCTCCTCCCTACCTACATTCCTTCTCTCCTCCCTACCTACATTCCTCCCCTCTTCCCTGCCCTCGTCCCCTCCTCCATTCCTCCCCTGAAAGCCTCACCTCCTCCCACACAACCCCTATCAGGTCTCATTATATATGTCCCTCCATCACACCAACCGAAGACTCTCTCTCTCTCTCTCTCTCTCTCTCCTCTAGGATGAAAAGGGCTTTTATCAATTATTTTTCTTCCCTGAGGTGTTTTGAGTGAGAAGATTAAAAACATTTTGCTTTTTATTTGAGTTAGGAGGAATTTTCCGTGTGTGTGTGTGTGTGTGTGTGTGTGTGTGTGTGTGTGTGTGTGTGTGTGTGTGTGTGTAGGTAGTGGCTTACGTAAGGTAGTTAGTCTGTGCGTGGGAAGTGATTTGTGCGTCAGAGAGGGCTTAGGTGTGTGTGTGTGTGTGTGTGTGTGTGTGTGTGTGTGTGTGTGTGTGTGTGTGTGTGTGTGTGTGTGTGTGTTTGGGTGAAAAGAACGGTGTATTTGGTAGTTTAGGTGTATACTTGAGGCGAGGTGGCTGCGCACACACACACACACACACACACACACACACACACACACACACACACACACACACACACACACACACACACACACACTGTAATTCCCCCGGTATGGATTGATGGGATCCCTTGCCTCCCTCCCTTCCTCCCTCCTACTCACTCCCTCCTTCCCTCCCCCTCCATCTTCCCCTCCTTTCCTCCCCTTCCATCTTGCCCTACTTCCCTTTCCTGCCCCTGCATCCCTTCTCTCCCTCCTCTTTCCTCTTTGTCTCCTGTCTCTTACCCTTCTCCCTTTCCCTGCATGCCTTTCTCCATACCCTGTCTGTGCGCTATATACTCTCTCTCTCTCTCTCTCTCTCTAGCTTCCACCTTCTGTACCTTTCTCCTTCTCTGTCTTCTTTCTTCTCTCCCTTTCTTTTTTTCTTTTTGCTTACTTCCGCCTTCTCTAATTTTCTTCATTCCTCCTTTTCATCCTCTCTCATTTAGCGCTCTCTCTGTTTCCTTGACCAGCAGTTCTTCCCTCCTTCTTTCCCTCCCTTTTTTTTTTTTTTTTACCCTTTCTTTTTCCCCTCTGCCTTCTCTTCTTTCTCACTCATGCTTTCTTTCCCTTCGTCTTTCCATCATCTCCGCTTTCTCCACCTTGCTTTTCTCCTTCCTTATCCTTCGTTCCTTTCTCTTTTCCTCTCTTCCCACTCCCTCATTTTCTTCCCTCTCCTCCTCACCCTCTCCTCTCCTCCTCTGTCTCCCGATTTTCCTCCCACTCTCCCTCGTCTCCCTTCCTCCCTCCCCGTCGACTGACAATTGTATTTTGGCTGTTATGGTTACGGTAACGGCCCATATAGACGGTAATAAGGGAGGAGATGGGGGGGAGAGGGAGAGGAGAGAGGGGGAGAGGGAGAGGAAGGAGGGGGAGGAGAGGGAAGGGGAGGGGTGGATGGGAAGGAAGCCGGGGCGGAGGGGAGGGAAAAGGTAGGGTGTGAGAGAATAAATGAAGGAGAGAGAGAGAGAGAGAATTAAAAAAAGGAAAGTGGGCGAACAGTAATGAAATCGGAAAGGGAGATGGAATGATAATGTAATGAAGCAGAACTGAATATGAGGAGGAGGAGGAGGAGGAGGTGGAGGAGGAAAAATTAGAAGACGAGGAGGAGGAGGAGGGAAGGAAGGAAGATAGGAGAGAGGAAGAAAAGAAGGAAATTTAAGGTCAGAAACTAAGAGAAAAGGGAGAGGAGAATATGAAGACCATAGAGTGGGAGAGGAGAAAAGGGTGGCAAAGAGAATATTAACAAATTAAGAACAAGAACAAACATAGGCAACGCTACGCTGTTGCAACTCTCCAGCTGACCAAGCACATAACCCCACCTCCCTGCATACCTAATCAAGAGCGTAACGGACCTTCCCCCTCCCCCCCAGTCTTTTTCTTGTAAAGGTGGGAGTTAGGAGAACGCCTGGAGGACACGTGACCTGGGCCTTTAAGATTCCTTGCGCTGATCGCATTGAATTTTTTTTTTTTTTTTTTTTTTTTAAAGATCTCATGACAACATTTTACCTATCAAAAGCGCCAGTTTACTATACGACACATAACTATGTGAAATTTCATGACTCTGTAGTGAATGCCTCCTGAGTTCTGGCCCGGAAACGAAATCTCTACGTCCCGCCAGCCGCCCTGCCGCCCAACTCTACGGACGGACACGTATTGATTGCAGTGATAACAACACCCTTCCCTGACTTTGTCAGGTGAAGGGTAAAAATGTAACACAGGAGTACGGAGAAAATTGTAACACAAGAGGAATGGGAAAGTTATATCGCGAGATAGGGGAGAAAAATATAACAGAGGCAGCGTGAACAAAATATAGCACAGAAGAATATAACACAGGGGCAAGGTGGAAGTGGAGAATGGCGAAAGATCAGAAAAGCAGAAAATAGCTAACAAATCCACAGAAGAACAAGAAGACTAGGAAGAGAAGATGAAAAATGTTAAAGAAGAAGACGTGAGAGAAGAGGAGGAAGGAAAGGAGAAAGTGACTTAAGGGAAGAAAAAGGAAAATAAGGAAACAGGGGAGAAAACGGGAAGAAGGAATCCAACCATTAAGAAGAACATGGACATGAAAACCGAAAAATGGGGGAAGAAATCACTTAAAATGAACGACACGAAAACGTCAAAAAAAAAAAAAAAATCCTCTCATAAAGATGAAGATGTAGAAATTAAGTAGAAAATAAAATCAGTTCACTAGATCCAATTAAAGTTCTACATCAGTTTAAATTTTTCAGTACTAGAAGGTAAAATGGACATAAGAAAATAAAAGAGAAGTGATCGTAGAGAAGGAGCCATGAAGATTGAAAACAGAAAATAAAAAAAAATCTGAATCATTACCCACCATTAGGACGACAGAGTAAAAAAGGGCAAATGATAATAGAGACACTGCAGCGAAGGAGTCAAGGTAAAAAAAAACTATATATTTCACATCAAAACCCACCACAACGAGGGCGAGGGAGGAGGACCAGGCGGCGAAGCAGTAGATGGCAGTGTGTAGGGGAGGGCGGCGCAGGAGGGAGGCGAGGAGGCGCAGAGTGAGACACAGGAGCCAACAGCAGGTGACCAGGTGGAGGAAGTGGAGCAGCAGGCCTACCACTCCACACACCCACCCTCGACCCGTAGCCTGCAGGAAGAAAAAAAAATTGTGATGAGATGGATGAAGCAAAACACATCACCCGCTCTCCCTTCACGAACGCGGTTTAAAAATGATCTTTGTAAAGGGGTAATAGTTACTCCTAGATTTTTATACATATACGCATAAATATATTTCACATTTACTAGTGCTACCGCCAGATAATTTTGTCCCTCTTTTTTTTTTTTTTTTTTTTTTTTTTTTGAGAAATTTCAAGGCGGAAGAGTTAGCCGCATCCTTCCTTAATACATTCACTGCTGGAAAAAAAAAAACTCGTCTGGATGTAGTATAAATAGAATAGAAGGAAAGGTGCGTCTTGGGAACGAAGGGGTTAAGTTATGGGCCAGATAATTTATGAAGGAAGAAGCTGACTCAGAGTTTCCGAGCCTGATGGAAAAGTATTTGAAGATTTCGTAGGACAAGTTTGGTTGGGGTTCGGCATCCCGGGAATGTGGAAGGAAACTTATTTGAGGGATGGGAGGGTGGAAGAGTCTGGCTTCCCTCAAAGAGAGAGAGAGAGAGAGAGAGAGAGAGAGAGAGAGAGAGGATTTTATTCAGCCGGGAGAGAGTCGTGGAACCTGGGTGTTTTCAAGAGCATAAAAAATACAGCATTTTGGGTGAGGAAGAACTAAATGTACACTTACAAGACATGTTTGTTGAGTTCAGTAAGAGATATATGAAATGTGGACAGGCTTTTGGGGGGGAGGGAGGGAAGATTCATAGGAAAAATTATGGTCTCTCTCAAAATGCCAATAAAAGGAGAGTAAGTTTGCTAATACGGCCGAACTATGATAAGAGTATGTATAAGTTAACCTATATGATAAAATTAATGAATATAAACAAAGGTGTTTACGTTATATGTGAAAAGAGATTCTTTTTTTTTTTTAGTAAATAGAGGAAGAAAAAAAAAATCCTACTAATATAATATGTGTATTTAGTATACTACATATTGCTTTTGATATATAATGTGAAGTATAACTCGAAAAAATGAAAGAGGGTATACTGAAGATGTCTTGGAAAAATAGACTTAAGTTTGGTATTCAGACTTTTCATTTTTCCCAACGAATGATGCTTCATATATTACCGTGTGAAATAGGAGCAAGAGATGGGATATAGAAGAGGAGGTGGACGGGGACAAGAGACGAAATATGGAATCGAGAGGTGGATAGGAGCGAGAGACAGAATATAGAACAGAGAGGTGGATAGGAGCAAGTGACAGAATATCGACGAGGAAGGTGGATAGGGCTAAGAGACGAAATATAGAAGGGGAAGGTATGCACTCTACATAGAATTTAATATGAGATCTCTGGAATATGTACGAGAATGTTTTTGAGGGAGGAGAAGAGTGGCATTGGAAAAATTGCGCTTATAGAAAAAAACAAAAAAATAAGAACACTTTTAATAATAATAATAATAATAGTAATACAGTAATAATAATAATAATAATAATATGATGATGATGATGATGATGATGTCCATGGATTCAGTGGTTTACGAGTACACTGGGAAAATGGAAGAAAAATACGATGGTTTTTACGCGCGAACGAAAGAAAAAGACGATATACAAAGCGAAGTTAAAAGAAAAAAAAAACGAATGAATCTACAACAGTAAGGTTCCGTTGTGTAAAGAGGAGACAATATTGAAATCCGGACAGAATCACTTATACCCAAACGTCTGTGTGTTGTTTGTAGAGGACAGGTTTGACTCTTGGTCGTGGATGAGGGCTGGGAGCAGTCAGGAGGAATTTTGTTGGTGATTTTGGCGGATATGAAGGAGGTTTGAATTTTTTTGTTGTTGTTGAATCTGGCGACCGATGATTTAAGAGAAAGGTCCTTTGTTGGTATCGATACATGCACTGAAGCAATACGATGAACGATGATACTTTAGTGAGTGAATCTTTGAGCGAAAAATCCTTACCTGACATGTAACTTGAACAACAAACGTAAGAACTTCAAGAAAATACGACAAAAATTTTAAATAAGTGAGCGAATCCCAATATGACATTTCCTTCAGTGATAAATATACCGAATAGAATCACATTTTTATAGGGATCTCTTCAGCTCAATCAAATAGTCTGGCGTTACCTAAATTGAAATATATATATGGATACGTTCTCGTGCGGAAGTGGTTTAATGTTAGACGCCTTTATTTGCATTAGGTACACACACACACACACACACACACACACACACACACACACACACATGCGGTGGCCACGATGAAGCCGAGTATAGAGACTGGTGAATGGAGATGAATAAAAAAGCCATTTAATCTTGAGAAAGGGAATAACACTTCATTTGCATCCTCCTCGCTCTCGGTATGGGTTCTGAGAGAGAGAGAGAGAGAGAGAGAGAGAGAGATGGTGGAGGATGGGAACTAAGAAATGATGATCTCTTGGGTACGAATAGGAGGGAAAGTTATGTGGGTACTTTGGTATGGGAATGAGAGAGAGAGAGAGAGAGAGAGAGAGAGAAATAATAACACAAATAAGGGCATATGTGAATATAAGATTTCCACGGGGGAGAGAAAGAAAAAGGTGTTATGCTATGAACGGGTGTTATGCTGGGGAACGTGTGCTGTGCGGTGAAAAGGTGTTATACTGAGGTGTCACTCTGGAAGAAGAGGTGCTATGCAGAGATGGCTGTGTTGCGCTGGGTGGTGTTATGTATAGGTGTTATTGTGAGGTGTTACGCTAAGGCAGTGGTGTTAATGCTGAGGAAGATGTGGTATAGTGAGGTGTTACGCAATGTCCTTAGCCAAGCGAGGGTACGCCACAAAACCTTTCATTTCGGGGATAAGAAGGAATAAGGAAAAATTGTAGTCCCGGGGGAATTAAGGAGGGATTTTGATTATGAATGCCTGGTGGAATGGATGGGCGATTGGAGAGGGAAAATACCTGTTGTCAATGTGAAGGAGGCGTAAAAATGGCTTTGTTGGATAGGTGGACGGTTCAGATTGAGTCTTGTAGATGTGAAGGAGAGGGAAGATGTGTATGAGATTGGAAAAATGTTGCCTTTTTGACGAGAAGGAAGGGAGGAAATGATCATATAGGGAAGGCACCATAAAAGTCAGCTGTACTGGATGTGAACGAGGGGGAAAATTGTCCTTTAGGGGATAGGGGAAAAAATCTGGCATGCTCGATGTGAAAAAGGGAGAAAAAATTGTCTTACAGGATGCGGGATAGGGAAAATAAAATAATCTGTACTTGATGTGAAGGAAGAAAAAAAATGTTGATGTGTATAGGGGAAAAAACATTAGCTATGCTTGATGTGAAGGAGGTGAAAAATGTATCTTTGCTGGATGGGAAGGAATGTACATAATTATCTGCACTGTACAGTATGTTAAAGAATGATAATTTTAATCTTATTGTATTGGCAAGCAGTAGAGAAATAAATAATGTGTGGAAAAGAGTGAAAAAAAAAAAATCATATTTTTTAATGATGGTGATGATTACAATTCCTAAAGAGATGAACTGTAGCAATAAATAAATAAATAAATAAATAAATAAATAAAATCCTTGGTGTGTGATAGAAAAAATCATCTTGCTGATCAGGAAACAAGGAAAATAAAAATCACCCCTTGGCAGATAGGAAGGAAGAGAGACATTAAGAAGCGCTTAGAGAGATGGGAAGGAGTGGGGAGGGAGCGGCTGTAATGGCTGGTGGATGGGAAGGAAGAGATATTGGACCTACAGCAATAAAAAGTCACCTGGGGGATGGGAATGAAGATCGGTCGCTGGCAGATGTGAACGACCACCACCACTACCACCGCTACTACCGCAACCACTACCATTACTACCACGACAGCTACCATGACTGCCACAGCTACCACCATTACTGCCATGGCTACCATCATTACTAGAACGACTACCACTATTACTACCACGACTGACGCCATTACTACCACGACTACCGCCATATCTACCACAGCTACCATCATTACCACTGCCACCACCACGACTACTGTCATTACTACAACAACTACACTATTACCATTCATACAACAGCTACCACTATTACCACAACTACCACCATTACCATTCATACAACAGCTACCACTATTACCACAACTACCACCATTACCATTCATACAACAGCTACCACTATTACCACAACTACCACCATTACCATTCATACAACAGCTACCACTATTACCACAACTACCACCATTACCATTCATACAACAGCTACCACTATTACCATAACTACCACCATTACCATTCATACAACAGCTACCACTATTACCACAACTACCACCATTACCATTCATACAACAGCTACCACTATTACCACAACTACCACCATTACCATTCATACAACAGCTACCACTATTACCACAACTACCACCATTACCATTCATACAACAGCTACCACTATTACCACAACTACCACCATTACTCTTCTCGTCTAGAAATTGGGGCGCGTCTCATTCACCCTTTTTATTTATTTTTTCATCTTCGATAAAGTGAAGTCGTTTTATATCTCAGACTTTCTATAATCAGTTTATTTTCAGCTGACGGAACCGGGTCACTCCTACAGCTTGAATACTAATCTGTGGTTACATAAAGTTTGATGAGAATAGTAGGTATGAGGTAGGACTGAGGATCTTGGGTTTACTATACTCCTTTTACTCTTACTTGGCCTAAAACTTCCATCTCTCCGTCTTGAATGCTGAGTTGCAAAAGGAGATTAACACAGGAATACGATGCCAGTCACGAAGAAGTGCTGCGTAAAGGATGTAGAGCCGTACTGTTGTCCTTTTTTGCCATTAAGCAGCATGGAATAAGCTGCGTAAGGATGAAAATCTGCGCCAAGTTAGAGTGATGAGAGTATAGTCAGATGGCCCCTCCAATCAATCAACTACCACTATCACCACCACGAGCACAGTCACATCTGCTAATACCAATACAATCACCATAACTACCAGTTCTTAATAATACCACTATCACGACTACTACCGCCACCGCAAGCACCACAATCATCATAGTTACCGCAATCACCACAGCAACCACTATCACCATCCCCACCATCATCACCACACCCACCACCATCACCACACCCACCACCATCATCACACACACAAACATCACCACAACCATCGCCACAAGCATCACTGTCTTACCACCACCATCACCACAGCCACAACCACCACAGCTACCACAACTACCATCGTCGCAAATACCACCACCACCAGAACTACCACAACTACAACCATTCACACCACGTTAGGCTCTGTAAAATAGGACTGAGAAACCCATTCCCTTGATGGCATGATGTACTTGAGAGAGAGAGAGAGAGAGAGAGAGAGAGAGAGAGAGAGAGAGAGAGAGATCAAGTAAAGAGAAAAAAACTGAAAGAGCCAAAGAGAGAGAAAAAAAGAGAGGCTGGGGGAGAGGGAAGGAAGATGAAAACAAGGGAGGCGAAAATATGAGAAAATCAAACAACAAAGAAGAGGAAAAGAGACCAAAAGAAAGAAAAAGGTATGAGAGAGAGAGAGAGAGTCAGGTGAGAATAAATTAGGAAGGTAACTCTTGGACAGGTGGCAGCTTTTAGTTCATTACCCCCCTGCCCTGTCCTCTCTCCCCGCTAATGACTTTTTCACTATCTTTATTCTCTCTCTTTCTTTCTCTTATACTGTAGTTTTGTGGCTGATGACTTATACCTGCTTTCTCTGTCTCTCTGTCTCTCTCTGTCTCTCTCTGTCTCCCTCTCTCTCTCTCCCCTAGCCTCCCTGTCACCTGTTTATCTATCTACCTATCTTTTTAGCTGTATTTCTATATATCAGTTTCTCTCCCTGTTTACCAACCTATTTCTGTCAGTCTATCTATCTATCTATCTATCTATAGTTAAGCTGTCTATATGTTTCTCTCTCTCTCTCTCTCTCCCTCCCTATCACCTATTTATCTATCTACCTATCTTTTTAGCTGTATTTCTATATATGTTTCTCTATTTACAAACCTATTTCTGTCTGTCAGTCTATCTTTCTATCTATAGTTAGGCTATCTACATATGTTTTCTTTCTTTCTCTCTCTCTCTCTCTCTCTCTCTCTCTCTTTCTCTGCTTATTAACTAACTTTGCTTTTTTTTTTATATAAAGACTCACATTTTCTCTCATAAATCTTTCACTTTTTCTCACTGGTAAAAGGAGCTGTCTAATTGTATCATTCCCTCCTCTCTCTCTCTCTCTCTCTCTCTCTCCTCCAGTTTTCCTTTCATCCATCCATCCATCATCGAATTCTACGTTGCCCCGTGGGGAGCGTAGGAGCCCGGGGCTAGGCAAGTTGGTCCTGATATTTAAGATGAGAGTGACCAGCCTCACTCATCCCTGATTGACATTACATGAGCAGTAAACCTCAACCACCCCTTGGATATAAACCTTCACTGGCTCAGTCCGATTGGGTGCCCTATTTACCCACTAAACTAGCAGGCGCCAAAGTGTGGTTACCGGTATATGGCTACCACCCAGAGTAGTAAATGGTTTCCTGGTGTACAGGAAACCATTTGGCTTGTCACTCAGTGTAGAGTCACCCACAGGCAGAAAGAAGAGGAAAGAATGAAGGAAAGAAAGACAGAAGAGGGAGTGTAAAGTCACCCGTAGGCAGATGGACGAGGAAAGAATGAAGGAAAGAAAGAAGAGGATGGAAGGAAAGAAGAATGGAGGAGAGGAAAGGGCACACACCCGAGAGCAGCAGTACATCGAGTGAGTGGATGGTGAGCGCCCACACCTACCACCAAGTTTTCCTTTCCCAGCATATTATTGCTTGACCTACTTCTCCCTCCTTGCCCTGATTTCCTCTCTCTCTCTCTCTCTCTCTCTCTCTCTCTCTCTCTCTCTCTCTCTCTCTCTCTCTCTCATCCTACCCTCTTCATTATAGCTCCCAGGCTAACTCTTGATCCCTATTCTTTCTTTTTCCCCAAATTCTTTTTTGTCTGTATTTTTTACACTTTTTTTCTGTACTTGTGCTTTTTTTGTCTGACTGCAGTGAGAAAAAAATGTAGTTTTCTAATTGTTTAGGGCGTTATTATTATTATTATTATTATTATTATTATTATTATTATTATTGTTGTTACTATTAATTATTACTATTTTTTGTTACCATTTTTGTTGTTCTTGTTATTATTATTATTATTATTATTATTATTATTATTATTATATTTTTGTTATTATCACTATTATTATTGTTATTATTACTATGGTATTATATTATTATTATTTATTATTATTGTTATTATTATTATTATTATTTTTATTATTATTATTTTTATTATTATTATTATTATTATTATTATTATTATTATTATTATTGTTACTGTCATCATCATCATCATCATCACATCATCATCATCATCATCATCATCATATCATCATCATCATCAACATCATCGTCATCATCATCATTATCATCATCATCATTATCATCATCATCATCGTCATCATCATCATCATCATCATCATTATCATTTTTATTGGCTGTTTTATCAGACAGAGGCAGACAGACAAAATACTCCAAGACAAGAGCAAGACTAATAAATCACCCTAAAATACACAGGACTATCGTAGCCTAGCCTCGGGGCCCTACGCTTCGAAGGGAGAAAAACCGGATTGGCTATAACTGCCCTCCGAAGTTTTCCATTACCGGAGCACTGAGCGTGGGTGGGGGAGGGTCACTTCTCCGGGCAAAAAAAAAAAAAAAAAAAGTATCCCTCGGCCCTGCTTATTACTTTGCCGATCAGGTCCCGAGACATGCTGCATCAACGTGTATAGAAGAGGAATTGCCCACGTATTGAATTTTGCACACACACACACACACACACACACACACACACACACACACACACACACACACACACACACACACACACACACACACACACACACACACACACACACACATTGAATTAGGTCAAGAGCGGTG
The DNA here is from genome assembly GCF_032717465.1 of Coenobita brevimanus. NCBI lineage: Eukaryota > Metazoa > Arthropoda > Malacostraca > Decapoda > Coenobitidae > Coenobita > Coenobita brevimanus. Next base: position 42,686,462 of record NC_137003.1, on the reverse strand, counting down.
GAGGCCAAATGTTCATCTGGCTCTTGGTGTCCCTCTCCTTCCTTGACCTGGGATAGGGGGGTGGGGGAGGATACGAGGAGGGGGAGGAAGGGGGTAGAGAAGATTGAGAGGGAGAGTGGAGGAAGAGGGGGAGGCAGGGGGAGAGAAAAAAGAAAGAGGAAAGAGGGAAGAACGAGTGGTAGAAGAAGAGAGTGTTGGAGAGAAAGGGAGCTAGGAAAGAAAGAAGGCGAGTGGGAAAGGAGAAGAGTGAGAAGGATTAGACGAAAGGAGGGAGAGGGAGGAGCAGGAGAGAGGAGGATGGGGAAGGAGAGAAGCAAGGCTGGAGAAGAGTGTGGGGAGAGGAGGGAGGGGAAAGACACGAGTGAGAAAGGGAAAACCAGAGGAGAAGAGAGGAGTGAGGAAAGAAAAGAGGAAGGTGGGGGGAGGGAAAGGATAGTGAAAGATTGAGAGAAATGAAGGAAGATGATTGAGAAGAGTGAAATAGGATGTGGGAGAGCAGGGAGAAGAGAGGGCGTTTGGGGAGAAATGAGAGAGAGAGAGAGAGAGAGAGAGAGAGAGAGAGAGAGAGAGAGAGAGAGAGAGAGACCCTAAATTTGAGAAAAGATCAATTTAATTACATCGAGCGAGCCGCCTGGTATAAATATAATTGTTAGGCTGAAACGCATCATGGTCCTGAAGGGATGAACGTATATTGTTTGACTTAGGCTGAAGAATATCGTAGGAGGGCAACAGAAATTAATTAGAGGTTAGTTTTTGGAATGATTTACTGCTGTTGCTAATCGTTTAGTTGCAGGTGTAAATAAAAGTACATGAGACATAATTACAGCAACTTCCAGCACACATACATACATACATAGATACATACATACATACATACATACATGCATATATACATACATACATATATACATACATGCATACATATATACATACATACATATATACATACATACATATATACATACATACATATATACATACATACATACCTACATACACGCACACATACACACACACATGCACTCCAGACCCTCCAGCCGAAGTGGAGAAGAAAAAGTTAGAAGGAACATCATGGGGTACAGAAAAAAATGATATAGAGAAAACTACAACGGAAAACTCATTTTACAAGAGAGAGAGAGAGAGAGAGAGAGAGAGAGAGAGAGAGAGAGGAATGGAGAGCAGCGAAGGAGGAAAAGGAGAAAAGAATAGCTGAAGGGGAGGGTAAGCGAAGACTTATGCAGAAGAGAGAGGAGAGAAGGACTGATGGAGAGAAGGAGGAAGAAGAGGGGTGGATTAAAGAGGAGAGAGGAGGAGAGGCATTAAAGGAGAGAGGAGGAAGGAGAGAGCAGTGGAGGGAGGGGGGGAGGGTCGGCTGTTTAAAAGGTGAGGGGGAGGAGAGGGAGAGAAAAAGAAATAGGGAGAAAGGGAAGGGTTATCAAAAGAAGTAGGAAATGAGAGAGAGAGAGAGAGAGACAGAGAGAGAGAGAGGTATTGGGTAGGAAGAGAAATGAACGGCGAGGACATGCACGGAAGTGAATATGGGTCAGGGAGAATAAAAGGGTGCAAGGGAGAGTAAAGTAGGGACAGGGAGAGCAAGGTAGAGTTAGGGAGAATAAGGTAGTGCCAGGAAGAATAAGGTAGAGTCAGGGAGAGTTAGGTGGTTTCAGGGAGAGTACGACAGGGTCAGGGAGTGTAAGGTAGGGTCAGGGAGTGTAAGATAGGGTCGGGGAGAGTAAGATAGGGTCGGGGAGAGTAAGATAGGGTCAGGGAGTGTAAGGTAGGGTCAGGGAATGTAAGGTAGGGTCAGGGAGTGTAAAGTAGGGTCGGAGAGAGTAAGGTAGATTTAGCAAGAGTAAAATAGTCATGAAGAGAAAGGTAGGCAGGGTGAGTGAGGGAGAAGATGTAAGAGAGAGTGAGATAGAGAGATAAGAAAATGTGAAATAGGGTGAGGAAGAAATACGTAATGAGTTAGGGAGAGCAAGCAAGGGAGA
>NC_137003.1:42644471-42679471 GCF_032717465.1 Coenobita brevimanus | reverse complement strand
ACCACACACACACACACACACACACACACACACACACACACACACACACACACACACACACACACACACACACACACACACACCTTAATATCCACACTCAGATACCGTAATGCACACACACATATACATATTTTACTACACACACTCACGCAAAGGCACGCCATAATTCAGTTACTCTAAGAAAAAACACATACACGCACTCAGCCACTATCCCACAGAGAGAAAAACACCTCGTAGAAAGAAAAACACAGAGGCATGTAACAATATACTCTCTCTCTCTCTCTCTCTCTCTCTCTCTCTCACACACACACACACACACACACACACACACACACACACACACACACACACACACACACACACACACACATACACACACACACACACACAGGGGCATATATTGTACTGAATAAGGCCGTCACACAAGCGTCCCTGGAGTCGCCATATTTATACCCTCGTTTAGTCTCTCTCTCTCTCTCTCTCTCTCTCTCTCTCTCTCTCTCTCTCTCTCTCTCTCTCTCTCTCTGTAAAATGCGTTGCTGTCACTGTGGGTTGTTATAGTGATCGTGGTAATGTGTTGTGTTTATTGTTCTTGTTGTTTATGAAAAGTGAGAGAATGAGTAGAAGAATGAGTGAGAATGAAGAGACAATGTGGAATTTTCAAGAGTGATTGTTATGATTGTTATTCTGATTGTCGTATTGTGTGTAGCCATAATTACTGTTGCTGTTGTTGCAGAGTGAGAGACTGACTGTGAGAGAATGTTTGACAGGGCTCTTGTTTGGCGAGCCACAGCTCGCAAAGGCGAATATTTTTTCCCTTCTGCGAACAGGTTTTACATCTAAGTCGTTTTTCGGCGAGGAGAAAATACATCCACTTCAAAACCCAGAAAACTACAAAATTAGTAAATCGCACTTAACTGAACAAAAAAGCACGTTGTGATCGATTATTAAGTCTTTCCTTGTCGCCATTCTGAATGTATATAATTAGACCGACGAATGTTGCCGAGCGTACCCGAACTAAAGCCCGAACGTTCCAGAGATGGTTTGTTTACAAATATTGCAGCTCGTAGTCAGGTTGGCTACTAAAAATGTACTTGGCTTGTAAATCTGAAACCTTTGGAGCCAAGTGTCTGGCAACTATCTGCAGTTAACAAGAGCCCTGCTTGAGAGTGAAGTTGCAGGAAGAAGGTGAAGTTTGAGACGAAAACTGAGAGGTAAAAATGCGAGTGTGTGTAAGGTAGGGGGGTTGCATTGTGGGAATAGCGATTGTTACTGAGTAGGGACGATTCCTGCACGTCCTTTTGTCGAGACCAGACCTCACTGGATGTGGGGGCAGATAGATAGATTGCTGGTAGATATTGTAGATAAAGAGGTCTAAGAAATGTTTTTTTTTTTTTTAATTGTTAAGATTATGTATTGTTTGGTGGAATCAGCATCACTGTTATTATTATTATTATTATTATTTTTTAATCAATAATGCTCATCATTATTATTTTCATTATCCATTCCCATCACTATATTATCATCTATTAAAATATTCCCTATCACGGCTCCCTATTTTTTGCACTATTATCCCATCATTTTGACTGCCTAATAATTGTTTCCGTTTCTTTTATTTCAGATTAACGGCCTCATCGGGGGTGCGGCGCCCCCCTTGGCTCTCAGTGTAAGTAAAATCCCAACCTTTACTTTCATCCCTATTTTTATTCCCTATTATTATCCCAATTATTATTAACTATTACTGTGTTGTTAATCTTCCCTATTGTCACCCGTTATTTTCTCTTCGGATTTTCACTACCGTTGTCATAACTGATTTTTTAGCCTTCAAATTATTATTATTATTATTATTATTGTTTTTATTATTATTATTATTATTATTATTATTATTATTATTGTTATTATTATTATTATTATCATTATTTTTTATGATTTTCCGGTTCCTTTTATCACTGTTAGTAGTCCCTGTTCCGTACTCACTCCCTGTTATCATCATCATTATCATCATCATCATCATCATCATCATCATCATCTCCCCTTCATATCATTCCCTGCTTTTACCCCCTACTATCATCCACAGTCATGCCACTACCCTTCTCTATAATCATCATCCTGTTCCTCTTATCTCTCTTATCTTCCCACCACGTACCCTGTTTTATCAGCTTACCGGCACATCATATAGGAGTTGGCCCCCCCCACCCCCAACAGGGTCTCAGGGTAAGAAAATTGCCCTCTTTTCCGCAGTGGCCTGAACGATTTTTTTTTTTCATTCTTTTTCTTTTTCTTTTTCTTTTTCTTTTTACGGAAGATGAACAGATGAAGGAAAAAAAGGATAGAAAAATTTTCCTGATCCCTGGTGTTTATTGAAGTGCAGGGTGGGTATCAGGGTGGTATGAGGCGGGTATAAGGGAGATCTGAAGAGGGTGTTAGCGTGGTGTGAGGGTGGTATTAGGATGGTGTTCAGTTATATGAGAGAGGTATAAGTGAGGCATGAGGAGAGGATGAGGGCGGTATTAGGATGGTATTAAGGAGGTACAGTATATGGAAATGAGAGTTGTGTGATGGTGTGAGAGAGAGAGAGAGAGAGAGAGAGAGAGAGAGAGAGAGAGAGAGAGAGAGAGAGACTACACTGGGGACTAGGGGGCACTTAAAGGAACTAGGGAGGTACTGAATATTTCATTATGGTATAGTTTTTTGGATCTCTCTCTCTCTCTCTCTCTCTCTCTCTCTCTCTCTCTCCATTTTTCCTCATCTTTATTCCATTCCACCTAACTTCCCTGCTTTCTCATCTGCCTGCCTGCCTGCCTTCTTTCTGCCTAGCTTTCTGCCTTCTTACTCCCTTCCCGCCTTCCTCCCTGCCCTCCTACTCCCTTCGTGTCTGCCTGCCAAAGAGAGTGAGGCAGCACCATTCTCCCTGATATTTACCCAGACGTCAGATTCACACATCAAACAGTGCTGGCAGGGAGGCAAGCAGGCTGGCGGGGTAGGCAGGGATACAGGCTAATGGAGGCAGGCAGGGAAGGCAGGGATACTGGCAAAGGGAGGCAGGGAGGGTAGGCAGGGATACAGGCAAAGGGAGGCAGGGAGGGTAGCAGGAATACTGGCAAAGGGTAGGCAGGGATATAGGCAAAGGGAGGCAGGGAGGCAGGCAGGGTAAGGAGGGATACCGACAAAAGGCGGCAGGCAGGGTCGGCAGCGATACAGGCTAAGGAACAGGGGAGGCAGGGAAATGAGACAGGGGAAGGAGGGAGACAGCGTGGCAGAAAAAGGGACGGAGGAGGCAGGGAGGATACAGTCTGGGAGATAGGCAGAAGATGGAGACCAAGAGGAGGTGATAGGCAGGGAGATAGGGGTGAAGAGAGGAGGAAGGGAGACAGGCTGGGTATAGGGAGAGAAAGGAAAAAGAAAGAACGAGGGCAATGAAATGTGGAAGGGAGGGAGTTAGGAAGGGAGGAAGAGAACAGGTTAAGCTAGGGCATGAGATAGTTTGGAGGAAGGGAGAAAGGAAGGGAGCGTGATAGGAAAGGAGGACGCAGGGCGAGCAGGAAGAAAGGAAGGGAGGAAGATAGGTAGAGGGTGGGAAGGGAGGAGGAAGGGGATAGTAAGGCAAGATGGAAGGGAGGAGGAAGGGGATAGTAAGGCAAGATGGAAGGGAGAGAGGGAGGCAAGAAGGAAAGAACTGAGACACGTATGGGAGGAGGCGAAAGGGAGGGAGGTATGTAGGTAGATTGAGCAGGATAGGTATATAGAAAGATGGATAGACAGTTAGATAAATAGATGGGCAGGTAAGAGAGAGAGAGAGAGAGAAAGAGAAAGTATGGCATTCAGATATTCAGGAAGGGAAGAAGACGAGTATGTAAGGAAGTATAGGTAATGAGAAAGGGAGGTAGGTAAGGCTTAAGGAGGGAAGCAGGGAGGAAGGAAGGCAGGAAGGGAGGGAGGAAGGGAGGCCGTAAAACAAGAGTGAGGAAGTGAGGCAGGAAGGAACACAGGGAGGGAGAAAGAGAGAGAGAGAGAGAGAGAGAGAGAGAGAGAGAGAGAGAGAGAGAGAGAATAACGACGAGAAGGAGAGGGGAGGGAAGGAGAGTAAGAGTGAAGGCGAGGGGGAGGGATAAGGGAAGTAGAGAAGGAGTGAAGGAGGGAGGAGAAAAGGAGGAAGCGATGGGAGGAAAGAGGGAGGGAAGGAGAAAGGTAGTCAGCTAGTGAAGGAAGAAAGGAGAGGGAGGGGGGGGAAGAGACAACCATGATGAAGGAAGGAATGGAAGAGGAGAGGAAGGTAGGGAGGGAGGGAGGGAGGGAGGGAGGGAGGCAATCAGGCAGGCTGGGAGTAAAGTTAGCAGGCAGAGAAAAGTGGAGGCAGGAGGAAGGTAGGAAATGGAGACAGCAAGGAGAGATTGAGGGAGGGGAGGAGGGAGGGAGGGAGGGAGGGAAGAGAGAATGAGTGTAGGCGGCTGAGGAGGGAGTGAGTAGGGGAGGTAGGTTGACAGGAAGGAAGGAAGGGAGGGAGGGAGGGAGGAAGGGAGAAGGACGAGGAGGAGAAGGAATTGAGGGAGTGATGGAGGGAGACAGGGCGTGAGAGAGTAGTGAAGGAAAAAAGAGTGAGGTATGAAGAGAGAGAGAGAGAGAGAGAGAGAGAGAGAGAGAGAGAGAGGTAAAGGAGAGAAGTAGTGTGAGGGAGAGTGAGGAAGGTCAGGACGGAGGGAGGGAAGTAGGTAAATAATAAGGTAAAGGGTGAGGGAGGGTTGATAGGGTACAGACTGGAATAGAGGGGGAAGAGGAAAGAGGTTGGGAAAGAGATCGACAAAGAGTGAGATGGAGAGGAAAGCGAAGTGGAAGAAGGAATAGAGGTGATAAAAAAGAGAAAGGAATGGGACAACGGAATGGATGAAAGAGAGAGAGAGAGAGAGAGAGAGAGAGAGAGAGAGAGAGAGAGAGAATATAGAGTAACGGGGGGAGGGGGGGAGGAGACGAAAGGGAAAGAAGGAGAATGAGTGCCTAAGTGTGCGTCCACACGTGTACCGAAACATGTGTTGACAACACTGCTTGCAACATGTGTGGATACATGTATGCAGCAGTATTTGAACGGATGTATGCAAACATGTTACAGTGCAGCTTCAAACCTGTTGGCAGCAGAAATCATGGGATAAGTGTGTCCATACGAGGCAGCTGAGACTTCTTCATGATATTACCAACATAATCTGGACGCTGTTGTTCCCAGCATGTTTGTGTCTTGTTCGTTATTACTGTATATTGTTTACATATTGCTAGCAATTGTTTCAGCCCACGTGTGGACGCGCACTAAGAAAGCAGGTAAATAAAAGCGAGATAAAGAGAGACTGAGATGAATGAGAGATAGAAAGAGGGATGAGAGAGAGGGATGGATGTGGGGATAGGAGGGAAGAGGACAGAAATAGAGAGGAAATGAACAATAAAACAGGAAGAAGAGAAATGGAGGAGGGAGCTTCGTTGAGTTACACAGATATACAGACTTGGAGATCTTAGGGTTCCTGTCTGGTTCTCCGGCACTGATATGAATAGAATTACTTTACGACGAGAGAGAGAGAGAGAGAGAGAGAGAGAGATTCACAATAAAAGGTTTCTCTTCTTCCTCGTCCCCCCTTATTCTTCCTGTCGAGGGAAGAAACAGAAATAGCAAGAGTGCTTTGATCTCTCTCTCTCTCTCTCTCTCTCTCTCTCTCTCTCTCTTGCATATTTTCGTCCTAAAACTTTCTTTTGCTCCTCCGCGGGTGTCTCTCTCTTGCCTCCCTCACTCTCTCCTCTTTCGTCTCTCCCTCCTCCTTCCCTCCCTCCCTCCCACTGTCACGCCTCATTACCTCACTCTGTTCTCCATCCCCCCCACCCCCCATCTCTCTCTCTCTCTCTCTCTCTCTCTCTCTCTCCCCTCCTCCTCCTCCTCCTCCTCCTCCCCTCCTCCTCCTCCTCCTCCTCCTCCCTCTTCTCTTCAAGTCATCCTGCAGAGAACATGACCCGTCGCGGAGGAGTGTCATTTTCTTCCTCTCCCTTCCTCCACCTTTCTCTCCGTCTTCCTCCTCCTTTCTCTCCTTCTTCCTCCCTCTTCCTCCTTTTTTCCTGTCCTCCTTCCTCCTCTGCTTCGTTCTGTCCTCTTCTTTTCTTTCTATGCGTGGATACATTAATTTGAAAAGACTAGAGGTCGTAGACAGGGGGAAAAGTAGACTGGGGGAGATAGTTCCAGAGTTGACTATAGTTGTTTCACCATAGCTTGGCCTATTTTTCTGTCGTTTTGCGGCTTATTTCACCTAGCTCGCTGGCCGAAAAAGACAATGTAACGTTGCCACATCCTTTCCACAGCGCTTCTTCGTGACTAGCACCATATTCTAGTGTTCAGTTTTTATACGCCTCAAGCACTGGAGATAGAGAGATGGCAATTTTAGGCCAGGTTATGGTGAGAAGGGTATGGTCGTGTACATAATGGATTGAAAGTACCGATTAGCTCTTCTGCCCCCGAAAAGAAGAGCGTGTGTAGTTTGACGGGTGCTGCGTGCCCTCCGTGATGGGGAACGGGTGCATGCAGACCGTTCAGAAGAGAGGTGGTCATTGAGGTCGCGATAATTGAAAAAAACAGATGCAACACTGAGGCAAGAGAGGGAGGATCAAGGAAGCTGTTGTTGTTGTTGATCTTCTTCTTCTTATTATTATTATTATTATTATTATTGTTGTTATTATTATTATTATTATTATTATTATTATTATTATTATTATGTATTCTTCCTGTATTGTTTCCTCATATCAACATTTTCCCCTATTTTCCTTCCTTTTCATTCTACTTCTTGTTTCTCTTTTCTTTTTTCATTCTTCTTGTTTCATTACTTTCTCTTCCTTCCCTGGCTACTTTTCATGCCTTTCTCTTTTTTAGCTTTATTTCCCTCATTTTTCTTTCTGCTCCCCTTGCTTTTTCTGTTCTCTTTTTCTCCTCTTCTCCCCTCTCTTTCTCTCCTCATGTTCTCTCTTCTTTTCCTGTTCATTTTGTCATCCTTCCTTTCTTTCTTCTCCTTGAACTCCTTGTCTACCTTTCTTCCTTCGTGTTTTTTTTTCCCGTCTCCTCCCCTCTCCTTTTCCTCATCTTGTTTTGCTTTTATCTCACGATATTTTTGTCCATTCCTTCTCATTTTTCTCGCTTCTCATCTCCTGTTTTCCTTTTTCCCCTCTTTTTCTTTCCTCTTGCCTTTCCTTCTTTTCCTTCTCACCTTTTTCCCTCCTCTCCTCCCTATCCATCTAATCTCATTTTTTGTTTTTCCCTGTTTCTCTTCTTTATATTTTTCCTTCTGACCCATTGAGTATTTATTTTAATTTATTTTTCCTGTCATTACCACCACCACTACCACCACCACCACCACCACCACCACAACAACAACAACAGTAACAACAACAACAACGGGGTCCAAGGAAGGGGGTTGGGGTTTGAGGGGATGGATGTCAAAAGTTGGGCCAATCAGGACCATTTGCCGTCCTGACTCCACACCGGTCCAGCCAATCAGCGCCCACCTCTCTGTTTTTCATACTCTCTGGTTTTTGAGGCGGCCAAGTCCAGCGTGTGTTCCAAACTGTCGCTCATTCACTCACTCACTTACATTACGTATTCACTCACTCACTCACTCACTTAGATTAGTTATTCACTCATTCACTTACATTACTTATTCATTCTCTCAGTCACTCACAAGCAGTCACTATGGTTTTTTTTGAGGAATGAAATCTGGCAAGTTGCATCCGTAGAGTTTTGGGGTGGAACAATTGGGGGGGATGCTGGGGGAAAGGGGGGGGGTATATGTAGTTTGTCTGGTGAGCGTATGAGGTGTATCTGGGATGTATCAGAGGGCAGTATTGAAAGACAAATGATAGTCTGCCTTTTGTGATGTGTTGGAGTGGTGGGTATGGTTGGGGTGCGTGCGAATATTAAATGTGTCCTTTGTCTTGTTGACCAGCTTCTTGTTATTGCGCTTGTTTGACGGCCTTTACTGTTTTAGTCGCCATTATTTTTAAGTGTTTGTTTTGCTGCGACCACTTCTCTGTTTGCGTTCTCTCTTGTTTTGATATTGTTTTTATTGGACTTGTTTTTAAACAGTAATTGTTGTTGTTTTTATTTTATTAGGTTGTGTTGATTGTGAGTGTTTTTGTTTTGACTAATTCATGTTTCTTTTTTGTTTTTATGCTGTTTTCTTCCACCACTTTCTTTGTTTTATTTTTCTTTCATTTTTCTTTCCTTTTATGTTTGTGAGATTGTTTACAAGGTGCATTGACTGTGAGTGTTCTTGTTTTGATTGTGATTATTGTTGGCTCTGTTTGTGTTGTTTTGCATGTGATTTATTGTTGTTGTAGATGTGAATGTGTGTGTGTGTGTTTGTGTGTGTGTGTGTGTGTGTGTGATTTTGTGATTGTGATCATTGCTTTAGTTGCAGTACTGATTCTCTCTCTCTCTCTCTCTCTCTCCATAAACATCCTGTTGGTGTCTGTCACTTTAGACCCTCCGTCCCTCCTTTTCATTCTCTCCATCCCTCCCTCCTCCCTGCCTCCTTTTCATTCTCACCTTCCCTCCCTCCTCCCTCCCTCCATTCTTCCCACCTCTCTTCCTTCCTTTCGCTTCAAGCCCTTCCCTCATTCCTTCTTCCCTTCCCTTCCCCTCATTTTTTCCCATCTCTCTTCTTTCCTCCTAGTCCCTCCCTCTTTCCTTCCCTCTCTCTCTTCCTCCTTTGTACCCTTCCTCCCTCTCCCCTCACTTCCTTCCTTTTTTCCCTCTCCCTCATTTCTTCTTTCCTCGCTCCCTTTGTTTCTTTCTTCCTCTTGTCTTCTCTTCCCACCTTTCCTTCAGTGCTTCCCTCTTTCCCTGCCCTCTTCATTTTATCTCCCTCTCCCTTTTCTCCTTTCTTCTCTCCTAATTTACTCTCTCCCAAATATCTCTTTCCATAATTTCTCTCTCTCTCTCTCTCTCTCTCTCTCTCTCTCTCTCTCTCTCTCTATCCAAATAAACATCCAGTTGGAAGCTGTCACTCCAACTCCTCCCTCCCTCCTCCTCTTGTCTGTTCTCCCTCCCCTCCCTCCTCTTCCTTCCTCCTCTCGTCTGCTCTCCCTCCCCTCCCTCCTCTTCCTTCCTCCTCCCTCCCTCCTCTCCCTCTTCTTCCCCCCTCCCTCCTCTCCCTCTTCGTCCTTCCTCCCTTCTCTCCCTGTTCTTCCTCCTCCCCCCTCCCATCCTTGCTCTTCGTCCTCTTTCCCTCCTTTCACTCATCCCCTCTTCTCAGATTTTTCCCTTCTGCTCTCCCTTCTTCCTCTTTACTTCTAAATCTTCCTTCACTTCTTTCTTTCACTTCCTTCCTTCCTTCCTTCCTTCTCTTATAATCCTTCTTTCATCATTTTCCATTCCCCCTTCCATCCATTTCTTTTCTTTCTTTCATATTCTCTCTTGCCTTCCCTCTCTCCTCCCGTTCCGGCCATCCCCCTCTCTTCCTTCTTCCCCCTTCCTCTCCCTCTTCACTCGCGCCTTCCTCTTTATTTCCTCCCTTCAGCCTTTTCCTTCCCTTCCTTTATCCTCCTCCTTCACTCCCACCTCCTCCTCCTCCCTCCTCTTCCCTTCCTTCCCCTCCATCTCGCCTCTTCCTCGAAATAGACTCAATCATCCCCAACTTTTTGCTGTTTCCCTACTCTCCTCCCCCTCCCCCCTCCCCTCAACTGTCCCACTTCTTCCTTCCTCTCTCTTCTCTCCCTCCTTTCTATCCTGTGTACTCTTCTCTCCCTCTCTTTTTTACTACCCTCTCCTCTCTCCCTCTTTTATTTTCTCTCTTTCTTTATCATTATGCCTTCCTTTCCCCTTTCGTTCCCTTCATTTCCTTCATATTTTCCAGTTAATTTTTTGCTATCCGTTCTTTCCATTTCTTTTTGACCATAGATTTCTTTGCTTTGTTTTTTACAGCTGTCTAACCATCTTTTTTTCTTTTGTTTTTTTCCTCTACTTCTTCACTTCATTTGAGCTGGGTTTTTTTTAACATGTCCACTTCTTTCAGTCATCACTTCTTTCCCTCCTCTTCCTCATTTCTTTCTATCGCTCTCCCCTTTTCCTCTTCTTCTCCTCTTTTCTTCCAAGCACTTCTTTTCTCTTTCATCCTCTCTCTACTTGTCTTTCTCACTCAGCCTCACCTTGTACTTCCCTACTAAAATCAGCGAATTTTCATACACTCTACCCCTTTCGCACTTTCTACTAAAATTTCTTCTACCTGTCTACCTCTCCCTCACATACTCCTTCCTCCCATCTACCCCAGATGTTTCCTCCTCCCTCCTTTTTAATATTCCACTCTCATTGCTGTTTTCCTGCTCCTCACTCATCTCTCTCTCACATTCTCTCACTGTCTTCTACTTTCCTTTACATTTCCCACTGCTTTCCTCTCTCTCTCTCTCTCTCTCTCTCTCTCTCTCTCTCTCTCTCTCTCTCTCTCCCCACGTACTCGCTACCTCCCCACGACGTACCCCGCCCGTGCCCGTCTAAACACCCGTGGGGGGGGAGGGGAAGGGAGAGGGGAGGTGGGAGGGGGAGGGGGAAAGGGAAGGGGAAGGGAAAGGGGAGTCTGGGAAGAATTTAATATCAGTGTGGGCGATATTGGTGGCGCCTGGTGAAGAATTCTGGGGGGCAGTGTTAGTCAAGGGGGAGAGAGAGGGAGAAAGTGAGTGAGAGAGAGAGAGAGAGAGAGAGAGAGAGAGAGAAGGAGGGAAAGATAAGGGAGAGATGGAGGGTGAAAGACAGGAAAAGGGGGAAGTGGGGGAGAAGAGAGGAGGGGAAAAAGAGAGAGAGAAGGGGGAAGGGGGAAGGTAAGGAAGAACTGAGCAGAGAGAATGAGGAGAGGGGGAAGAAGGAAAAGGAAGAAGGAGTAGGGAGTGGCTCATGAGATGGAGGAAAAGGGAGAGTGGAAGATGTGGGGGAGGGGAAGATGTAAGGGGAAGGTTGGGAGGACGAGAGGGGAAGGTGGGGAGGGGGAGGGAAAGAGGTACGAGTGTCGGGGGAGAGGGAGGATTGAATGACTCTGGGAGACTGTTAAATAAGAGGAAGGAGAGACATAGGGGAGAACAGAGGGGGGAAAGGGAGGAGAAAGAGGGAGAGTAGGGGAAGAGGGGGAGAGGAAAAAGTCGAGAAACAGAGAGAAAAGTGGATCTGGAGAAAGAGAGAGAGAGAGAGAGAGAGAGAGGAGGTAAAAACTGACATAGCAAAATGGAATCAACTGTGTTAACTACGGAGGTGGAAAATAATTGAGAGAAGGAGGGAGAGAATGAGCAGGAAAAGGAAAAGAGAAAGATAGGGATAAAGGAAGAAGATAAAAAGTAGGGAGAGAAGGAGAAAAGTGAGGGGGAAGAGGAAGAGAGGAGGAGAGAGAAGGAGGAAGAAAAAAAAAGTGAGTGTAAGAAAAACAGAAGGAAGAGAAAAAAGAGGGAGGGGGGGAAAGGAGGAGGAGAAAATAGAGGGAAGGGAAGAAAGAATGGAGAAAAGAAAAGGGATGCAAAGAACGAAGAGAAAAGAAGAGAGGAGGAGACAGAGGGAAGGAGGAGGAGGAGGAGGAGGAGGAAAAGGAAGAGAGGAGGGAAAGAAGAAGAGAAAATAGGAGTGGAAAAAAAAGGGGGGGAATTGGAAAGGGAGGTAAGAAGGCATGATTACAAACACGGGAGGTGTAATAGGGAATGAGAAGAAAGATAGAGTAGAGAGAGAGAGAGAGAGAGAGAAAGAGAGAGAGAGAGAGAGAGAGAGCGTAGGAGGAGTGGGAGAAGAAAATTCCGAGTGATGAATCGTTAACTCTAATCCTAAGACATAATTGCATTTCTTCCTGATATTCATAAACTTTTTTTTTTTCCTGGAGAGGATTAAGCATAGTGTCAATTACCCACTTTTGTCGTCTCCCTTAAACCCGTAATTTAGGTAGCGTGGGAGGCTCCTTAGCACCTTTTCCCTAGCGATTTATTCTTCATCTTAATCATCTCTTGTATGTTTCTGAAAATTAAAGTGATACAGATAATAAACAAGAGAATTTTCAAGTGCAGTGTGAAAAATAAATTGCTTTTAGAATGGATAAAACCCTTGTCAGGTAGGAGGGTGAAGGGTTGTGTAAAAAAAAGATGGAGGAGAGAGGGAGACGAGAGAGAGAGAGAGAGAGAGAGAGAGAGAGGTGGAATTTTTATGGGTCCAAACCTCTTTCTTCACACTCTGTACCCTGTCGTCTCCAACCCATCTTCTTTTTCCATCTTTGTCTCGACTCTCTTTCCCTCTTCTCAACGCCTTCTCTCTTCTTTCCTTCTCTCCTCTTCTTCAATCTTCTCCCGCCTTATGTACACAATCTTTTTTCTTCAGCCTTTCACCTTTCTCCTTCTGTGTTATCCTTTTATCGTTCATTCTCTTTTTCTCTCCTTCATCTTCTCGTGCGTTTCTCTCTTCTCCCACCCTCGCCTTTGTTTATCGTCTTTTTGTCTTCCTTTTTCTTCTTTCTTTTCCTTTATTTTCTTTCTGTTTTTCCACATTTCATTCCTCCTGCACTCGTCCTTTCTTCCTGTCATCTTCCTTCACCCCTCACCTTCACTCCTCTCCCCTACTCTCTTCTTCACTCTTCCCTTCCCATCCTTCTTTCCCCTCCTGTTCATCCCCTAGCATTTTTTCTCTCCCTTTCCCCACCACCTCCTTCCCTTCTTCACCTACCCATCTCCGTAAGCCTTTCCTTCCCCATCTTCACCCCACTCCTTTTCTCCTACACATTTCTCCCTCCTTTTCCCCTGAGCCCTTCTTTCCCACTTCCCTCTTCCCCGCTCCCCTTCCTTTTCTCCTCTTCCCTTCTTCCTTTCCTCCCCACTTCTTTCTTTCCCCCCTCCCTCAGAGGCGGCCTGGCCCATCCTTACCCTACAGACGTGATATATAACAGCACATCCCCGAGCCCTGTCCACATTTTTCATTGTGTGTGAGAGGTGACGGATAGAGCTGTGTGTGTGTGTGTGTGTGTGTGTGTGTGTGTGTGTGTGTGTGTGAGAGAGAGAGAGAGAGAGAGAGAGAGAGAGTTAAAAGTGTCTATTTTTAAGGTGTTTTGTTCCATCCCTCGTCAATTATGCCCTGGTTTTTCTCTCATATTTTTGTCAGTCCTCTTGTTTGGGATTACTTCTTTCTTCCTCTTCCTTCTCCTCATCATCGTCACCATCATCATCATCATCATCATCATTATCATCATCATCCCTCTTTCTCCCTTTTTTTTTTTTTTTTTTTTTTTTAAGAGAAGTCCTAAGGCCGGTAGGAGAATAGCAATAATAACATCTTGAATATAACCCCCCCCCTCCCAATTTACACGCTCCCAAAAATATCGTACCCGCTAAACGTATCAGCCCCAGCCATATTACCCCTCTCACTGTCGGAACAACTCTTTTGGTTCTATCGCAGCCAACGACGAGCAATTTTATTTCAATTAAGTGGGTCATAGGAGCCAGAGAGCGTAGATTTTTGGCCATTACTCCTCTCGTTGCCTGAGCAGATCTACTATCTATCATCTACTGTCTATTTACCTATCTATTTACCATCTATATACATTCCATCTAAAATCTGTCTATAATCCTTTTAATCTCGACTGGCAAAGATCCCTAACGTCTTTCAGCTCAGTTAATGGTCAGCTGTATTCAGACTGGGGGATATATCTGGCTAGTAACCAAGGAGACTCATTCCTACCTCATTAATAAGACTCATCAAATTTCGCGCAGCCCTAAGTATTCAGAGTGTGAGTAGCCCAGGTCCCTCAGATGAAAAAAAAGACCTGTATAGTTAAATTCAGGTGGGTAGTTCATGGGTGCCTGAGGGAGTTAATGGTGCCTATCCCCATTATCCCCTTCATGATCAGAACAACTCAAGCTCCCTCTTCCATTCAACGTAATACGATTTTATTCAGGTGGGCATGAAGGACCTGAGAGTTTTTGATCCAGGGTGTTTCAGGCTCAATGAAAATCGTCAGGGGAATGCATGAATAGTGTGAAAAACAACGCATCATCGCACTAAAAGGTGAAAAAAAAAAAAAAAGTACATTTGGGAAGCGAGTAAAGTGAAGACGTAAAATTAACTCTGGCTTGGGGGGAGGGGGTTGTGTAAGAGTTGCAGTATTTTGAAATATGACTTTGAAATCTGAAGTTTAGTTGTTCTTGTTGTTGAGTTACCCCGGTTTCCCTGGCCGAGAAGACCCGTCCGTCATAGACAAGAAACCATCCCTGCAGGGCCGTCCCGTGAAGTGGACCGATATTCCCTTGCCGAAGACAACGCATAGCCACAGCGAGGCGCAGGGAAGTGTGTGGTGATATTGTTCCCGGATGGACACTGCATTTGCATCTTTCCGCCCAGTTAACAGGGATGCCATATCAGGCTTCACTTCATCCCATCATTTTGTTATATGGTTGCCACTCAGCGTTATTATGGTTTGATGGGTTACAGGAAACCGTTAGTCTTGCCACTTAGTGTGTGCCATCCGAAGTGGAAAGAAGAGTGATAAAAGTGACAGGGAGGATGGAAACAGGAAGAGAGGAGGGCAGACAGACACAACAACAAAAATGATAAAGATGAAGGAAGAAGTCGGTAGCACTAGATTAAGCCGTCACCACCAACCACCAAGAACTTTAAAAAATAAATAAATAAAAAACTAGCATGGCACTCAGTAGAGCGCATACCTCCACCAACGCCGTATCTCGCAGTGTTAAAGAAAGTGAAAAAAAAATCCTGGATCCTCACGTTTATCCGGATCCGCACCAAAATTTAACGAAGTGTATTGTGGGCCAAGGCCCATTCTTCTACCAAGTTTCGTGGAAATCCGTCCAGTAGTTTTTGTGTGATCTTGCTCACAAACCAACCAAGAAACAAAAAGACAAACGGACAGGGATGGAAACTACCTCCTTATGGCGGAGGTAATTATGGATATCGATGGCGCACTTTTTATTGTGTCCGACTCTGGGCATGGGCTCCCAAGGCCCATTAGTCCTTCTACATACTATACACCTCTACATGTCACCACTTCGGCTCTAACACCCACCGTTCATATTGAATACATGCTAGGGCTGTCTCATACAGGACTGGTGTATTGGTATTAGCGGAGGTATTTTTACGACATGTCGGCGGGTCTTCTGGTAGATCAGTAAATTCTGAATTTTTAAAAATTTAGATCCTTAAACTGTTCGCTGCCCCAGCGGGGATTTGAACCTGGGTCCGGTAGGTTTGCAGGCCACCTCTCTACCGATTGAGTCACCGCCTCCCTGCTGGTCTGTTATATAAATGTCCCTAAACTCCTTCCCTATCCCACGAAAGGAGGATGCTGGACTGCATAATGAGGGAAATTTCAGCCTGCAGTCCACAGGGTTGACGTTTCAGATGAATCTGGGTCTGCAACAACTACTACTACTACTACTATAACTTTGTCCAGAATTGCAGTCTCCCCATCTTCAGTGCTCCTTTTTAGAAAGATTAACACCAGCAATTAATGCTAATCATGAAGTGCTATAGAATATTGTTGAGCCATATTACTGTCTTTTTCTGTCACTGAACTGCGAGAAGTAAGCTTCAAATAGAGAGAATTATGGGCTAAGATGAAAAGAGCATGTTAGGTCTTTCTTTTTTCCTCCAGACCTCGGGAGTATTTCCATTGATGAATAAAGACGACTGGCGTTGACTGGAGTGGTATTTATGCAGTCCCAGGCTCATATGAAACGAGAACCCAGTGGACTACAGACTCAAGTTACCCTCCCTTGCAGTCCATCATCCTCTTTTCAGGGAACTGGGAATAAAATAGAGGTGTCTTCGGAGAATTCCGGATAAAAACACCTTCGCGAGACTTGGCTGCAAACTCCAAGAAGTGGCAGAAGATTTATCGATCCTGAAACCACCTTGGGCGTAGGCCACTCATCTACCCGCAGTATTTTGGGTTATGGCAACATTTCGACAAGGACAATATGGTGCTGGCTAGTTTACCAATACAGGTGTGTGTGTGTGTGTGTGTGTGTGTGTGTGTGTGTGTGTGTGTGTGTGTGTGTGTGTGTGTGTGTGTGTGTGTGTGTGTGTGTGCGCTCAAGTTGTTAGACACGTGTAAGGAGTGTGTGGTATCGGGGATGTCAAGGAAGATGGACACATTGAAAGAGAAAGGAGGCTGGTGGGGGGGATGGGGAGGCGGTAGGAGTGAAGGGTGATAGTTGGGTTGGGGGAGATACCGGAAATTGATGATGCTGGAGAGGAGGACGGAAGCTGATGAGCAGGTGGGTGGGTTGGTAGATGCGTAGGTAGGCTGATAGGTAGGCAGATAGGGACCTACGCAGGGACGAAGGAAGAATGGTAGACAGGTACATTACATTGGTAAGTAGGCATGTACGTAGGCTGGCCGATAAGTAAGTAGGGCGAAAGAAGTGTGTTAGGTGGGTAAGTAGGTAGATAGGTATGTATGTATGTATGTAGGCTGGTAGGTAGGTTCGCTGGAAGGACGTTATGAAGACAGACACATATACTCAAATGGACGATAGAGACATCAGGAGGTAGATTATTAGGTAGATAGAAAGCTGGATCAGTAGGTTGGCAGGTAGATAGGTAGGCAAGTAGGTAGGTAGGTGGGTAGTCAGGGAGGTAGTTGGGACAAAGGTCAGAGAAGGAAGATAGGACCCGGAAAGGGAAGTGAGGGACGGAAGGAAGGGGTCGGAGAAAGGGAAGAGGACAGAGGAGGGAGTAAAGACGATTTCGGTCAGACTGAAAAAGAAACTTTCAACTTAAGGGGTTAGATAACAGTCTCCAGTTGCTCCTTAGAGAATATAATCGTCTGGCAGCAACAAGAGTAATTTTACAGGTGACGTTCTCGATCTCACGGGGTTAATTTCTGTTCCTCTCCATACCTGTCTCAGTCGTTCTCTTCTTTCCATCCAGTCTCTTGTTTTCCATATATGATTCCTCCTTCTCTTTTTAGCTGTCCGTCCATCTCCTAATGCCCCCCCCTCTCTCTCTCTCTCTCTCTCTCTCTCTCTCTCTCTCCTTCCTCCTGCTCTTTCCCTCCTCGCTCCCTCCTTCTACACCACTGTGCCTTCGCGTCTCAATCACAAGTTCCCTCCTTCTAATCTCTCTCGCCCTCCTCCATTCCTCCCTCCCTCCCCCCCTCCCTATCTGTTGCTCTCACTGGAACCTGGGAGCTGTCTCTTGTTTTCTTGTAATTAAGGCCAGACCAACTCCCTCGGCTGGGTGGTCTCTCTCTCTCTCTCTCTCTCTCTCTCTCTCTCTCTCTCTCTCTCTCTCTCTCTCTCTCTCTGTGCGTCCGACTGTTGTGTATGCATATGGGTGTGCATACATGAATATGTGTACGTACGTATTTCACTTCCACTTCCTGGTATGGATGTGTGTGTACGTTTGTGTGAAGTTGCCTCATTGTGTACGCATGCGTCGGTGTGTTTGTGTGTGTGTGTGTGTGTGTGTGTGTGTGTGTGTGATTTTTGTGTGTGTGATAATGTGTAGGTGTGCGTGTGTAAATATTTAAATGCTTGTGGGTGGCGATGTTACAACCATTGAACGTGTTGCAGTAGGTGGTGTGTATTTGTGAGTGTATGTCTTTATGTGTGTTTGTCTCTATATTATGTTATCAACGTGTGTGTGTGTGTGTGTGTGTGTGTGTGTGTGTGTGTGTGTGTGTGTGTGTGTGTGAGCGAGCTTGCGTGTGTGCAGTCAGTAGGTATCAGTAACAGAAGGGGAGAGAGAGTACCCAGTTTGACGTCATAGTTGGAGATAAGGGACAGAGTACTCTCCCCCTCCTCTCTCTGATAAAGCACACACACACACACACACACACACACACACACACACACACACACACACACACACACACACACACACACACACAGGAGATCCTCGAGCAGCGTCTCTTTACCCCAGTCTGTTCGGACGTGGTGTTGGATTCTAAGCGACTTTGAAGATTCGTAACCCCTCTTCACCAGCGATTTATCCTGCATATTACCTCTCAATATCCCTGAGTTTATTATTGACGGAAACTGTGTCGGTATGGAAACGATAACCCTCAAGCGGATGTTATGGCGTAATCTACAAAATAAATCGCTAAGGAAGAGTTGCCACGAGGGCTTAATGCCACCTTAAATAATGTCCATAGAAATGAAAAGAGTCACGAGCCTTGTTTAACTCTCATAACCTTAATTGTACGTAAGATTCTTCGTACTTAAATTTGTCCTCACTCTTTCAGCAATCATAGACTTCGCAGCCAAACTAGAGGCAGCGTTAAAGTGACAGGTTCGGAAAATAAATCGGTCTGTTGTCATAGTTACGGTGACTTTTATGTGGTCTTCTTTATCTGCGAGAAAATAATTGGTTAGGATCCCTTTATATTTGGTTTGGATTCTCTTTTAACGGGGTGGGATCCCTTTTTTAATTGGTTAGGATCCATCTTAATTGGTTTGGATCCCTTTATGATTACGGTAGCTTGGATCCCTCTAAAAGTAATATAACCAGTTTTATAAATCGGTATGTGAGGTTCATAGTCGGGGGGAATGCTTGTTGCGTGTTTTCCTTGTCATTTACGCATGTGATATGTTTGTGCCTGGCCCCAACCCTTAAGATACTGTCCTGGCATATTTTGTTAATTCCTGACACTTGTTACCTCTGAAATTCTCTTCCTCTTCACCTAATCCTTCTTTTGTACCCCTCCGTCCGACCCTTCTATTGGCAAACCTTACGGAATTCTAAGATATTTGTTTGTCGTTTACGCGTGTTCTTTGCCTTCCCTTTACCCCCTTTGCCATCACAGTACACCTTTCCTTCTCTCCATCAGTTCTTACCCCTCCACTTTCTTTCTCCCTCCCTCTTCCACCAGCGCCCTGCACTTTCCCCTCTCTCCCCCAGTCCTTTCGTCCCCTTTCTCCCCTTCTTCTCCCTCCACCACCACTACCACCCCACATCATCACATCTATCCCCCAGTTCTTGTCCCCCACACCTCTCTCTCTCTCTCTCTCTCTCTCTCTCTCTCTCTCTCTCTCTCTCTCTCTCTCCAACACCTATTTGCATAATTCCTTTTACAAGTATCCTCTCTCTCTCTCTCTCTCTCTCTCTCTCTCTCTCTCTCTCTCTCTCTCTCTCTCTCACTCCAACACCTGTTTGCATAATTCCGTTTATTTTGAAAAAGGATGCATTTATGCATGTTTGTTTATGTATTTTTGAAAATACTACATGTGTAAGTATATATGTATTTATGCATGTATGTTTGTATGCATTCATATAAAATATATATGTATGTATGTATGTGTTTAGGAAAGATGAAAAATTTAATTCAAGAATAAAATTCGTCTACACAATATAAGAAGACTGTGTTTTAATCTCTCTCTCTCTCTCTCTCTCTCTCTCTCTCTCTCGCCGAAACTGGCTGCTCGTAGGTGTGTGTGTGTGTGTGTGTGTGTGTGTGTGTGTGTGTGTAAAAAGAGTGGATGGTGCAGGAGAGAGAGAGAGAGAGAGAGGTGACAGTATGGATCAAAAAGCAATTCGGGACACAAGGATGGAACTTAGTCGAGGCTCTGGTACTGATACACGGCTCACCACCCGTCCCCCACCCCACCACTCTCTCCCTCACCCCTCCAATCTCTCCCTCACCCCTCCACTCTCTCCCTCACCCCTCCACTCTCTCCCTAACCCCTCCACTCTCTCCCTCACCCCTCTAGCCCCTCCCTTCCATTGCTTCCTCGCTTTCTCCTTCCCCTCTCCTTTCTCAGTGTCCCATCTCACTCCTACCGTCATCCCCTGTCTCACCTCTCCACTCTGTACCTCCTTCCCTTCCTCACACTCTTCCTCCCTCACCCTTCCAACCCTTCCTTCTCACATCCTTCCACTTCGTCCCTCTCTCATCCCTTCAACCCCTCCCTCTCTTTTCTCCCCGCTGCTTTTTACTTCCTCACCTCCCCACACTCCCCCTCACCCTTCCTCCCTCAGCCTCCCTCACACTTCCACTCTCTCCTCCCTTCTCACATCCACTCCCTCCCTTCCTCCGTCCTCTTCTGTCTTCACTTTAGCTCCCATCTCACATCGTTCCCCCACCACAGTACTACCACAACTACCACCCTAATCTACCAACACGACATCACCCTATAACAATTATCTCTGCTAATCCGGACACCATCATTTTAATCACAGAAATGGTTACAGCAATTACTGTGGATTAATATCTATTGTCCACCACAGCTACCACAACTACCACTACCATCACCACCACTAGTACCACAGCTACTGTCCATAACCACCACTGCCTACCAAAACCATCACTGCTACCACATTCGCTACGGTTACCTCAAGCAAAACCACCACTACAGCTACCACAACCACCACACTCAACCATTATCAGTACCGTAACTACCACACACCACCACCACACCCACCACAACCACCAGATGAACCACAGTTACCTTATCTACGTCAGCTGATAGGTTTACCACAGTTACCACAACCGCCACGGTTTCCATAGTTACTGTACCGCAAAACACACACACACACACACACACACACACACACACACACACACACACACACACACACACACACACACACACACACACACACATACATGGTAATCTCTACGGTATAGCCAACATAGTTAAACCAGCCACAACCATCACAGCTACCACACCCACCACAATCACCGCACCTACCACAATTACGACAGTCACCATACCCGTCACACCTGCTACCACCACCACTACCACAACAACAACAGCAATAATCGCAACCACAACAGCAGCCAAAACTACCATTCACATGTGCGCAGTCACAGCAACTAGTACACCCATTTTGATTACCACAGACGTCACAAACACCACAACTACCACCACCACAATTACTGCCACCACCACCACCACAACAACAACCACCATCACCTCCACAACAACCACAACCATAACTACAACAATCACGAGCTACCACAAACACCACAACTCCTGCAGTCACCACAACTACCACAATTGCCACAACTTCCACCACTCCACCTTCCACAGGCCATTTAGCTAATATAAAACAACACTCTAATGTGCCTTTCCTCACCTCTCTCCTTCCCTTGTATTTCTGCCTCTGTTCCCTCTCCTCCACTTTTCTCTCCTCACCACTTCTCTGTCTCTCTCTTTTCTCTCACCTTTCCTTCCGTCTTTCCTCCTCTTCTACACCCTCCTTCCCCAGTTGTTTCTCTTTCTCTAGACTCTCTTCCCACTCTCTTTTCCTCTCTTTTTCCTGTCTGTTTTCTCATCTCCTCACCTCTCTTTCCCTTTTTCTCCTCTCTCCTCACCATCTTCTTTTGCCATTTCTTCCGTACTTCACATCATTTTGTCCCCATTTTTCCCCTTACCTTTCCCTCTTTTCTCTTTGCTATTCCTTTTTTTTTTTTTTTTCGTTTTTTTCTCCTCTG
The DNA here is from genome assembly GCF_032717465.1 of Coenobita brevimanus. NCBI lineage: Eukaryota > Metazoa > Arthropoda > Malacostraca > Decapoda > Coenobitidae > Coenobita > Coenobita brevimanus. Next base: position 42,658,052 of record NC_137003.1, on the reverse strand, counting down.
TGCTCTCCTAATAGCTTCTTCTTTTCTCCAGTCTCTTCTTGCTTTCCTCCCCTGCCGTTTTTTTTTCTCTCTCTGTCTCCCTCAGTTCCCTCCTTCTCTCCCAGCTCCTCCTCCCCTCTCTTTGCTTTCTTCCAACTTCTCCCAGTTCCCATAACTCTCCCCCATCTCCCTCTTGTCTCTCATCTCCCCATCTTTCCTCTGGCTGTCTCCCTGCCTCTCCCTCCTTCTCCAGCCTCTGTCTCTCTCCTTGCCTTCCTCTTGCTCCCACCTTCTCTTCCTCTTTCCATCCTCCCCACACTTGCCTTCTGTCCTTGTCTCCCCATCCCTTCCTCAGCCTCAGCACGAATCCCCACCCTCCTTTGTCTCCACTCTCTCTTCTCACCTCACCTCCATCCCCTCCATTCCCTCCTCCTCACTCTCTTTCTCTCTCTCTCTCCCTCTCCTTCTTCCTTTTCCTCTTCCTCTTCCTCTTTCTTCCCCTCCTCCTCCTTCTTCTCTCTCTCCTTTCTTCCTTTCTTCCCTCCTTACTCCTACCAGTCTCACTCACTCCCTTCCTCCCCATTCCTCCCATTCTACCTTTCCCTCTCCTCATCCACCATTCTCTCCCTACCTGTCATCCAGCCTTCCTCTCACCTCTCCCTCCCTCTCCCTGTCCTTCTCTCCTTCCCCATCCCTCCCCCTCAGTCCCCTTTCCTAATCCACACACTGTCCAGGGAATTAGGGACTGTGCTTGTGCAATTGGGGAACGCATTGGTAACCTGCTGATTGGAGTGGCCACACGCTGGATGAGAGAGAGAGAGAGAGAGAGAGGGGGGGGGAGCTTGTGTGTAATATGTGCAGTATACATCTATCCATTCTGTTCTCTTCGCATTTCACTTGTTTGAAAGTACACACACACACACACACACACACACACACACACACACACACACACACACACACACACACACACACACACACACACACACACACACACACACACACACACACACACACACAGTGGAAAATATTACCGTACGTTATGGTACTTTCATAAAAAAAAAAAGATGAAAAAAATCCATGTGAGTGGTGGTGGTAGACGCCCTATTAGTAAACCTCTCTCTCTCTCTCTCTCTCTCTCTCTCTCGCAAATCCTCTTTCCTGCCTAACCTCCCTCCGGCCCATTTTCCTCCCCTCAGTTACCTCCCGTTCTCTACCTTCCTTTCCTTCCAGTCCACTAACTTCTCCTACCTCTTACATTCTCTCCTCTCCTTCTCTCCCTCTTCATCTCTCTTCCCTCATTCCTACTCACTCTAGCTTCATCCACTTCACCCTTGTTCTTCCTTCATCCTTCCCTTGTCCTTCATTTTCCTCACGTTCCATGCATTTCAGCCTCATTATTTTTCTCTTATTTTCTCCTTCGCTGTATTGATTCATCCTTCACTCTCCTTCGCCTTGCCTTTGTCCATTTCATTCCCTTCTCATTTCCTCCTCCTTCCCTCCCTCTCATATTGTCCCATACCCCTTTCCTTCACTTTGAGGTTTTCTTTCATTACTTTCATTCTTCCCTCACCACTAAGTGTACTTTGCGCCACATTATACTTTCTTCCATTCTTCCTTAATCCTCGTTTCGAATCTGTTCATTTCTTCTCGCTCCTTTTCCTTTCCTCTTCCCATTCTCACCCTTATTTCCCACTTCTTCGGTAATCTAGTCTTCTATTATCAGTTTCCTCTCCTTGTTTCTCGTCTGTGTCTCCATAATCCTCTGCTCCAGTTTTCTTCCGTCTTCCTGCTTTTTGCATTCACATCGTCTCAGTTTACTTATTACCCGTCTCGTTATATTAGCTCTTGCCTACTCCTTTTCTTTCCTTGCTCCTATTTTTCCTCGTATTGCTTATATCCACCTCCCATTCTCTCAGTTACTCACACAACATCCTCTTCTCCTGTCTTTACCTTGCTTGTCAGTCCTTCCTTCGTTTATTTTTTTCTAATTCTTCCCATCCTCCACCCTTCTCCCTATTTCACTCTTCGCTACTCATCTTTTCCTTCCTTTGTCACTAATTCTCTTAATTTTCCATCGCTTTCCCTCCCTTAGAATCCATCCTTACTTCCCCCCTATTTTCTTTATTTTCGTCTTTTATTCTGTCTCTTCAACCTACGTTCTAATTTTCTCTCCCTCCCATTAGCATCCTTCAACTTCTCTCTCCCTCCACCTCACTCATTTTCCTCCCCCTCCCATCTCACTCCTCCCCCTCTCCGTCCAATACCCTCCCATATTTTCACCCTCATCCTTCATCCTGCTAACCAAGGCCAGAAAAAGGTAGGCTACTCTTTTGATCTTACCCCTAACCTTAATTTCAGCCTCCTTCATTATCTTCTCCTTTTTTCCGGCACATTCCCGTCTTTCGCCTCCCTTTTTCCATCTCGCTCTATCCCCTTTAAATATTCCATTATCACCCCTCTTCCCCCCTCACTCTGCTCTCTTCCTGCCCCTCTTCTCCCTATGTCTTCCACTCTCCCCTTTATCCTCTACTGTCTCCTCTCTACCTTTTCTGTTCCCCACTCTTTCTTTCCATTCTCGCTCTCCTACATTTTCCATTATCTTTCCTATTTCCTCCCCTGCATAGTCCACTTTCCCCTCTTCCTCTTACATTCTTCCCTCTTTCTTCTCCATTATTTCTTCCTAATCTCCCCTACATCCAGCCTTGTCTTCCCTGTTTCCCTTCACTCTCTCCTTTCTCTCTCCCTCACTCCCACCTCTTCATCTCCCCTTTTCTCCTTCCGTACTCTCTCATCCTACACTTCCCCTCCCGACTAATCACCCCGCTGCTCCCCAATCCATCATCAGGACACGGGAAATTGGTGTAATTAAGGGCATGCGGCGGGGGGTACAGTGATTACAGCGATACAGTCATTTGAGTACTGATTACGTGGAGACAAGGCCAGCTAATTGCCTGGGAGGAGCACAGATGGGGAGAATGAGATGGGGTGAGGGGAGATTAGGAACGGAGGATAGAAGGGATGAGGGAGACTTTAGGGAAGGAGGGCAAAAGGTAAAGGGAGAAGAGAAATAGGGAGAGAGAGAAGAGGTGAGGGACAGATACGAAAAGAGGCTGGATGAAGGAGAGTTGAGGAAGAGAAGAAGACAGATAGAGAGGATGAGGTGGATATGGGAATGGGAGGATAGTAGGGATGAGGGATAAAGGGAGGATAGTAGGGATAAGGGATTGATCAAGCAAAGGAGAGTGGAGGGCCGAGATAGACAGGGAGAAGGGAAAGAGAGGAAAGCCGAGGGAGAGAGTAGAAAAGGTCGGGAGGTGGGGTGAGGGAGAAGTGAGGAAAGGGATGAGAAGGGCATATGGGGAAGACAGACTAGAGTTAACGGAGAGAGAGAGAGAGAGAGATGAAGGGTGAGGGAGACACGAATGGCGAAGTAGGAGTGAGAGAAAGATAAGGAACGGAGGAGAGAAAGAGAGTACAAAGGAAGGTAAAAGGCACCAGACCTGTTAGTTATTCTAGAGGCTTGTTAAAAAATAAATTATAACTAACGTCACTATTTTGTCGGTCAGAGACAAGGATAGTGAGATGATATAAGGAGAAGTGTGTGTGTGTGTGTGTGTGTGTGTGTGTGTGTGTGTGTAACAGGTGTATGGGCTTGACAGGTGCGTATGGCAGGTGTGCGGGTGACAGGTGTGTGGATGTGAGGTGTGTGTGACAGATGTGTGGGTGTGAGGTGTGTGACAGATGTGTGGGTGTGAGGTGTGTGTGACAGATGTGTGGGTGTGAGGTGTGTGTGACAGATGTGTGGGTGTGAGGTGTGTGTGACAGATGTGTGGGTGTGAGGTGTGTGTGACAGTTGTGTGGGTGTGAGGTGTGTGACAGATGTGTGGGTGTGAGGTGTGTATGACAGATGTGTGGGTGTGAGGTGTGTGTGACAAATGTGTGGGTGTGTGGTGTGTGACAGATGTGTGGGTGTGACAGATGTGTGGGTAAGACAAGTATGTGTAGGTGTAACGTGTGTAGGCGTGACAGATGTAGGACAAATGGCATTACATGACAGAGTAAAAATAGTCAGCGCTTGGATTCTGCTGCTCCTCCATTCTCTTTTTCACTTATTCATTTTTCCTTCTAGGTCTGTCCAACTCTCAGTCAGTTAGTATTTGAGGCTGTCTGTCTGAATCTCTGGTCTGTTAGTTTGCATATTTCTGGCTATCTCTTTTTGTATCTATTTAAGCTATCTGTGCCTATCTATCCGTAGCTATACTTTGTCCTTTTTGTTTGTCCATACTTTCTCCATGTCTGCTCTATTATCTTTCTGTATCATTCCTTTTTTTTGTAATCTGTTCGTCTGTGTATATCACTCGGCCTATATCTCTCTTCAGTATACTTATCCAATTGTCCTTGTATATCTTCATGTATGTATGTGTCTGTCAGTTTTTTTTCTTTTTCATGCACCTATTATTATTATTATTATTATTATTATTATTATCATTGTTATTATTATTATTTTTATTATTATTATTATTAATCTAGAGTGCATCCTAAACCCACACAAATTTTAGTCGTCAGCAGCTAACAGAATATTCTCTTTCTTCACAAATGTCTCTCCAAACAGTAAACCTCTTCCATGAATTTTAAAAACACAGTACGATCCTAAAGCCCTTTTTATGTTTTTTGAATAATTCTGTTTCGAGATAAAAAATGACATATATTTTTCCCGTGCTTAAAATAAGTGATCATTAACTTTTTCCCGGTGATATTATAATTTGACTCGTGACCTAATTTGACCCCTGACTCATCTTAGCCTCTCTTCCCACGTGCTGTACGTGATTATGTGGCTCTTTTCCAGTGTATTGATGATTTGGCTCTATTATTAGCTCTTTTCGGGGATCTGATGATGAGGCTGAGTCTTTAATTCTTCCTCTCTCTCTCTCTCTCTCTGTTACACGTGGATGATGAGAGGAATAAATTAATTGGAATGTGTAAATACTGTATTAATTGAAACGTGGAAGAACTGGAAGATAGATAAGGAAGGAGCATGTAACATAGAAAATATTAATATTCCCTGTGCACAAGTAAACCTATATGGAAGAGGGGGTTGTGTCCTGAACCACGTATTCCGCGCAGGCTTAGGAGGTATCTTAACACCTCTCCCTTGGTGATTTATGTAGGGTATTTCACCGTAGTGTTCTCTTCTGTAACTTTTCCATGGTTGGCACAAATAACATACAGTTGGATATTAATTAGTGTGCCCTATAGGTGCTGGCGAGCCTTTCCTGGTGACAAATATACAATCCTTAATTCACTCACTCACCTGAAAACCGAAGATGAATGAGGCATATGCGAAGGCGAGGGAGGTGGTAAGGTTGTGGAGAGGATATCGTGTTGACTCTAACCTCTTAAACTCATAAGAAAAAGGCATTAAAACTTATCCATTGTAAAAAAAAAAAATAGCACTTCATCCACTCACCCACTCACTCATTCACTCACCTGAATACCGAAGATGAACAAGACATGTGCTGAGGCGAGGGAGGTGGCGAGGTTCGTGGCCAGTGTGGCGTGCTGACTTTGATGTGCACGTAGGAGGAGGTCGCTAGAGGTGCTGGTTCCTGTTGGTGAGGCTTTCTGAGAGGGTCCGTCGCGGGTCACTTGCACTGAGATAGTCACCACCAGGGCCATTATAGCGATTAGAGAGCCGCCCCTGATGACCCACACGCCCTCCGGCCATCCTGGGGGAGAACCGGGGCCCCCTGTGTCCCCCCAGTACACCGAATACACCTGGGGCCCGATGAGACTGGAATTGGAGAGGGAGTCCCACAGAACGGGTCCCCCCCAAACGTCCCAGTTACCCCCGGGGACCACCGTGATGAACTCCACTCTCTCCCCAGGACCAGGCCAGGACGTCGTCGATGGGGTCGTCTTGTCGTCTTGGTGGTCGTGGTGTTTCGCTCCCTCGCTTTCGAGTTTCGTTTCCCGAGTGCTTCCACTCTTGGCTTGGTCGTTTCGTTGAGTGGAAGCGGTAGGGTGTTTTAGGCTGATGTCCCGGTGGCGATGGTGTGTCTGTTTCCACGCCCCATCGTCGCTTCTTCCCTGGTGCGTCTGAGTGTCGTGTGAGAGGCCATTTGGTTCCAGCTCACTGTTATGTCCCACCACGCCACTGCTGTCCTTTGCGCCATCATCATCATCATCATCAGCCTTCTCCTTACTTCCCTTTACGGCCACCTGCGACGGTAGACGAAACGGAAATATGGCTGGATCCGGGTCCATTTCCAACGACGGAGGCTCATCATCGTCATCGTCTCCGGCAGAGTCATTCCCAGGCATCTCTTCCTCCTCCTCCTCCTCCTCCGTTTCCTTCCCTTGCTGCCCCCTTGCCTCCCCCAGCCACCCTGCCTCCCAGTAGTACGGCAGCGGTGGAATAAGGTTGTCGTTGTAGATGCTTGAGAGCGTTGTGACCTTTGACATGGAATCCTGACCTCTTCCATCTAAATCTCGACTCGCTGGGCTTCTCTCCTCCTGTTTCCTTCCATCCTGACTTCTGCCGTCCTGTCCTCTTTCATCCTGACCTTTCCCATTCTGACCTCTTCCATCCTGAACCCTCCCATCCTCACCTCGCTCCTCTTGTGGCAGTCGAGCGGTTGGGTTGATCATCAGCTTCATCCTAGTCAGCTCTCTGGAATATACATTTTCGGATTCCAGTGTACGGGAGTCCGGAAAAGAGGAAGTGATGGATTCCGGAATAGATGAGGCGTTGTAGTTGATGTTATTGTTACTGATATTATTATTCTTATTGTTATTATTCTGGGTGGGCGATGATGTAACGTTTTGCTTCACCTTACTGTTTTTCGAATTCGGGTGGATTGCGTTGGAGGCCTGGAGTAGGTCTTGTGGCTTGGAGGAAGTGAGGTTCGACTGGCTACGGATCGAGGAAAAAAGATTGTCTAAGGCCCCAGAATAAATCTGATTGCTGTTCTTAGATGTGGGAATCGAAGATGGGCCTAGATGCGAAGCGATGACCGTACCTTCAATATCCTCTTCCTCCTTCCCTTCCCCCTCTTCCTCCTGCCTCCTTCCTTCCCTTGTTTCCCTCCATTCCCTTTGCCCGCCGGCCATCGAGGGCGTCTTAGGTGATCGGCGGAGCGTGTCAAGTACCCTACCATCCTTTGATGTGTCCTTCCCTCCCCCTCCTCCCCCCGCCCTCTCTTCAAACATGTCGATCTTCATCGCCTCCTCCCGTCCTCGATCCCCCTGCTTCTCTCCTCTATCCCCCTGCTTCCCTCCTCGATCCTCGAGCCGTCCTTCTCGATCTCCATGCTCTCCTCGATGCTCCTCCTTTCCTTGATCCCCTTGTCTTCCTTGGTTCTTTTGCTCCCCTCCTCGACCACCCTTCCCGCGGGTGTCAGGGTTCGAAGCCTCGTGCCTGGTGACGGTGAAGCCTCTGATGGGGTCGACCTCCTCGGTTCTGGTCACGCTGAAGCCCTCGAAATCGCCCGTTTTAGTGATCTCGAAGTCTATGGATCCTTGCCCGGGGTCGTATCTGTCGTCGTCCCCGGTCGTAATGCCCCGTAAGCCACCACTCTGCGGGTCGTCTTTCGCTTGGAGTGTCCGAAAAGCATTCATGAGAGCACCTCCTCCTCCATCGCCTTCTCCTTCCCTGTCGTTCACGGGGCCGGGCGAGTTGTTTATGGCGGATTTTTGCGATGCTTTACGAGGTCCCGAATCCCTGGTTGACACGGACGTCCCATCAGTCGACATTTTTCCCCCAGAAGTTATGGATTTAGGTGTCGGGGTGAGGTTGGGAGGCGACGTGAGGGGAAGGTGAGGATATAAGGATGTGAGGAGGTTTGGAGGAGATGTGTGGGTGAGGCTGGGAGATTGGAGGTGCGGATGTGGCGTGTGGTGGAGTTTAGGAGGTGGTGTGTGGTGAAGGAATTGTGGAAGTGGTGGTGTGAGGACGTGAGGTGGAGGGGAAACCACTACATTTCCACCCACGAACCCATGCAGCTTCCGTCTCCGTCTCCTGCCCTTCGTCCACTCCCACGGTGGACCCCTGCCTCCCCCCATCCACTGGTCCCCCTCCCCTGCACTCCATATCCTCGCTAGCTGATCTCCGTCCGGCTGTCTGGATCCAAAGGGAAGGGATGGGCTCTGGGGGAAACCTTTGAATGGATTTTTCTCTGTCACATGCTGTCTCTTTCTTTCCATTTCTGGTGGTGTCGGTGGTCGTGGTGGCTTGCTTGTCGTCAGGTGTGGAGGAGCAGACGACGACCTGACCTGTGGACGACGTGTGGTACTTGTAGCATTTCCTGTGGCGTTCTGAGACCTCCTAGTTGTTATCGCTGTCGTCTCCGTCGTTATCGCTGCTGTGTGGGGCGACCCGGTGTTCGTGAAGGTCGAAAGAGTGGGGTCACCTGTCGTTTGTGTCACTTCAGGACGTCCGGGAGAGGATGACGTCGTGGCGGGGGAAATGGTTTGACGGGGAGCGACGTGTGCTTTCCCAGGTACGTCCTCACTTGGGGAATTTCTGGGAATACTTGTGGTGAACGACGTGGAGCTTGGGGTACTTCTAGGGGGAGACGGGGAAAATCTAGGGGAATTTCTAGGGGGAAATGGGGAAAATCTGGGGGTGCTTCTAGTGGGTGGAGTAGTGCTGGGGAAAAGTGAAGTGTAAACTGTTGAACGTGTGAGCAGAGTTGATGAATTTGGCGGAGCTGTCGAGTGAAGAAGGAAGACGCTGGTTGTGGTGGCGGTTGCGGTGGGTGTTTTTAGTACTTGTGTTTCTCTGACGTTCTCTGTGTTTACTTCGGTCTGTTCCCCTCTGACACCCCAACTCCTCTCCTCCTTCCTTTCTCCCATCGCTATGCCTCTTCCTCCTCCTCCTCCTCCTCCTCCCTCTCCTCCGCCTCCCCCCTCCGGAGCATCGCGGTGGGTGTCAGGGGGCGTCCAGGGGGAGGGGTGGGGGGTGGTTAGGGTTATCTGAGGCTGTCTTTCTCCGCCCACAGCCGCCCCTGTTGGCCAAAGGGAGACAAAAAAGGAAGATTAGTTTTGGACCTATATTTCCGGTCCATCTGTCTATTTGTCTGTCAGTCTGTCGTTTGTTTGTTTGTCTATATACTTGCCAGTCTCTTGTGTTTGCTTGTCGAGCTGTCTTTCTATCTGTATATCTGCATTTGCTAATCTGTTCTTTGTCTGTCTGTCTGTCTATGTCTGTTAGTCTGTTATTTGCTCGTCTGTCTGTATGTCTGTATCTGTTATTATATATATATATTTTTTTCTCTCTCTGGCTGGCTCGCTGTTTATGTGTGTATGTTAGTATGCTGTTTGCGTTTTATTCTCTCTCTCTCTCTCTCTCTCTCTCTCTTCTAACTTTCCAACCCCTCTAATTCGAATAGACTCTCCTATACTGAATTAACTCTTTCCAAGAATTAAAGACAAATGACGTCCTCAGGCTGAAGGGATTAATGTATAATTGCTACGAGAGAAAACACAGATACTTAAGAAAATGAAAAAAAAATGACAGCAAAGATGAATGAATGAATGTTTTTATTTTTTAGTTTTATTCGTGTATTTTTGCACATTTTGAAAAGTAATTGAAATAATGTGACTAAACAGACATTATACTGCATTAGAGATAGTTTGAAGTTACCTTCTTTATATCTGTTTTTATTGCATCCTTAAGCTTAGAGAGAGAGAGAGAGAGAGAGAGAGAGAGAGAGAGAGAGAGAGAGAGAGATGTGAGGAAATCATATCTTGTTACTGGGCAAATAGGATCTCTGTAAATATTCTATATATTTCCCTCCTCCCCTTCCCTCGCCCAGAATTCCTTCCTTCCCTCACTTTTCTCCCTCTTTCCTCTTCCCTTTGTTCCCCCCTCGGCTTCATCTCTTTTCATCCTCCCCCTTTTTTCCCCCTGACTACAGTGGCGTGGGGGCGGGGAGACTTCTCAGATTTACCCCTTTATTCCAGTGTGTTATTGATTTATTCTTGTTACCTCTACACGATTTTATTTTTATTCAGGAAGACTTTTTTTTTTTTTCGATGAAGGTTTTAATAAAGGCTGCATCTAATCTCCCCAGCCCTTAAATTATGAAGACCATATCTAATCTCCCCAGCCCGTAAATTATGAAGACCATATCTAATCTCCCCAGCCCTTAAATTATGAAGACCATATCTAATCTCCCCAGCCCGTAAATTCTCCCCAAAGTTGAATGATATTGTCCGAAAATAGGAGGAAAATAAGCGTCATTGGACTAAAAGGGGTTCGACTTTATTTTTTCCCCACTGCTAGAGACCTGGACAAAGTTCGTGTTGTTCCCCCCTCGTCCCTCTTCACCCAGCAGTACATTTGGGGACCTGGACATAACATCAACAGTTGCAGGTCACGTTCCAGGGGGAGATTAGGACCTAGGAAAACCAGTCTGCCTTGGCGACCCACGTGTAGTCAATAGGTGTCAGTCTAACCCGATGTCTTTTTCCCTTCAGTCATGTCAGGGTACATTTTTCCCTTTTTTTTTTTTTTTCTTTTTTTCCCATTTCTGGACGATCTGTTAATTTATAAAAGGACTGTCGTAGGTAGTTATCGGGAGGATTACTGAAGACTTATCTAACTCCCTTCAGTTCAAAAAGTCTCTCTCAGGCTAGATAAATTGGTTGGGTGGAAGTAAGAGCTAAGTATAAATGGCCACCGAATTCAGGGGTTATAATATTAGTAGTAGTAGTAGTAGTAGTAGTAGTGGTAGTAGAAGTAGTAGTAGTAGTTCTTGTTGTTGCTGTGATGGTAATAAGGACAAAATAAAATAGAGGTCACCACACCCAAGTCGACAGTGTGAAATATTAGACTCCCTCACTCACAGCAGCCACTCTTCACCTGATGGAAACCGTCTGGAGGTGGGAAAATAAGAGAGAGAGAGGGAGAGAGAGAGAGAGAGAGAGAGAGAGAGAGAGAGAGAGAGAGAGAGAAGAAACAAATGGAAAAACAAAATCGTAAGAATCAGTAGCTCTGAGTAATCTGCCTATCCCATCGAAAAACTAGATAGTCTTTACTGTGTGTGTGTGTGTGTGTGTGTGTGTGTGTGTATGTGTGTGTGTGTGTGTGTGTGTGTGTGTGTGTGTGTCTGTATCATATAATTGGGTAACATTTGTATTTTCCTTTTTTTTTTTTTATCTTCCTTTATTCCCTTATTTTCATTTCTAAGCTTATCCCACCCCTTCCCCACTGCCTGCTTCCCTGCTTACTTCTCTGCCTAAACCCCATACCTACCTTTCTGCCTTCCTCCTTACCCTCCTGCCTACCTTCCTACCTACTCTTCTGTACTTGCCTTTCTGCCTACTCTTCTGCCTGCCTTCCTCCCTGCCTACTCTCCTACTCGTTGAACCCACATCCTTCCTTCCTGCCTACTTTTCCACCTCTCTGCTTACCCTCCTTCCTTTCTTACTTTCCCCTCTGCCTGTCTTCCTGCTACCCCTACACCTTTCTCCCTGCCCTCATGCTTTCATTCCTACTTCTCTGCTTGCCCTCCTGCCTCTCTGCCTACCCTTCTGCATCTCTGCCAACTCTCCTGCTTCTCTGCCTACTCTCCTGTCTCCCTACCTACTCTCCTGCCTCTCTGCCTACCCTCCTGCATCTCTGCCTACCCTTCTGCCTCTCTGCCTGCCTCTCTGCCTACGTTCCTGCCTCTCTGCCTACTCTTCTGTCTCCCTGCCCATGCTCCACTTTCCTTGCCTATGCTCCTGCCTCGCTGCCTACGCTCCTGCCTCCCTGCCTACCCTCCTGCCTCCCTGCCTACCCTCCTGCCTCTCTTCCTACCCTCCTGCCTCTCTGCCTACCCTCCTGCCTCTCCGCTTACCCTGCCTGCCTCGTGCCACCCCTTCTGACAGCCACGACAGGCGAGATTGTTATGGTATAATGATGTAAGGCAGGAGGAGGAGGAGGAGGAGAGGGAGGGGAGGAAGTGGAGGAGAAGGAGGAAGAGGAGAAGAAGAAGGAGCAGAGGAAAAGGAATAAAATTGGTGTAGGTAGAGGAAGAGGAGAGGAGAAAAGAGGAAGAGAAGGAATGGAAAGAGGAAATAAAGAAAAGAAGATAGTGATGATAATGGTCAATGTAAGGGATATAGGAGAAGGAGAAGGAGGAGGAGCAGTAATGATGAGAGGGAAAGAGGAAGACAAGGAGTAGGAGAAGAAGAAGAGAAAGAGGAGAAGGAAAATAGTGACGATGCTTGTGGTAATGATGAGGTTGGTGGGCGGAACAGGAGGACAGAGGAAAGACTGAGGAGGAGGAAGAAAAGGAGGAGGAATACAAAGGATAATGATAGTGGTGGGAGGCTAGGAGAAGGACGAGGAATAGCATATTGATGGAAGGCTGGAAAGGCAGGTGTAGGATGAAAACGAGGAAGAAGAAGAAGAAGAAAAGAAACGAGAAGAAAAGAAAGAAGAAGAAAAGAAAGAGCAGAAGAAGAAGAAGAAGAAGGGAAAGGAGCAGAAGAAGAAGTTGAGAAAGGATTAGGAGTAGGAGGTTGAGAAGGAAAAGAGAGGGGAACCGAGAAAGAATGAGACTGATAGATAAACAAACAGCAGGTAGACAGCAATGTGGATATGATGATAACTTTCATTTATTAATAGTAGAGCAGTAGAAAATGGTGTAATATAGAAAAAAAATAAAACTGTGTAGAGGCGGTGAGAGCTCGTGCCTGTGTTGATGTGAGAGTTAATAGATAAAGCACAATAGATAGAGAATAAAACTATAGAAAGACTGAAAGCTGATACATGTGTTGGTTTTAGAGAGGATGTCTGGGCACGGGTCCTACTCGACTCAACTTAAGTCCCCCCTCCTTCCTCTCTCCTTCAGTACTCCTTCTCCCTCATCCCTCCTTCAGTTCCCCTTCTCCATCCTTTCTCCTTCATTCCTCCTTCAAATATTCTCCTTCCCCTCTCCTTCATTAATTCTTTCGTCCTTCAGCTTTTCACTCTGTCTCTCCTTCAACTCATCCTTAACTCTTCAACTCCAGTCTGCCTCTCACCTCCTCCTTCTCTCCTCCATTTCCTCATTTATTGAGTTTGTCTTCTTTTCCCGTGTCCGTAAAGGGGATGTTAATGATGTCAGTAACAATGATGAAGATGATGATGATGTCAGACGGAATGAGTAGAAAAATAAACAGACAGTGAGATGGAGTGAGAAGAAGAGCAAGCAGAAAATGTGATGGAATGAGGAAAAATAAGCATAAAATCAAACGGGGTGAGTGGAATGATAGGGAGAAAAGTATATGGGAAGAGAGGCAGGAAGAGGAAAATTAGGGGAAAGAATCAGATGGAATACGGAATCGGAAGAAAATAAAATTGGATGGAAAGAGAGGATAAGAAAATCAAGATAATCAGATCGAGTGAGAGAAAAAGACACAAGAAATTAAGATGGAGAGAGAGAGAGTGAGAGAGAGAGAGAGAGAGAGAGAGAGAGGGAGGGGAGAGGGAGAGAGAGAGGTGAAAATCAGAGGAAATGAGAAGACAAGATAAACATGAAATCGGATGGAGGGGTGAAGTGGATGAATTTTGCAGTGTTGGGATGGGGGAGAGGAGCGAGCCTGAGTGTCCTCCGTCCTGCAGTGGGC
>NC_137003.1:42639471-42641971 GCF_032717465.1 Coenobita brevimanus | reverse complement strand
TATTTTCTTACCTTCCTTTTCTAATTTCATCTTTTTTCTCTCCTTTTCTTACTTTTCCTCTCCTTTCTCTCCCTTTTTTCCCTCCTTCTCCTAATCTTCTTTATTATCTCATTTTCCTTTAATTCCTAAACCTTTATTTTCTGTCTCTTCTTTATACTTCTTCCCTTCTCCCTCCTCATACTTCCTTGTTTATTGCGTCCTCTCCCTCTTCCCTGCCCTCATGCTCTTCCTTCATCTCTCTTCTTTATTTTCCTTCTCCTCCTGATTCATCTTGTCATCGCTTTTCCTCCTCCTCCACCACCTCCAACTCCTCCTCCTCCTCCTCCTCCTCCTCCTCCAGCAGTCTAGCCGAACCATTAGTATAGTTTCAGTGTAACATGATTATGGTAATGTTCATTCTTTACTCTCTCTCTCTCTCTCTCTCTCTCTCTCTCTCTCTCTCTCTCTCTCTCTCTCTCTCAGTTTCTTTCTTTAGCTCCTTCACTTCCCTCCTATGATGAGCAATGAAAAAAAAAATCATAGAACAGGAAAATAAGGAAGGAAGAAAGAGAGGGAAGGAGGAGGGAAGGAAAGAAGACGGGCTTTAATGAGGAAGAAGAGAGGAAGAAATAAAGGAAACAAAGATAGGAAGGAAAAAGGTAAAGGAGGAAAGGAAGGAAAAGGGTAAAGGAAGGAAGGAAGGAAGGAAGGAAAAAGGTAAAGGACGATAGGAAGGAAGGAAGAAGGAAAAAGATAAATTAAAGAAGGAAGGAAGGAAAAAGGTAAAGGAAGGAAGGAAGGAAGGTAAAAGGTAATAAAACTAAAGGAAAATAAGGTCCGATACGCTGAAAAATGAAGAAATGTCTGAAACATAATAAATAATGAAGGAAATAAAGGAATGAATAAATGCAATGAAGGACGACCCCAAGCTTTAAAAAATGAGGGACTGAAAGACGTATGAAAAATAATAAAAGAAATGAAAGGGGGATTGTCAAAAGTTTAATATCAGAATAAAATAAAGGAAGAAGTGAATGCAGTGAATGAAGAACATAAGCGTTGACAATTAAAGAGACTGCACGAGGTGAATAAAACTGAATAATGAAAGCAGTACCGTTAATCAATAAAATAAAAGCGACAGTGAAAAATAAAGGACTGTATGTAATTAAAGTAAGCCAGTGGAATGAAAGAAGGATGGAATGCAGTGAAGAAAGAAGGGAGGAGTGCAGTGAATGAATACAGTGAAGTAATATTTCAGTAAAGGAAGGGATGCAGTGAAGGATTAAGTGCAGTGAAATAGGAAATGCGGTGAAGGAAGGAATGGACTGAAGGTAGAAATGCAATGAAGGATGGAATGCAGTGATGGAAGGAATACGGACACACACACACACACACACACACACACACACACACACACACACACACACACACACACACACACACACACACACACACACACACACACACACACACACACACACACACACACACACAACGTCGCAAAGCAGCCAGGAGCAAATTACCATCCTCTGTCGTATAAGTAGGCTGGGACTCTGCTTCAACCTACTTAAGAGCTCTGTGTGTTAAGTACCGGGTGCTCCTTTACTTTGGCATATTTTGTGGGGCTCTAGACCTTGCCTGATTGTGTGTGTGTGTGTGTGTGTGTGTGTGTGTGTGTGTGTGTGTGTGTGTGTGTGTGTGTGTGCTCTCTTTTTTTTGTCTCTCTCTCTCTCTCTCTCTCTCTCTCTCTCTCTCTCTCTCTCTCTCTCTCTCTCTCTCTCGTTACATTCAATTTCTCCCTTTACGTCCCTCCTCTCCCTCTCTTTATTTCCTCCTACCACTCTTTTTCTCTTTCCCCTCTAATTTCCCCCTCCCCCCCTCCCATTTCCTTGTTTATAGCTTTCCTCTCTTCTCTGTGTACAATTCCGTATATATTTTTTCTTGTCTTTATCTTTCCTCCTCTTGTTCTCAATTCTTCCACTGTCCTCCTGCCTCCCCTGCTTCATTCTCCCTACCTCTGCTGCCTACCTTTGCCTTACCCTGCCTCTGCCACCCCTACCCTTCTTTTTACTCCATTGCCCCTACCTCCCCAGGCTCTGTTTTGCCTGCTGCTACCTTTCCTGCCTCTGCCGTAACCTGCCTCTACCATCCCTGCCTCTACCTTCCTGACTCTGCCTCACCCTGCCTCTAGCTTCATGCCTCCACCATCCTAGTTCTGTCTCCCCTGCCTCTACATTACCTTGCTTCAGCTCTCCTTCCCCTTCTTCTACCACCCTGCCCCCCTACCCTGCTTCTGCACCGCCTCTTTCTCTGCACCTTGATTTATTGCTTAATTACCACACTGGAGTTTTACCTTTGTGTTTTCATATTCTTTGTCCTCCTCCTTCTCCTCCTACCTGGCCCTTGCTCCTTCCTGTCAAGCCTCCTTCTCCCTCTCATTCCCCATAATCACGAGCAAATCTTGGTTCTTTTTTTTTTCTTGAAAAAGATATATATATATATATATATATATATATATATATAT
>NC_137003.1:42609471-42634471 GCF_032717465.1 Coenobita brevimanus | reverse complement strand
TGATTGATAAGGAGGCACACTGATATATACAAAAGGTGATCCTGACAGACAGACAAAAGGACGCACACAGACCGACAGAAATTTGGAAAGACATGCATTCAGAGTGACAGCCAACTGGACAGACGGACAGATGGATACCGATAGAGATAGAAAGATAGGAGAGAAGACAGAGATATGCGTAGATAGCTCAGAACGTAGATAGAAACACATATAGACAGACAGACAGACAGATAGAAAGACAGAAAGACAATGACAGGTGGACAGATAGACGGATAGATTTATAGATAGATAGGCAGAATGAGGTGGATAGATAGGCGACATACATGGTCAAATACTGTACATAGATAGATATATAGGTAGATAGATAGACAGGTAGATACTGAACTGCAACAGGAATCAGAGAAAAATTAGCTTGACAGATAAAAGTGAGAGAAACGAGATTCAGCTATAGAGAGGGTTAACTCTCTCTCTCTCTCTCTCTCTCTCTCTCTCTCTCTCTCTCTCGATATTATCAGGAGTAGCATCCACGTTTAAAGTTCCCTTCCTTCTAGTACTCCTTTTTCCTTTTCCTCCTCCTCCTGCTCATCATCATCATCATCATTATACTGTTCGGTTCCTCTCTCTCTCTCTCTCTCTCTCTCTCTCTCTCGATATTATCAGGAGTAGCATCCACGTTTAAAGTTCCCTTCCTTCTAGTACTCCTTTTTCCTTTTCCTCCTCCTCCTGCTCATCATCATCATCATCATCATACTGTTCGGTTCCTCTCTCTCTCTCTCTCTCTCTCTCTCTCTCTCTCTCTCTCTCTCTCTCTTCATATCTTTAAAAGGGTTCCCTCTGTTTACTTCATAAATTACCTTCTCCTGAAAAGTGTGGTGGACTTCCTGGGGCGCCAGTGTTTACGTGCCCTAGGATTGGTTGAGGAAGTGTGACGTCATCGGTTGGAAGAACTGTAATTGGCGAAGAAGAGGGGAAGGGCGTGACGTCGTAGATTTAGAGCGCTGGGATTGGTCATGGATTGTGACGTCATGGGTTGGGAGGTCTGTGATTGGTGGAGGGATGTGTTATGTCATGGGTTGCACAACTGAAATTGGCTAATAGTAGACCAGAAAATTACTGCGTCATCGATTTATGGAGCTCTCATCTGCCTTAAGTAAACATATTATGACGTCAGAGGTGAAAAACTGTGAATGGTTGAGAGGGGAGGAGTCATGACGTCATTGATTTGTAGGACGTGACTGGCGCTGAAGGGGGTGGGGGAGTATCAGTGACATCACTGGCATTGGTGGAAAATTTTTGTGACGTCACTGGCTCCTATAAACCTGATTGGAGGATGACAGTGTCGTCATAAGCTACGTGTTGTGTTTATTGTCGTATTTCTAGCAAACACTGTTCACATTTTTCCGCCAACAAATGATTTTCATGTACGCAGAGTAATTGTGAACAAAGAACTGCACCATGAGTTTTTTATGAACATGCAAGCCTTTAATGAGCCCGGATTTACCACATGTAACGAACACTCAGTTCCACTAAATAAAAAGAAAAATGCAAATTTATTGCGCAAAAAGACAGAACATCGAAAAAACATATAACTACAAAAAGAGAAAAAGATATAATAACGCTGCATATATATATATATATATATATATATATATATATATATATATATATATATATATATATATATAAAGAGAAAAAGATATAATAACGCTGCATATATATATATATATATATATATATATATATATATATATATATATATATATATATATATATAATTATTTCATTCTATCTGACCATTATTTTTTTTAAAGCTAAAAGAAAAAATTTGTCAATATTTTTTTTTAAATATACGAAACAGTAAATATGAAGCTACATTCGTAGTCACAATTTCTGTATAGTTAGCCCAAAATTTTCCACAAAACTCGACAGCTCCAATGTTTGGAATAATAGTTGAGACTTATGACAAAAAAAAAAAAAAAGGAAAAAACTGACAAAAACTAGTAGTGGTTGTAAACTTTTTAAGAGTAAAAAGGTTTAAAAGATTATAATACTAAAACAAAAATTAGTCTACGTCTTTATCTGTCATTACAAATAGAAAAAGAAAAAAATGATAGCGTAGATAGATAGGTAGACAGATAAACTGATAGATAGATCGTACACTAAGTGAGGAAGCTGCTTTACCGTCCGTCAAAAGTTTTCTGTCTGTTGTATGTTTGGGCCAAATTTCCCGAAAAGTTCATCAGATTGAACTGCGACAAAATGAAAATTAAAACATTAATACCGTAGCGACAGTAACAGCTAAAATAAATAAATAAATAAATAAATAAATATAAAACTTGTAAAGAAATGAGAGGAAAGATAACAGAGCAAAAAGAAATTGAGATGTTTTTGTCATTGAGTATTTATTTTCCTAGAAAGTTATCAAGCCGAACAGAGGGGAAAAAAAGTGGAAAATGTGAGAACTATAAAATAAAAAAGTTTCGCTGCGTTCTGTGTCAGCCCAAAAATAAATTTCCATCTTTGTTTGGGCCAAAATTTTCCCAAAAGTTCATCAACCCGAACACCGGTGAAAAAAAAAAAAAAAAAAGCTATGAAAAAAATTAGAGCTATAAAATAAAAACTTTTGCTGCATCCTGTGTCAGTCCAAAAAAAATTCCATCTTTAGGCCAAAATTTTCCCAAAAGTTCATCAACCCGAACAGCGGTAAAACGCAATGGCATAAATTAATATAAATGCCGCGGCGAATTCGTATAAATGATATTCAAACACGAGGGAGGGGAGGGGGAGGCAAAAAGAATTCCATGATTTTTTTTTTTTCCATTTCGATATGCAATTTCTGGTTTCGACTTTCTGCCATTTTTCTCTATAAGGTATTAATGAATCAGTGTATTCAATTAATTTTTCTCTCTTTTGTTGGGATGGATGTAAGTTTGGTAGGCGCTGGATGGATTTTTTTAAATTCTCATTTTGCTCTATAAAGGATTTTTTTTTTTTTTATACCACATTTTTAGCTTTTATTTTACTCCCCCACGTCTCTCTCTCTCTCTCTCTCTCTCTCTCTACTTATGTATCTGTTTATCTGTACCTATCTCTATCTGTCTGCTTGTTCGTCCGTCTGTCTGTCTGTCATTTTCCTCCTCCCATATTTTTCTCCTCTCCCATTTTCTCTCCCTCCATCATTTACTTCCTGCTCCCCGTCCACTATCGTCTCCATCGCTCTCTCTCTCTCTCTCTCTCTCTCTCTCTCCTTCTCTCCGTTCAGTCCAATTTATTCCGAAAAAAAAACTTAATTATCAATACCGTTATTAGAGCCGTAGTTGACACGTCATTTCCGTAATTAATTATTCCGTTTGGCGTTACTAGAATTATTAGAATTATTATTACCCGTCTGCCGCTTTTTTTCTGCTTGATTGATTTATCCATTACAGTAATTATGTTTTTTTTTTTTCGGGTGAGTAAATCGTTGATAGTTTTCCTTTTTTTATTTTTTTACTTGCACTATGAGACGCAGGGTATATGAGAGCAAGAGTGATTAGTTCCCTGTTGTTGTTGTGCATGGAGGAACTTTTTGAAATATACCTATGTCACGGCTATACCGGGAAATATATAATGGCCACTTTCACAGGGTGTATTGTCCCCGCTCCTCTCTCACTACCACCTCTATCCCTACCCGTCCCGACACCTCTCCCCTCCACCAACCCCACTCTTTTCCTCAATACCCCGCCCCCGCCCCTCCTGCAAGCCACATGATTTTAGGATGTCGGCAGCCCCACCACCCACTAATATCTCCCCCCTCCCATCCCGGCCACCCCACTCACTCCATTCCGCCCATCCCACCCATGTTTTGCCACGCTGCATTTGAAGTGCACTTAACAAGGCAGTCCACACCACCCGTTTCCACCCAGCGTGCACTAGTATATAACATCATCCCAGTCCATCCCACCCACTTTTCTCTGTCCGCCCCACTCAGTCTCTATGGAACTGAACTGACATCTCAAAACCTATGATGATGATGATTATGATGATGATGAGGAGGAGGAGGAGAAGGACGATGATGACAACAGAGACGATGTAGATGATGGCATAATTGAAGATGGTAATGCCGTTGATGATGTTGACTGTGGATATAAAAATGATGATCTTGATGAGGACGCAAATGAGATGATGATAATAATGACGCAGATGATGATGGTGATAATGATGACGCAGATGATGGTGATAATGATGACGCAGATGATGGTGATGATGATGACGCAGATGATGGTGATGATGATAATGATGACGCAGATGATGGTGATGATGATAATTATGACGCAGATGATGGTGATGATGATAATAATGACGCAGATGATGGTGATGATGATAATAATGACGCAGATGATGATGATAATGATGACGCAGGTGATGATGATGATGATGCAGATGATGATAATGATGACGCACATGATGATGATGATGATGATGACAGCTAGAATGGTGGTGATGATTAATTCAGTTACCATATTATTTCTTTCAACACAGCAACTTTAACGCATATTCACGACCAACTCTAACGACTGAAATTTGGAAAAAAAAAATTCTGAACAAACTCTCTCTCTCTCTCTCTCTCTCTCTCTCTCTCTCTCTCTCTCTCTCTCTCTCTCTCTCTCTCTCTCTCTCTCTCTCTCTCTCTCTCTCTCTCTCTCTCTCTCATATCATCATTATTTTCATCATCATATACACAGTTGTCATCAGTACTCTAATCACCACCACTCCTGTTGTCTCTCTCCTCCATCATCATCATCATCATCAACACCCCATTCACAGTCGTCATTAGCAACCTGACCCCCCCCCTCGCCTCCCCCACCCCCTCGCCTTACCGTGTTGCCCCTGCACTTCATTCGTAATTACCCCAACGTCAAGAGGACCTACACCCCCTGCCCCCTGTCCCCTTCCCATTCCCCCTTCGCCTCTCCCTGACCCCTCACTCCCTCTCCCCCCTTACACTCTCTACGTCCCCTTAACGCTCTCTTCACCTTCCCTTCCCGCGCTCCCTTCCCTTTCCATCCTTTGCGTCCTGCCTCGCTCATCCTGTCCCTTCCTCATCTCCCTTAGCCTTCCCTCACATTACTGTCTCTTACTCTTGATTCATGCTTCAGAGTGACCCCTTCCCCTTCACTCTTACTGCTTCCTTCCCCCTCACTCATACTGGTCCCCTCCCCCTCACTCACACTGTTCCCCTTTCTCTACACTTACACTGCTTCCTTCCCTTACAATCACACTGTCCCTTACCCCTCACTCATGCCTCTTCACTCACACTGCCCCTTCCCTCACATCCCCTCCCCCCCCTCCCTCTCACTCTGGGCCACTTCAGGACTTGCATGGTGTGGAGAGGGTTAACGATTGATGTGGAATATGCTGACGATAGTGGGTGTTGAGCAGAGTGGAGTGGAAGCGGTGTGATGAGAGTGAAATATAGTGGATTAAATTACGCCAAGTGGAGAATGTGGAACTGGATTTGTCATCAGAGCAAGATGGCGTGAGTATGAGAGGGCGAGAGACAAGTGGGGTGGAATGGAGTGAAGTGGAAGAGGTTAAGTGAGTAGGAGGTGGATTCAGGTGAGAGAGCTGAAGAGGTGGACTGGAATCGTTTGTTGTGCACTGTGAAGTTGAGGTGTGCAGGTCAGAGGTCAAGAGATGTGGAGTAGAGTGTGGTGGAAGAGGTCGAGTGAGTGCGACGTGAGGTGGATTCAGACAGGCGTCGAAAGTGGAAGTGGCAATATCATCATAGCACGGTGGCGAGAAAGGCCAGAGATAAGTGGAGTGGCTGAGAGAGAGAGCAGAGGGAAGGTAGTTGTGGAGTGGAGTGGAGTGGGAAAGGTGAGAGAAGAACTTGTCAAGTGGAAGAGTGATGAAACAAGTGTGTGGGTGAGGGAGGATCGAGACGAGGGTGGAGTGTGGTGGAGAGGGATTACTGTGGCGTGGAAGACGGTGTGATAGAGCGAGAGAGAGAGAGAGATAGAGACAAACAGACAGACAGACAGACAGACAGGAGGCAGGGGGAATGAAGTGGAAGATATATTTGGAGAGAATGTGTTTGGAGAGTGAATGAGAGGGTGAGAAGGATTTAATGTGGTGTTGAGAGAGAGAGAGAGAGAGAGAGAGAGAGAGAGAGGAGGCAGGGGGAATGAAGTGGAAGATATATATGGAAAGAATGTGTTTGGGGTTTAATGAGAGGGTGAGAAGGATGTAATGTGGTGGTGAGAGAGAGAGAGAGAGAGAGAGAGAGAGAGAGAGAGAGGCAAGCAAATAAAAAAGCACCAGTATAAATGGCAAAATATATCCGAAAGAAAATAAAAAAAAAAGAAGCAGGCCCAACAACAAAGAGAAATAAAAAAGAAAGAACAACAGCACCCGGGTGAGACAAAGGTGTGAAAAAATTGCAAAAGGTAAAGAAACCACAATAGAAAAACGCTCGTAAAAACAACAGCCGGTAACAGTGCACGCCCCGAGAGAGAGAAAAGAAAGATAGTGAGAGAATAAAAGCTTGTGAGAGAGCGACTGTGAAAATAGAGATAGTAAATAAATGAGAGAGAACAATGGGTGAGAGATTGTGAGTAGGAAATAAAGCAGAGGAAGAGAAAATATAAGTGGTGCGTAAACTAAAGAAAATAGAGAAAGTTAGGAATGAAAGTGGGAGAGAAAAGACTTTGAGAAAATATATGCATTTTCAAAATCTGAGAAATAAAGAGAATGTGAGTATTAAAGACAGAAGGTAGAGTCAGAGAAGTATGAGAGACTGAGTGCAGAGCCAGAGTAGAATATCTCACGTAAATCTTAATAAACATCTACCCACGGACATCCAGCCCTCAGGAACCACACACTTCAGCGACACAAAAGCGCACTATGATGGCCTACGCTGCGGCTGTCATCTCTCTGCAGATCACTGTCAAAATATTCCAAAAATCAAATTAGCCTCAATCTGTCCCCAGTGCAGTGCTGTCCCCAATACCACCACACTCAAACTTTACTATACTCACTTTACTTATTCGTCAAAGAGGTGTTTTTTTTTTTTTTCATTATACTCACCTAACTAGCTTGCACTAACATAACCTAGCATAATTTAATCTAACATAGCCTAGCCACTAACCTAACCTGTCCTAACATTGCAGTCTAACCTAACCTAACCTAACCCTACCTAACTAAACATAACTTAATCTGACTTAACCCGATCTAATCAAATCTAACTTGCTGCAATGCTGCCTTAAATGCCACGAGACACAAACTCGCTAAATTCACTTTTTTTCTTTTTCACTTGTCACAGGGAGTTCTTGTCCTTCCCGTAGTTTTCACGAGAGAGAGAGAGAGAGAGAGAGAGAGAGAGCTGATAGGGTAGAGAGGGATAGAGAGGAAAGTTGAAGGAGTGGAGTAAGGAGACTAGGGAGGAATAAATGAGGGCAGACGAGAGACAGATGATAAGCAGAGGTAGGAGGAGGAAGAGAAAACCAAAAATAAAGGTTGATAGATAGACAGATAGAGAGAGTGGGGGGGGATGCCATGTATTGCCCTGTGTCTGGGAGTTATGTGAGTTCCGGAGTTGCCCTGTTTCCGGATTAGAGGAGAATACGCCACTGAGAGTGAACTCGGAAAGAATGAATTTCCCGGTAATGCTGTGCTGTGCTATGGGGAGCGGAAGGGAGGGGAGGGAGGAGGGAGGGGAGGGAGGAGGGAGGGGAGGGGGAATTCAGGAAGGGAGGGGAGAGGAGGAGGGAGTTCAGGAAAGGAGGGGGAAAGAGGAAAAGGGATGGGGGAAGTATTGTGTTTTCAGACCTTTCATGGAACTATTTTGAGAGAGAGAGAGAGAGAGAGAGAGAGAGGGAGTGTGTGTGTGTGTGTGTGTGTGTGTGTGTGTGTCTAGCCTTTTGATGATAATAAAAACAACTACACAGTGTTTAAGCAAAATAATAGCTACACAGGCAGAGCAGGATACGCCCTTTTAGCATCGGGTGTCAGCTGGGTGTAATCGCCTGAAGTACCCTAGTTGAATAATGGGTCTAAATTAATTAATGGGTTAATGGGAGTAATTATCTAACCTCTTCAGTACGAAAACTCACCACTAACTTGAATGTAATTGGTAGTAACACGAATAAAAAGGAAAATTGAGTCATCGTGGTGAAGTGATTAATTACAAGAGAATCATAAATGCACGAAGGATTTTGGAGCGTCCTTAATACGTACTGAGTTGATTTTACGTACGTGCTTCAAATATACGTGCGAACGGACATCTGCTGGCGCCCTTAGGGATATTTGGTGAACTGGAATAACAAACACACACACACACACACACACACACACACACAGTCATTTCCACTAGTCCTCGTCGATATATAGTGTCCTGGGATACCGAAATACTGTATGTGTGTGGCCCGAGCCCAGTAATGAAAATAATAACAATAATAATAATAATATCGTAAACAAACAACAATGACAGTAGTGATGATGATGATGATGATGATGATGATGATGATGATGATGATAATGATGATAATAATAATAATAATAATAATAATAATAATAATAATAATAATAATAATAAAAGAACACATATGTATAGTTTTGGTTACTTTTCTCATACACATTCACCTGCACATACACCCACTCTAAATACTCATATATCTCAGTCTTTCTTCGATATATTGTGTGCAGATGTACTTAAATAAGGTGTAATATTGGCCAGAGTATAACAGTAATAATATACCACAACATACCTAGGCCCAGGACTCGTGTTCTCGTCGGTCCAGGAAGCTAACATCTCTTCATTAGCGATTTATTTTTGGATATGGCGGGTTAACATCCTTTTGTACGTTTTTTATGCAGAGTATGGAGATTTTGGGAGGGATTTATGTAACTCAAAAGAGGACAGTTAGATCTAATAAACAAAATGAATTGTCAATGAAAAGGTGTTAGGGAATAAGGGCTGATGTCTTCTTTCTTGCACTATACTATACACGACCTCACATACCTGGATATAGCCTACTACAAGATATACACAGTGACCTCCAGTATTTCTCCTTGATAATTAGTGGGAATGGACTCCGGGATGCTGAGAGTTTGGGCCTGAGTATAATGAATAATATGGGTATACTTAGAGCTCAGTCTTCATTCAGTTATACCACCAGTCATACTTCGTAAAATACTTGGAAATACGGTAACGGGCAACAGGTGTACTCGATATTTACTTAGCGAAATACAGAAATACGTCAGGTAATAAGAAAATGGTAATATATGGAAAAATACTAAGGGATGGGTCTTGAGTGGTACACATTAGTTTATACCGCCATATCTAAAACTGTCGTAAATATTGATCCCCCAGCTGCAGTTTTCCTCAGTATTTTCCACCTCAGTTTAGGGTATCGTGTTTTCTTCCTCTCCCCAGACCATTTGACACAGAAAATCCCCCTCATAGGCATGCTTATCAAGGCTACATAAAATCCCTTATGTTCTAAATGTTTCTCCTAAGTCGAGCAGAAATCGTCTAGGGAATGCAAGAGTCAAATGGAAATCGTGTACTCGGGTTGATGAGGTGTACCCATTAGCTGCGCTGGGTTTGTCTGAGCTGAGAGAGAGAGAGAAAGGTGGGGGAGGGAAGAAAAAAATTCACGCGTTATCTGAAAAAAATCGAGTTGTCAGTTCCTGGTCGGTACGTTAGAGAGAGAGAGAGAGAGAGAGAGAGAGAGAATATACCTGGAAAAAAGATAGAGTTGTCAGTTTCTAGTTAGTACGTGAGTCAGGGTACTTTTTAACATTTTTTGCCTGGCTGTGTTTCTTGGGGCTTTGCAAAATCGTAAAAAGTTGGTAAAAAAAAAAAAACAAACAAACAAAGCTCTCATTTATCATCAAAAGGGTTACAGTGAGGCTGGATAGTGACATACGGTGAGGTAGGGGCGTGTGTATAGTAGTGATCACAGTAGTTCGTGCACCGTAAATAGACACAGATTTTTGTCATATTTCCGCTTATAGCTTCCTATCCTAGTGTTACACCTCAGAATTTAGATAAAGTTTCAGCCCAAGTTAAATTGAGAAGGGATAAGTACAATGACGAAATGACCCTGTACCACAAGGACACGTAATTGGAAAGCATATACAAATGTAGTGTATAATAATATATATTTACGAATATTTTTAGCCAGTAAAGTGGAGGCCAGACACAGAAAAGCCAGAGAGCTGTGTCAGTGAGAGTTTGGTCTGTTTGGTCTGTTTCACTGGGTGCTCTGTGGGTAGTTCTCATATATTTGTGAATATTCTGTTAGTTCTTGGATCCAGCCTCTTTTTTTGTGAGAGTCGTGTTGAGATGATGATGGAGCAGCAGTGGCGTACAAATACACCATGAAATACCAGTCTGCACACACACACACACACACACACACACACACACACACAATTGAAATATATAAAGAGGTAGCCAGGTGTAGCCAGTCCCCAGCAATATATTACAGTGGGGATGGGGTACTAAACTATTCTGCTTTAGGACCCTGAGCAGATGCAAGGCCTTATCCTCATGCTCTAAGGAGGCTCTTTAGCGTGTCTCCCTAAATTCCTTCCGTGCGGTGACTTATTTTTTTTATTTATTTATGTTTGTGGTGTCTTAAGATTATTTTATTCTTACTGTTTGACATTTTTTGAACTGTAAGGGATTAGGTACAGCCTTCATTAACCTTTTCACTACGAGAGGCCTTTACCTGTACTAAATAAAATTCGTCTGTAATTAAGGAGAACGTAACTCTAAACTTCACCGGATTCAAGGAGCTAACTTATTCCGAAGAGGCATCGCAACACCTTTCCCTTAGCGATCTGTCTCTTCAGTATTCACCTCAAGACGTTATCCTTATGGCTTTGAGATGGCCCATACCAGCTCATCCTCAGAGATTTTTTCCCACGTATTCCATCACAACCCTTTCAATACTTGGATATCTTTTTTTATTATTTTTCTCCTACTAGATAATTTTAGTCATCATAATAGGAGACGTGTGGCAGTGAAGGGGTTAATGAAGGTAATTACAAGAGTTTAAAAAGGTTTCTGATAAGGTGATTAGCAGTAATTGGCCGTAACGGGAATTAGTTATATGCATCGTAATCATAGTAAACTTATTCTCTCTCTCTCTCTCTCTCTCTCTCTCTCTCTCTCTCTCTCTCTCTCAACATAGCACCCCCCCCCCCGGCTTTATCTCACACTATTTACAGCGTCTCGCATTTAGGTTCCCGACGGAGAAATGGAGAATGTTGTGTGAATTTGTGGTCCCCGAAATCCAGCGCGTTAAATAGAAGGTGAGGAGTGGCGGTGTG
Organism: Coenobita brevimanus; assembly: GCF_032717465.1. Taxonomy (NCBI): domain Eukaryota; kingdom Metazoa; phylum Arthropoda; class Malacostraca; order Decapoda; family Coenobitidae; genus Coenobita; species Coenobita brevimanus. The sequence goes on along the minus strand of NC_137003.1, from coordinate 42,623,149 downwards.
TGTGTGTGTGTGTGTGTGTGTGTGTGTGTGTGAGAGAGAGAGAGAGAGAGAGGGGTTGTTTTGGGTTACTTATGTGGAGTGGGGAGTTGGTGGAGTGGTGCGACAGTGTGTTAGAGGGATGTGGAGTGGTTTTCCATTACAGTTCTTGATGTGGAGTGGGGAGTACAGTAAGATGGAGTATGGAAATAGTGGATGGACAGATCTTTGGGGGAGTAGTTTGTTTTTGTGGGAATATGGGGAGTTAGGTGGAGATGGGGGAGTTGATGTCAGCGGGGAGTTTAGTGGAGCTGAGTGTGGGGAGAGGAGAGTTGGTGGTGTGATAGTCTCGCAGTGAAACGGGGGAAGTTGTTTATGTGGAGGGAGAAGTTGGGTGGAGAGTCAAGTTTATGCTTATAGTGGAGTGGCAGGGAGTTGGGTGGAGTTGAGGGTGAGCAGGTGGCCATAACTAGGTGGGGGGCTTCTCTGTGTGGCTGTTTGTAGGGGAGTGGATGGGGAGTAGTGGAGTGGGGAGTTAGTCTGCTAGGGGAGGGTGGGGAGCTCGTGCACATGGATGAAGGTTAAATGGAGTTGGATGAAGTGCCGAGTTTGGTGTCTTCGTGGGCTGATCGATTAGGGCTTTTGGTGGAGTTGTCCCAAGTGGATGGTCTTTGGGGTTGAAGTGGAGCGAGTTGTCAGTTACAGTGAAGTAGTCGAAAGCGGAGGGAAAAAATAGTGTTGGAGTGAGGAGAAGGTGCATGTGAAGTGGGAAAGTGGAGTAGGATGGCGAAATTTGGGTGTGGATTTAAGTGCTGGGTTGCAAGAAATGATGGATTGGGAGGGAAATGTGCGTGTGTGTGTGTGTGTGTGTGTGTGTGTGTGTGTGTGTAGCAAGAAGAACCCCAAGTCTTAAAGCCTGCAAAAGTTGTACCTCCCGGAGAAACTTGATCACAGGAAAGCCAAAAATCACAATCCTTTCATATAGACATTTCTGGACACACTGAATCTAATCCTTTCTGTGTGATGACCTTTGTTTCGATTTATTTGTGGTACTTCTTGATTTTATTTAATTTTGAGGGTTTCTTGCACTGAATAGGGTGATGAAAACTGTAATCCCTCAAGTTCGATAAATCTCTCCTGAGCTGAGTACAATCATCTGTAGATAATTAAAATAGAATGAAAGACGTCATCGCACTGAATGGAGGTCGCAGGCATAGGGAAAGATAGAATGAATAGGACTGTGAAGTGAGATAGTGTGGTGGTATGGTGAACTGAGACGAGAGGATCAGAAGCCTAGTGGAATGGAATAGTGAGAGAGAGAGAGAGAGAGAGAGAGAGAGAGAGAGAGAAAGGGGTGGGTGGTAAACGCCTGTAGAGTGAGATTGTGGCTCGGATCATCTTTGTGGGATGGTGGAGTGGGATGAAGTAAGGCCAGTGGAGTGGGATGGTGGAGTAGGAGTGGTTGGATAGGGAGTTGAGTGGGAAACCAGATGGGTGTGTAGAGTACGACAGTGTATGATGTACTTGAAATTAATACCCCTCATCCCATTCACTCTCTATCTCGCCCACCCTTTCATCTTCCACCCTTCTCCCTCAGTACCCACTACTCTCCACCCTCTTCCTCCCTACCCTCTTCTCCTCCCCCCTCTCTCTCCCTCCCCTTTTTCTCCCTCCACTATCCCTTCCACCCCTCTTTTCTCCCACTCCTCTCTCTCTCCCACCTCTGTCTGTCCTCCCCCTTCCCCTCTCGCCTCCCTTCCACCCCTCTTTTCACTACCTCTCTCTCTCTCTCTCTTCCATATCTGTCTTTCCCTTCCTTCTTCTCTGGCCTCTCCCCCACCCCTGTCCCTTCCTTCCCCTCTCTCTTCCGCTCTCCCTCCCTTCTCTCCCTCCTCCTCTCCCAGTCTCATGTATACGAATAGGCGTCTGAGTTTGGCCGAGGAAATAAAGAAGAGGCACAGAATACATGGCCGGGAGAATATATGCAAAGAGGATATAGCCAGCCAGAGTGTGGAGATAAAGAAAGTATGCTTAGCGCCACACTCTATGCAGGAAGAAGAGAGTTCCTAGTGTGTGTGTGTGTGTGTGTGTGTGTGTGTGTGTGTGTGTGTGTGTGTGTGGTAAGTAGTATTCGTAGTGTGAAAGGGTGTGTGTTTGCTTGGGGGGTAGAATTTTGTAGTGTGTGTGTGTGTGTGTGTGTGTGTGTGTGTGTGTGTGTGTGTAAAGTAGTATTTCTAGTGTGAACGAGTGTAAGTATACATGGTGGGTTTGTATAGTGAGCAGCAGTGTATACAAAGAAAATATACATACTGCAAAGTGTACAGAGAATATACATTACCTTAAACATGTGTACAGAGAGAGAGAGAGAGAGAGAGAGAGAGAGAGAGAGAGAGAGAGAGCATACATAACTAAGCCAGAGCTGCTAACAAAGAATGGCTTTAAAGCGGAATTTGTCCAGCGATATTACGACCGGAAATAGCGCTTGGAACGGCGAAAATTGACCGAGCGCTGGAACTGCACCGGCAAAGCGACGCGTAACAGTCCGGATTAGCCAAGTTATGAGGGAAAGCGAGGTGCAAAGAGTCAGGATTAGGGAAACTGAGGCTGTAGACTGAGGCACAACGCTCTTGTGTAGTGGTTTTGTGTCTGTTTTAAGCAAAGCATCGCAGTCAGAATGCACAGGGCAATTGAGAGATGTAGCAGTACGTATTAATGAGATTGGACCGGTAAAGCGAGGTGTTAGAGTCTGGATTAGCGATGTTATGTTGCTAAATCGAGGTATAACAGTTCGGATTAGAAGATAAATTGTGAGGTGTTGAACCGGTAAAGTGAGGTGTGAGTTCGGATTAGCGAGGATGTGCCGATAAAGCGAGGTGCAGTAGTTCGGATTAGCAAAATCATGTTAAATAGAGGTATAACAATCGGATTAGAGGAGGAATCGTGCTTTTAATGCTGGGTATACCAAATTAGCGAAGTTGAGTTGACTAAGCGAGGCAAAGCACCGGACTAACGAAGCTGTGTCAATAAAGTGAAGTGAATGAGTCCAGCGTATCAAATTTTTGTGGGTAAATGGGTCCGGATTAGCGAAATTATACTTTTTTACTTAATTCAGTTTAAAATTATACTGAAGTACAACAAACTATATAATTAACGAAGTTGAGTCTGTTACCTGAGTTTTTAAAAAGTCTGGATCAGAGGGTATTGCGTGTGTGTGTGTGTGTGTGTGTGTGTGTGTGTGTGTGTGTGTGTGTGTGTGTGTGTGTGTGTGTGTGTGTGTAACTTTTGCGTGAGTGTAGGCTACCCAGGTGGGGTGTTGGTATTGGCTGCGTTTTTGTCTGCATGTTTGTCTGTTGTATCGGCTATATTTTTGTACGTATGCCTTTTGTTTTTCTCCTGTTTCCTGCCCTGAGGTTATTTTGACTGCATTTCATTCTCTGCCCCTTCCTGTGTTTGCTGCTTTATGTTTGTCTCTCTCTTTCATTATTTCAGTTCATCCTTTTTACTCTCTCCACTCATACTTAAAAATTTTCCGTAACTGTTCCATTTGTACTATAGTCAGTCTTTTTTCATCCGACGGAACTGGGACACACACACACACACACACACACACACACACACACACACACACACACACATTGAATACTACGACGTGGTTGCGTGAAATTCGGTGAGCATATAGGTGTGAAGAAGGAATGAGTCTCCTTGGTTACTAGTCAGAGAAGCCACCCAAACTGACTATAGTTCTTTCATCTTAAGTTGGCTAAGATTTTCGTCCTTTTGTTTTCAGTATCACGTAGCTCAGTGACCGAAGACAATACAGTACTATGACTCTACATGCTATCCATCACTGCACTTCTTCGTGACTAGCATCATATTCTAGTGTTGATGTATTGCTGATCTATGGAGAGTTGGCAGTTTTAGGCCAGCTTTAGGTGAAAAGAGTATAGCACTTTCCACAGTCACCGTCTCCGCCCACATCAACCCATTTACCCAGAGGTCGTCATTTTTATTCTGCTCCTGTTAACTTTGGATCATTTTATTTAGCTTAGGAAGACTTTATCGAACTGGATAGGCTAGATACCTGATATGTCCTTCATTGGTATCTTTTAGTAGAAGTCTTTCCTAATTTTGAATTTAAAAAAAAGTATAATAAAGACCCCTTCTCCCACGACCACCAGCCTCATCTTGTCCCCCAACGACCCCTCCTCCCACGACCACCAACCACCGTCGTCTATATATACAGAGTCACCAATTGCCAGCACGTAATCGAATGCCCTGCCGCCGATAACGCTGCACGATCCAATCCCGGTCGAGACAACTTAGTAGAGAGAGCTTATTTGACTGCCATGGAAACGCTGCTCTTGATGGTGCTTGCAAATTTGAGACAGTCCTGCAAGAAAAGAGGCGAGCCCATGGAGTCTGGTGGTCCGAAGTAAAATGTAACGTGATTTTGTGTGGCTCAGAGACAGAAAAAGCGAGTATGGGAGTGCAAATAACCTGAAATGTATTGATCTGGTGTAGTTCGGGAGGAGGAGCGAGTGTATAGAGTCGCAAGTGCCCTGGAATAAAATGCATTGTACGAGTATGTGTAAATTGGGTGTAGCTTCGAGACAGAATAAGCGGTATAGGGAGTCCAAATAATTTGAAATATAATGTCCTTTAAATGTAGTTTGGCGAGGAAAGAAGGGAACAAAGTCTAAGTGTCTTTTAAAAATGTAATATAAGGCTGGTGTTGTTAAGTAAGAAAAAAAAAATAGAAAAACGAACATTCAAGCGCCCCCAAATAAAAACCTGTGTGAGGTTAGTGTATAAATTTTTAGCTCATCCTCCATAAATTTTCGGTTTTCTTGTCTTTTGGCGACTTATTTCCAGTCGCTCACCTAAATAAGAATGCTAGAGCTCTGCATCCTCTCCATAGCACTTTTTACTGGCTAGCTTAATATTCTAGTGCTCATCTTCAGTTACAGCTCAGCATTCAAGAGAGATGTACGGCAATTTTAGGTCATTTTAAAGTGGACAGAGTAAAGAGAAAGTGGAGGATGATAGAGAAGCAACCACGTGGACCAGTGACCAGTGTGAGTTAAAAGGAATTAGCTGAGAGTCGCTAGATTCAGTACTAAATTAAGCTCCATTGTGGGGCTAAATTACCGTCAGTAGAAAATAAATGGTGGTTTTGTGTTCGGGCAAAGAGAAAGAGATAGTGAAGTGCGATAGTGAATGACCATCAGGATGAGAGAGAACAGTATGAAGTACGAGGATTGAGCTGAGGTGCAGTTCCGGTCAGCAGCCTTTTTTACATGTCCGAGAGTTCAGATTGTTGCTGCGAGATTGTAACCCTTCCATTCCACAGCGAGACCATGCATCACTTGCCTTTGTGCGTATCGTATGTGGCAGCAGTGGAAATGTATATACCCTTTGCGCACATGCCCTTTTTCACTGTGTACGTCGTCTTTATTTACACCCTTGTTCGGTCTGCACACTAAAATCTCATATCCGTGTCCGCGGTTACACACTTCACTAAATCTAATAATATTCCATCACTCTTCGTCCCACTCCTAGTAATTTCCCTTCACTCCTACGCCTTTGATTGTAATTTCTGTTTTCCAAGAGCATAACAATTTTTTCACCCCGCCCTTATTGATAATATCTTATCACTCCTACGCACACACTAGCAATTTCCTCACTCACCCACTCCCTCGCTAACATTTTCTCCTCACTCCTACGCCCTCACTACCAATTTCCCTTCACTCCTGCGTCCATTCGTCGTGACCTGGGATGCAAATTCTCAGATCACCTCTCGTCCTCCTCTCCCCCCAAACACGTCTGAACTCGGAGCAATCTCCTGTCCCATCCGTCCATTCTGACCTCACCAAGATCACTAGGGCAAGGATTGTAGTCCGTCTGATTTCACCTGACGGAGCCGGACCACTGCTACAACTTGAATGCTGCGTTGTGGTGGCATGAATTTTGATGAGCTTTAGCCATGAGGTGGGAATGAGTCTCCCTGGTTATTAGTTAAGTTGAACATTCTCCCTGACCACACCTGGCCATCAGCTGAGGTAAAAAAAGGGATTATGGATCTTTGTCAGGTTGAAGTAGATGTGATACAGCTGCCTAAAAAGTTTGGATTAGCAAACAGATAAATTTAGCTTCATTTTCGATAACATACAGGTAAATCCTTCTATTCTCAAGACGTGTCATCTCTTATTCCGTTTCTCTGTTTATATATTGCGGGGGTTCTTTTTCGAGATTTTTTTTCCTAAATGAACTTCAAAGAGGTTTTTCCTGCCACGCTATTTCCCCTTTTTTAATGTCTCGTACTGGTAAGGCAGCAGGGTTGGGTCCAAGTACGGCTACTGTACTTAAGTCCAAGTACCCGGAAATTTTTCAGGTACAAGTAGAGCCTTTTTCCAGTTTACTTAAGTCCAAGTCCAAGTACGTGTCATTGTATTTAAGTACAAGTACTTTATACCATACAAAAGTGCTCCTGTTTCGAAGAAGGAAATAAAATGATCGTCACATTCTAAAGGTTAAGTTATTAAGGTAGAAAGTAGCGTATTAGAATATAAGTATACTTTATTAATCAAACCATTTCTTCTACGACAGAATATTAAGTCTGCTTAATAATACCTTTATAAAGTCCAATAGAATATATAAATTTTTGTTAAATATATTGTACTTGATTGTACTTGAAAGTACTTGGTGTTTTTTCAAGTACGTAGGGTCTAAGTACAAGTACAAGTACAACCAAAATTTTAAATTCCAAGTACAAATACATGAAAAACTGAACTTAAGTCCAAGTACCAAGTAAAAGTCCTGTACTTGGACCCAACCCTGTATGGCAGAGATCTGTGTTGCAGCAAATTAACAAAGCCTTATGAGAAAGAGAAACTGAAAGAGTTGGAGTGAGTCAGTGTGTGTGTGTGTGTGTGTGTGTGAGAGAGAGAGAGAGAGAGAGAGAGAGAGAGAGCGAGAGAGAGAGAGGGGGGGGGAGGGGGAAGAAAGACACAGGGAAGAGATGAAAGTGAGAGAGAGAGAGGCCCCCGACTACGGAGATTGGACGCAGTAGGGCGCGTTAAGAAAAAGCCAAGTGCTTTACTGTTGCCGTAGAACTGGGATGATGTAGGGGAGGGCCAGACTGCGACAGGGTACCCTCTACTGAACTGCTGGTCGTGGGGAAAAGGGAAAGAGAGAGAGAGGTAAGGAAAGAGCGAGCAAGCGAGCGAGAGAGAGAGAGAGAGAGAGAGAGAGAGAGAGGGAGGGGGAGGGGAAAGGAGTTTATGATTAATACCTATAGCCTATACTGCAAAAAGGTCATTAAAATAAACACTCTTTAATTCATTCATTTCTAGTCTCCCTTTAGAATTCCACCCACAATATTTGACCATACAATCCCGCTCCTCATTGGTACTGCTGAGTGAACGGGGACGAGTGGGGAACAACCTTCGTCCAAGAGTCTGATCGGTCCTAGAATCAAACTTGGGTCCTTCCAATTGCGAGCTGGATTTGCTGAGCACTGCACCACCGACTCGCCCACTGGGGCAGGAGGGAAGTAGGGAAGAGGCAAGGGGGGTGAATGAAGTAAGGCGAGGCAAGGAGAAAGAGTTTAATATCTGGTTCGTGCTCATTTGACGGAACTGGATGAGTCACAAAACTTGAATACTAAGTCGTGGCTGCGTGGATTTCAATGAGCCTTTGTTATGAGATAGGAATGAGCCTTCTTGGTTACTAGTCAAAATCGACCCTCCAGCATGACTGCCCTCGGCCATCTACTGAGCTGAAAGAGATTTGGGATTTTTTTCAGGGTGGAACAAATGCGCTATAATGCGATAAGGATGGGAAGAGGAGGATAGGGGGGAGGGGCAGAATGAGGGGACGGCCGCGGTGGGGGAAGGGAAGGGAGGAGGGAGGTTGGCACAGAGAGAGAGGGGGAGAGAGGAGGGGAGTATCAGCAGGGAGGGTGGGAGTGGAAGTGAGAGGGAGGGGTAAGCAGGAGAGAGGAGGAAGCGGATGAAAAAGGGAAGCGGCAATGGTAGCGAGGGAAGGGAAGTAGGGAAAGGAGAGGAAGAGATGATGGGAAAAGAGTGAATAGTGACAGAGAAGATCAAAGAGATACAGAGGAATATAGAGGAGTACAAAGGAATACATAAAGATACATAAGAATACATAGATTGAACTGAAACGAATTGAACTATACTTTTTCATCTTAAATTAGACGATTATTGCTGTTCCTCGATCCTGATGATTGAGTTGTAACAATAAATTAACAGTGAAATACGATGCTGTTCAAGAAGTGTTACAGAATGGATGTAGAGCCGTAGTGTTGTCTTAATCTACCACTGAGCTACGTGAAATAAGCATTAAATAAACGATAATCTGGGTTAAACAAAGGTTAAATTAGATATCTATCCAAAGTGTGTGAGAAAAGGATAGACAAGATGAAAGGGAGTGAATATTGGAGAAAGAGAGGGGTGTAGAGGGAGGGGGAAGCAGCAGGGAGGAGAGTGAAGGGAGAAGGGGGGTGACAAGAGCTAGGGAGGGGAGAGGGGGGGGGAGAGGAGCTGGGAAGGGAAATGGGGGATGGGAGGAGGGCGGCATGGTGCACTATGGTGGGGGAGGCAATATCTGACGCTATGGTTATGGGCAATAGGGAGAATTTACTTTGGCAGGGGTAAAGTTATGGTAGAGATGGCATTGGGGTAGGATGGCAATATGGCAGGATGGCAATGTGGTTCGATGGCAGAAGGGTAGGGTGGAAGTATGGATGGGTTGTAGAAAGGTAAATGGAAATATTGTAGGATGGAAATATGGCAGGATTTCAGTATGGCGGGATGGTATTAGAGTATTATGGAAATATGATACAATAGCACTACGAAAGGATGGCCCTGACAGGATGGCAGTATAATAGACTAACATAGGATGGCACTATGACAAAGTAGCATTGGATGGAACTACAACAGAATGGCACCGAAACAGGACTGCATCATGGCTTAATGGCAGTACAGTAAGATGACACTGCGGCGTTATGACACTATGGCGGCAGGATAGCAATATGACGGCAAGGTGGCACTAGGACGGCACAATGGAACGGTGGCTGAATGGCAATAATGCGGCAGGATGGTACCAGGGATAATGAAACTAGGACGGCAGAATGGCACTGTGGCAGGGTGGCACTATGGCGTGATGGCACTGCAGGAAGGGCGGGCGTAAAGAAGCGGGCTCTAAAGACGCTCCCTCGCAGCCTCCAGAATTTGTATGTTTACGTGTATATATGTCAGCACTGGGCCATAAAGTGAGAGAGAGAGAGAGAGAGAGAGAGAGAGAGAGAGAGAGAGAGAGAGAGAGAGAGAGAGAGAGAGAGAGGATGAAGAGGAGGAGGGTTAGTGGTAGTAGTAGTAGAAGGAGGAGGAGGAGGAGGAGAAGAAGATGCAGAAGGAAGAGGAGGGAAGCTAAGTTAATGCCTGGCGAGTACACGATGACGAGCACCACTCGATGATACAACTAGGTCCCTAAATGTACTGCTGGATGAAAAAAAAAAAAAAAAAAAAAAAGGAAAGCTGAAGGGAGAGTTAAAATGAGAGAGAACAAAGATGAAAAATAAGAAAGGAAGATGAGAAGTGAGACAAGAAAGATGAAAAGGAAGGAAATGTGAAAAATATGGAGGAAAGATGCAAGAGGTAGACGATGAGAAATAGAAAGAGGATGCGAGAAAAGAAAGTTAAGAAAAAGGGGGAAACAACGAGGGAAGGGAGAAAGAGGAGGAGGAAGGATGGAGTTAGAGAGAGAGAGAGAGAGAGAGAGAAGGTCAGAGGTGATTAAGAAGAGTAAAGAGGAAAACACGAGAGATGGAGAGAGACAGGGAGCAAGGAGGAGGAAATTACATGAAGGAAAGAGCAGGAGAGAGAGAGAGAGAGAGAGAGAGAGAGAGAGAGAGAGAAACACATAGACGGGCAGGGAGATAGAGAGGCAAAGATAGCGACAAACAGATAGATACAGACAGAGAAATGTAGAGACAGACATATTAAAGAAAGAGAGGAATATGACCAACAACATTAGTATTCATATGAGATGCTACGGTGGTGGGCAGAACTACACGACTCTCTCTCTCTCTCTCTCTCTCTTTTATTAATCTTCATTTATTTCACTACAACCCCTCACTGTCTCACTCTTTCTTTTCATTCACTCCTCCATTCTCTCGCATATTTTCTCTCTCTCTTTTTTTCCTCCTCCTCTCCCTTTCTCAATGCCCGAGTTGGTCTTTTCAAGGGATTTGCTTTCGATGTTCCTATATTCTCTCTCTCTCTCTCTCTCTCTCTCTCTCTCTCTCTCTCTCTCTCTCTCTCTCTCTCTCTCTCACACACACACACACACACACACACACACACACACACACACACACACACACACACGTCATTAGGGTCAACTAAAGTGCTGCAGTGGAGAGTGATAAATCTCTCTCTCTCTCTCCCTCTCTCTCTCTCTCTCTCTCTCTCTCTCTCTCTCTCTCTCTCTCTCTCTCTCTCCATTTTTACGTCTCAGTGTCTCCCTTTCATTCGTCCTCCGTCCTTTTTTCTCCATTCTCTCCCTCTGAATACCACTTTTTTTTTTTTCCTCCCTCTCTCTCTCTTTCATCCCTTCTTTCTCTATCACTTTTTTCTCCCTTCGCGGCATTCGTTTCTGTACTGTTCCCTTTTTCTTGTTCCCCTCCCCCCTCTGTCTGTCTTATCTATCCGTCTGTCTATCTATCCGTCGGTCTATCTAATCATCTATTTTTTCTTTTTTTCATGCCCATTCTTTCCCTCCTTGTATTAGCCAGGTCCTCTTTCGATAGATTTTTCACGTTCTCTTTTACTTCCTCTTCATCTCCCTTTTTTTTCCCCTCTTGGCTTTTCGTTCACCGTGTTATCGTTTATCTGTTTTTCCCTTTTTCTACTCTCTTTGGTCAACCTTCCTCTCTATCTCCTCTCTTTTTCTCCTCTCTCTGCTTTCTAATTTTGTCCATTTTTCTTTCCTCCTTTTTTTCCCTCCCCTTCATTTCATATCTGTATTTTTTCTGCCTTCACTCCTGTCCTCATTTATATTTTTTCTCCTTTCACTTATTTTTTACCGTCCCTTTTGCGTTCTCAGATTATCCGCTCGTCTTTCAGTTCCTCATTTCTCCTTTTAACCTTTCTTTCCTTTCCCCTTTTTTTTCTATATATATATTGCCTACTCTTCCTTCGTTTCCATTTTTTTTCATCTTTTCCCATTCATTTTTTACTTACCCCTCCTTAAATTATTTCTTATATTTTTTTTTCATTCAGCCTTGATTTATCGAATTTCTCAGTTTACCATTTTATCTTCCCTCGTTTTTCTTCTGCCATTTTCTCTGTTTTCTATTTCTTCTTAAGTTCTCTTGTTTTCCTCTCCAGTTCCTGTTTCTTCCTCTTCATTTCTTGTGTTTTTCTCCCAGTTCATTAGGTTTCCATTTCTTCTTCTCCACGTTTTTGTTTTCCTCTTCAGTTTCCCAGTTTTCTATTTCGTCTTCTCTTTTGTTTCCCTTTATTTTAAGCCTCTTACGGAAGGGACAACTCTGGCTTTTTTTTTTTTTTTTTTCCACTTAACGCCAGTCGATTTTCTTCAGCTGAGATTGAGTCATAGGAATTTGAGTGCTAATTCTGTGGCCTCTCCCCCCTCACCTGGTCGAGACAACTCTATACCGTAGTCCCGTCAACGAAAGACGATATTATTCACCGGGTTGTGAGTTTTACTACCTGCCTCCCCCCCCCCTCTCTCTCTCTCTCTCTCTCTCAGTTCGAATTTTCTTTTTTCCCTCTTGTATTCTTTTCGTCCAATGTTACGTATCCTTTTTCTCCGTGACCCCGAGCTCCTTCTCTGACCTTTCATTTCTGCTTTGACTTTTGCCTTTCTTTCTTCTCTCTCTCTCTCTCTCTCTCTCTCTCTCTCTCTCTCTCTCTCTCTCTCGTCTGCACTTTATTTTGGTCTCGTGTTCAGTCATTCCTGTAAAATTTTTGCCTCATCAAGGGCGCCTCGTTTGTTTATCTATCTGCCTCTCTGTCTGTTTATATTTCTATCTTTATTTCCTTATATTTTTATCTATCACCTTATCTCTATCTATCTATCTATGTCTACCTGCCTGTTTATGAATCTAACTGTTTATCTGTTTTTCAGTCCATCTATCTACCTATCTGTCTGGCTGTTTATGTATGTATCTATCTGTTTATGTGTCAGCATACCTACCTAGCTGCCTACCATGCCAGTCAAGTTCTTTGCCTTTTCCACATTTAATTCGTTTTTGACTCAGCGAGAAGAATCTCCAACATGGTAGAAAGCTCCCCTCCCTCTTCCCCTTCCTTTCCCACTTCCCCTCACACATCCTCCCCTCCCCTCCCCTCCCTCTTCCCCTCACACATCCTCCCCTCCCCTCCCCTCCCCTCCCTTGGCGAGTTCCACCAGGCCAAGTTTCTGGTGGGGGGGAAAATAAGAACAGTTTGGAAGAATTGCAACTAAACCCCAGGCCTGTTTTAGACATAAACTTGGTCCCGGGAGACGCCGTGGAGCTAAAGTTTATTCCCTCCTCCACCAACACCGGCTTCGAGGTGACTGTGGCGAGATAGAAGAGATAGAGGCGCGAGATAGAAGAGAGATAGAGGCGCGAGATAGAAGAGAGATGTGTGGTTTGTATAGAAATACGGTTGGTTTTGTAGAGAGAGAGATTGATGGGGGAGGGTGAGGAGGAGGATGGTGTAGTTGGTCGTGGTGGTGATCAGGAAGAGGATGGTGAGGAGGAGGGGGATGACGATGATGATGATGATGATAAGGAGGAGGAGGACAACGACGACGACGACGACGAGTAGGTTGATAATGATGATGATGATGATGAGTACTATTATTATTATTATTAGTAGTAGTAGTAGTAGTAGTAGTATTACCATGTATAAGTAATCGAAATGTTGCTTCCACATCTCTGTATCTTTTTTCCTGTCCATACCTATCTCTTCTTTCAGTGGATTTTCCTTCACAACTTTCACTGTTTCCTTTTTTTTCTCCTTTCCTCCTTCTTCCATCATTTCTTCATTTCCTCCTACACCCTCTTTCCTCTCTCCTTCTCACTCCTCCTGACTTATTACTCTTTTCTTTTTCTTTCAGGTTTTTTTTTCCATATTCCAGTGTTTTTTTCTTCCTATTTTCCCCCTTTTTTTCAATTCTTTAACTTTTTCCTTAATTTTTGCATTAATTCTTACGTTCTTGTTTCTCCATTCTTTCTCCTGTCATTTCCTTCTTTCTTTATCTTTCTTGCCTCTTTTGCTCCGCTTTTCGTCATTTTTCATTTTTTTTTCTTCTCTCTTTTTTCCTCCCTTCTCCTTTGCCCCCTTTTCTTCTCTGTTTGTTCACTCATTTCCACATCGGTTTTGTCTTCACTTATTTTCCCTTTCCTTCCTTGTTTTATACCTTCTGTTTTTCCCACCTTCCCTCCTTCCATCTTTCCTTCCTTCATTCATTCATTCATTCATTCTTTCCTTTTTTCAGTTTTGCATTTCCTTATTCATTCATTCATTCACTACTTTTCTCCTTCCCTCCTCCCGTCCTTCATATATTCATTCTTCCTTTCCTTCATTCATTTAGTCAACTGTTTTCCTTTCTCTCCTACAATTCTTCCATCTGTCATCCCTTCCCTCTCACTTTCTCTTCTTTCTTTCAT
>NC_137003.1:42509471-42604471 GCF_032717465.1 Coenobita brevimanus | reverse complement strand
GAGAGAGAGAGAGAGAGAGAGAGAGAGAGAGAGAGGAACGGACGGACAGTCTTAGAATGCTGTCTCCCGTCTCACCTCAGATCCCCGACTGTGGCGTGGAAGCTTCTTATTTTTCTCCATTTAACGACAGACGATTTTCTTATGCCTAGAGGCACCTGCCCGACGAAAAAGCTAGGCAGTAACTAGATTCCCTAAACGCCTAGAATAATCCAAGTTTGGACTGTAATACTGCTAAAGCCAGACGATTTTGCTGTAATATTGTTAAGGTCAGACGATTTTTCTTTGCTCCGAGACATCAACGGCAGTCAAAGGTTTATCGCATTGAGGCTGGGGACGTTTTTCTATTGTTATTTTTGCCATCATGTGATTTTATTCAGCTTCGGATAGACTTTTCGACCTGGAGCGGTTACAAGTACCATTAGGAGTACAAAGGGGTACAATAGAGTACAAAGGAGAGCATAATTACAACAGATCTATTGGTCCTTTCGAGGCTGGTAATTATAGGGTTGTTTTGTTCTGTTTTTTCTCTTTCTTTTTTTCAAGATGGAACCTGTGAGCGAAAGACAGCCAGAGTGTTCCTTCAAAAAATAAATAAATAAACCATAGCCGAATTAATTTATACCCAACTAAGCTATTAAACGAATCAAAGACAAGGAGAGCAAAGTGGAAATAAAACAAAAACTTCAGTGCCAGTGGATTTTCCAAAATTTAATAGAACAATGAGGTTGAAGCAAGATTAAGTTAAGAAAAAAATACTTTAAGAGAGTCAGCCATGAAAAGAACTTTGTATTTAAGAAAATTTTTAAGGGTCTTCAGAAATTGGACAGGTGCTCGGGCATATGTTTCTTTATAACTGCATGCAAATCAGTTGAAATACGCACAAGGAAGAATAATTACTGTAGTTGAAATACGCACAAGGAAGAATACTTAGTTGAAATACGCACAAGGAAGAATACTTAGTTGAAATACGCACAAGGAAGAATACTTAGTTGAAATACGCACAAGGAAGAATACTTCGTTGAAATACGCACGAGGAAGAATACTTCGTTGAAATACGCACGAGGAAGAATACTTCGTTGAAATACGCACGAGGAAGAATACTTAGTTGAAATACGCACAAGGAAGAATACTTAGTTGAAATACGCACAAGGAAGAATACTTAGTTGAAATACGCACAAGGAAGAATACTTAGTTGAAATACGCACAAGGAAGAATACTTAGTTGAAATACGCACAAGGAAGAATACTTAGATGAAATACGCATAAGGAAGAATACTTAGTTGAAATACGCACAAGGAAGAATACTTAGTTGAAATACGCACAAGGAAGAATAAGTGGTTGAAATACGCACAAGGAAGAATAAGTGGTTGAAATACGCACAAGGAAGAATAAGTGGTTGAAATACGCACAAGGAAGATCTGAATCTTTGTTATTTTTATCATTGTTATCTCCCTCCTCCTCATCATCATCATCATCATCATCATCATTTTCGCGATCATCATTATCATCATCATCATTATCATTATCATTATTATCATCATCATATTCACCATTGCAACCACGGACAATCACTTGAGAAAAGTTTTTTTTCTTTTAGGGTATGAAGAAAATTGTCAGTTTTTTATATCTGTCTGTCTACCCATTCAGCCATAATTCTCCAGTCTCTCTCTCTCTCTCTCTCTCTCTCTCTCTCTCTCTCTCTCTCTCTCTCTCTCTCTCTCTCTCTCTCTGTTACCTTATCCCAGCTTTTCCTCATAAGAGAATTATTATTATGCAAATTTTATGGGAAGGTCGAGAGTGGAGCCGTAATAAATCATAAAAATTCGACAGCCTTGTATTAGTGTGTGAGGTTATCTGTATTCATAGCTACAGCCCTGAAGGGAGATTTTTATGTGTCTGTTTTTTTGTGGTACTGTATACTTGATGGTGGGTGGGAGGTGAGAGAATGTGTGTGTGTGTGTGTGTGTGTGTGTGTGTGTGTGTGTGTGTGTGTGTGTGTGTGTGTGTAAATGAGTCTGCTTTTTATTTTTTGTATATTTATCTTTTTAAACTATCTATCAGTCCTTTATATCTATTTGTTATCCATCTCTTTATATCTATCTATCCACCCATTTAACTGTCCATTTTTTTTTTCTCGTATTTTTCACGTCCTCATCTCACTTTTTATAAACAATTAATACTCCTTGTTTATCCTCATTGTCTTCTTGCACCCTTTTTACAATTTTATCCACCTGCATGAAGTCTCCGTAATTCCGAAAGTTATTTTGAACTTACGCACTCCACTAAAAAAAAAAAAAATGAAAGAAAAGGATGGTATATTATTTTTTTCCCCTGTATATGAATGACTAAGGCCTGTTAATGAAGAGAGAATATACTCCAACTCTTACACAAACTCTCTCTCTCTCTCTCTCTCTCTCTCTCTCTCTCTCTCTCTCTCTCTCTCTCTCTCTCTCTCTCTCTCTCTCTCTCTCTCTCTCTCTCTCTCTCTCTCTCTCTCTCTCTCTCTCTCTCATTTGAAGGCAGGGCATATTCCAACACACACACATCTTCAAAAATACATATATTCTCAGTGATGCATATTTTTTTTTATCAGCCTCTGCTATTGAAGACACCCACTCACACAACTTTATAATTAGATATAAACTCATTACTGAATTAATTACCATCCCACTCTAGTATCGATAACTCTATATATTTATTTTTAGCGTCTCTCTGATGTCTTGGCCCTTTCTTTACGTTGACGCATCTTCCTTTCCTTTTTTTTTTTTTTTTTTAATTACCCTCACCTGCGAATTTGGACGGAGGTTATGTATTCACCCGTGTCTGTCTGATTGTGCACATCTCAAAATAATGTTATTGGATTTTAATGACCACTGATAGATAGGTAGAAGGCAGGTCAAGGAAAGGTTAATTAGATTTTGAGGCCGATTAGGTTCCAGGTGTACGAATGTCATAGTATTTCTGCGAGATGTATTCCAGCTGGTGTTTATCTTTTTAGGTTTTAGTTCCTGGTAATGTTTTTTTTTTTTTCATATTTTCTTCCTGGTTATATCCCTCAGCCTTCAGATTTCGATGTTGGGCGGAGAAGTAAATAGAAAATAGATAAATAAATAACGAAGTTAATAAAAAGAGTCGTGCCCAAAGGTGCATGGGTTATATTTAGGTTATACGTAGGACGCTCTCTAAGAAGGCCTTTTTCTCTCTACCAGTTAATTTGTCTGTCTGTCTGTCTGTCTGTCTGTCTATCTATCTATCTCTCTATCTGTCTGTCTGTCTATCTGTCTGTCTGTCAGCCTGTCATACCCGCCCACTTCCCTGTCAGTGAGTTCAGTTGGCCTATCTAATAATCAAGAAACTAATATTTACCTTAATCAAAGCATTACACACACACACACACACACACACACACACACACACACACACACACACACACACACACACACACACACACACACACACACACACACACACACACACACACACACACACACACACACACACACACACACAGATTATGCCTTTTATATATCCTTTCAGTTTGATTACATATTCCCAATTGCATTCTTACTGTAGCCAGACGATTTTACTCACATTCGGAAAATTTTGTGAGACTGGAGAAATTAGACACAATCTTCACTAACATCTCAATTATAGAACCCTTATAAACTAAATATAATCCTCTTGTTCCAAAATATATATATCACAAAAATGTCTGAAAATTTATCCTTTCTTTTCTGCTCGTTTTTTTAAATCTTCCTATAAATATCAGGCTTTCTAATTCCTCTTATTATTATTTATCAGTTTATCTTTCCCTTTTCTTTAATTGTCTCGAAAATAATCTGTCTTCCAACCTTTAGGAATTTCAGTTTGTAAAGCTTTTGTTAATTCTGTCTACATATTCATCGGTCTGTGTAACCAAATCTTCATCTGTCTATCCCTCTTTGTCTGTCTGTCTCTCTGTCTACATTAACGTCTGTTTTTGATCTCTGTCTGTTAGTTCACCACCCAGTTTATGACCCAGCTTATCCATTAATTAGGTCATCTATTAAGTATGAGCAAACATTTATATCCAGTCAAAGCAGCGTACACACACACACACACACACACACACACACACACACACACACACACACACACACACACACACACACACACACACACACACACACACACACACTAACACTAACACTAACACGACCCCACCCTCAAACGCCCAAGGTCATAGAGTGCATAGAAGACCTACATTAGGGGAGGTGTGTGTGTGTGTGTGTGTGTGTGTGTGTGTGTGTGTGTGTGTGTGTGTGTGTGTGTGTGGCAGGGAGAGAGGGGGGAGAGGGAGGGGAGTTTCTTTTCACGTTCTCTGACCCACCGCATCACCCACACCCCTCTACACTTTCCCTCCCCCTCCCCCACCCCTACTCCCACTCTTCATTTACCCCTCCCCCGCCTGGCTTCCCTTATCCTGTTCTGACCTTTCCTGCGCTGTTATTCTGTTTTCTGTCTTCCCCTTCCCTGTTTTGCCCTTTCCTGCCCTAACTTAATCTGCTCTCTGTCTGCTCCTCTTCCACCTTACGTGTCATTGCCCTTCCTTGCCCCAGCTTACTTTGCCTTTCCATCTTACGTTTCCCTGCAATGTCCTGCCCTGCCCTGCCTTGCCCTGCCCTACCCTGCCCTGCCCTGTCCTGTTGTATTTACCGCATCCTATCCTGCCTATCCCACCCAACCTACCCTATCTTGTCCAGCCCATTTCACCCCACGTTTCCTTACCATTCCCTCTTCTACCTAACCCTACCCTACCCTACCCTACCCCATCCCGTCCAACCTCACTTTGCTGTCCCTTCCCTTCCCTTGTTCCCCTCCTCCTTCCCTCCCCTCTTTCCCCTCCCCCTTCCCTCCCCTCTTTCCCCTCCCCCTTCCCTCCCCTCTTTCCCCTCCCCCTTCCCCTCCCCCACCCCCACCCCAGGCATCATTTGCATACAGGTAAATTGGTGGAGGGTTTTTGAAAAGGTCGGCGTGACGCAAATGTTTGTTTGTTGCTAATGTGGGTGAGTGAATGGCGGTGGTTGTGGTGGAGGGGTATCAGGTGGTGGTGGTGATTGTGGTGGAGGGGTATCAGGTGGTGGTGGTGATTGTGGTGGTGGTGATGGTGGTGGTGGAGGGGTATCAGGTGGTGGTTGTGACTATGGTTATGACTATGGTGTGTTGTTGGAGGTTGTTGTTGTGGTGGTAGTTATGGTTGTAGTGATTGTGGTCTTGATATACTATTAGTGACTCTTGGTGATGGTAGTCATGGTTGTGATGGTGATGGTCGTAGTGGTAGGTGCTGTTATTGTGGTGGTGATTGTTATGGTGGTGGTGGTGGTCGGTGGTGGTGGTGGTGGTGGGATATGTTATTGCCAGGATTGCCAACGATAATGAATGTCTCTGTATGATGTTTCCGTGCTTTTGTACTGTAATTGTGGTTATAACAGGTGTGTGTGTGTGTGTGTGTGTGTGTGTGTGGTTATTTTTTTTAAGTCAATCACCCACTGATGTCAGTTTAATATTGATCATGGTACGACCCCAAACTCTTAAAATTCAGTCAGATCCCCCCCCCTCCCTTTTTTTTTTTTTAGGTTATTGTTGCTGTCTCCAAACGCTTAGATTTAGATTTAGGGAGACTTTTCGAACAACTGAGCTATTCCTGTTGCTGTTGTTGTGTGTTTATTGTTTATGCTGTTGTTGTGACTAGTGGTGGTGGTGGTCTTGGTGGTGGGTGGGGGTGGTGTGGTTATGGTGTGGTGGTGTATGGTTATTGTTATTGGTGTTAGTGTTGGTAATGGTGAGGGTGTTGTAATGGTGTGGATAATTGCGGTACAGGTCTTTTTAGGTCGTGAGTGGGTGGTGTTTGGGGTGTGTTTCTCTCTCTCTCTCTCTCTCTCTCTCTCTCTCTCTCTGTCTGTGTGTGTGTGTGTGTGTGTGTGTGTGTGTGTGTGTGTGTGTGTGTGTGTGTGTGTGTGTGTGTCTGTGTGTGTATTTATTAGATAGACAGATAGATAGATAAGTAGATAGACAGATATACACCACCTTTGTACCATAACATTTTCTCTTAATATTTTTCCTCAAGAAAGCGTAAAAATAACAGGTATGAATATTTTTACAAGGTTTCTCATTAAGCATTTCTCTGCCACTCCCCCTTCCCCTTTCTCTCTCTCATTGTGGCCCTGTCCTCCTCGCTTCTGCTACTTTTCCCTCCTTCTTTCCTTCTTCCCTCCTCTTTTCCTTCTCCCCTTCCTCTCCTCTCCTCTCTTCTCATCCCTTTAATTACTTGCTTCCCCTTTACTTCACATTTGTCCTTCCCCATCCTTCATCGCCTTTTTTCCTTCTCCCCTCCATCTCCTCTCCTTCCCTTCTCCCTGCCCATCCCTCTTTTTCTTGTTTCAGCTCCTCCTTTTCCCCTCCATTTCTTCTCTCCTCCCAGATTTCTCCCAATCCATCCTCCCTTTCCTTTCCTCCCCTTCTCTCTCCTATCTTCCCAACCTCTCTGCTCTATTTCCTCCTTTTTCTTATCTTTCTGTTTTCCTTCCTCGTCTTCCTCCTAATAATTCTCTCGCCCTTTCTTTTCTTAAATTCTTCCTGTTTCCTTCTCTTACGTCTCCTCTTCATCCCCCTTTTCTGTCTTCCCTTCTTTATTTATCTCTACCCATCTGGACCTCTTCCCAAAGTGATTCTGTTTGTCTGTCTGTCTGTCTGTCTGTCTCTGTCTCTGTCTGTCTGTCTGTCTGTCTCTCTCTCTCTCTCTCTCTCTCTCTCTCTCTCTCTGCCTCTGGACTCACATAATTATATCTCAGTCACCTCCATCCTCCTCCTCCTCCTCCTCCTCGTCCTCCTCCTTCACCCTTCTTCCATCTTTCCCAATGCCTTCCTCTTCCCGCTTAGCCTGCTCTCTCTCTCTCTCTCTCTCTCTCTCTCTCTCTCTCCTTTCCCCTCCCTCTCTGCCTGTGGACTCACATAATTACATCTCAGTCACCTCCATCCCTCCTCGTCCTCCTCCTCCTCCTCCTCCTCCTCCTCCTCCTCCTCCTCCTCCTCCTCCTCCTCCTCCTCCTCCTCCTCCTCCTCCTCCACCCTTCTTCCATCTTCCCCAATGCCTTCCTCTTCCCGCTTAGCCTGCTCTCTCTCTCTCTCTCTCTCTCTCTCTCTCTCTCTCTCTCTCTCTCTCTCTCTCTCTCTCGCACGTTGTCTTCCTCTTCCCCTGAGACGGAATAAAGGGAGGAAGAAAACAGAGAAGATAATGCAAAGATGATTTCCACAAGTATGGCAAGGTGAGACAGGAGAGGCTGACAACCCGTGGGTCGGAGTGGAGAATGCTGGGATAGTCCTTCGTTCTGTGGTATGCTAAGATGATGATGATGATGGTGATGAAAGATGATAAAATGATGATGGCGGTGATGGTTGTGATCTTTTTGGTGGTAAGGGTGGCTATGATGATGATATAAGTGATAGGCTAGAGGCGATGATAATGATGATGATGATATGATGATGATGACGATAATGATGATGATGATGATGGTAATTATGATAATGTTGATAATGATGATGATAATGACCCTTTCCACGTTTTCCTCCTTTTCCTTCCCCTTGTCTTTCCGTCTTCTTTACCTTCTTTATCACCATTTTTGCCACCTTTCCTTTTTTATTGTTTTTAATTTCCCCTTCTCTTTCCCTCCCTCCATATTTCACGTTTCTCTCCCTCCCACTCTCCCCCACTCCTTACCTCCCTCACTCCCTCAGTTTAAAGGTATGTTAGCCTTTCTCTCTCTCTCTCTCTCTCTCTCTCTCTCTCTCTCTCTCTCTCTCTCTCTCTCTCTCTCTCTCTCTCTCTCTCAGCCCAGTACTTCACATTCTCCCTTCCTTTCATTCCATTTTCTCACCTCCTTGCTTTATCCACGTCTCTCCCCCTCTTCCTTGCTTTCATAATCCCTTCCTGCTTCATTCTGTTCCTCTGCATCCTCCCTTCCTCCTTCCTTCCTTTATCCCTCTTCTCTTTTTCTTCCCTTTGTCTGAGTTACGTTTTCCCTCTCATATACTGCTGCATTTCCTTGATAATTTCCTCGATAGAATTAAGTATTTTTTTTTATTGATGCCGACAACGTAGTCATTTTGATCGACTGCTTCTTTCTGTCTATCAGTCTGTCTGCTTGTCTATCTAACTCTGTCTATATCTATGTCTGTTTATGCATATCTACGGCTGTCTACCTATAACTGTCTATCTGTATTTCTATCTAACTATCTATCTGTGTACGAGTATGTATGTATCAAAATATCCAGTCAGTACCTGATACAATTTTAATTAAAAGTGGCACATAATCTTCACTGTATAGGGAGATGGGATGCAGCGATTCCATGTTGGGTCAACGTGATATAAGGTCAAGGTCACAGATGAGGTCAGAGTTCATGCGGGCGTCGCCTGGGTCTCTAAGTACCTTCTCAAGTTCATTTTGTTCTTGATACACACAGACGTTTTTATTCAGTCTTGTGAAATTGAAAGAGTCTATTATTATTTCTTCACTTCGATAGTCTTAAATTTTTATCCTTGTATCCTCCACAAAATTTTTAATGTGTTCGTGGGATATTTTTACCACCACGTCAATTATTTTACAGAGTTCTATTTTTGTTGTCTTTTCAGAGTCATTCTTGCCTCCTCACATCTCTTCACTTCTACCCCCTCCCGGCCGCCACCCTCTTCCTCTCCACCGTCTCCTCCCCCTCCGTCTCTACCTCCTTATCACTTCTCCCTCTCTCTATCTCCTCTATTCCTTTCACCTCCATCCCCTTCCCCCTCCTATACTGTCTCACTGACCATTCTTCCTAACTCATAAACCCTTTCTACTCCTTTACCCATTCTAGCCTCCTCTCCCTTTCCCTTTCTATCCCCCCTCTCCCTCACCTCTTCTCTCCCCTGTTCCCTCCATCTCCATTCCTTACTCCATATTCCTTTTCCCTCCACCTCCATTCCTTCTTCCATATTCCTTTTCCCTCCACATCTGTTCCTTCCTCCATATTCCTTTTTCCTCCTCCCCAGTCTCTACCTCGTTCTTGCCGTTTCCATTCCAGCCTTCTCTCTCCCTTCCTACTCCCCTTACCATTTTTCTCTCCTTCTCCATTCACCTCTATCCCCCACCCTTTTTCCTCCATTTATTCATGTACCTCCATCCCTTTCCCCCCTCCGTCCCTACCTTCCTATCCCCCCCCTCCCTCCAGTCCCAGCCTCGCCACACCTCCATCACTTGCCTCTCCATCCCTACTTTCCCTTCCCTTTTCCTTGTACTTTCCTATCCATTCCTGTCTATTATTTCCTCCTACCTCGCTTTCCTTCCCTATATCACTGTCCTTTCTCCCTCTGCCCCTTCCTCCATCCTCCCTTTCTTTACCACCTCCATCCTTTCCATACCCCTCTCCTACCATTCTCCTTCCATCCATCCCCCTTCCCTCTCCCCCTCCATCCCTCCCCCTCCACTAAACCCCAAGAGTTGATGGTGCAGCGTCGTGTTAACAAGGTGGAGTCTCGCCCGCCCCACCGCCTCTCCCCACTCCACTAACACACTCCACTTCCTCCACATCCACCCCTGTCATTGTTACTTAACCCCTTCCTGCCGCCTCGCTCTAACTTCACCCGCCTCCCATGAACTACCTCGTTTTTTCTTCCTCACTGCTGGTGGATCCTCTCTCTCTCTCTCTCTCTCTCTCTCTACTTGCATGATTGTACTGATGTCTAAGAGTCTCTCTCTCTCTCTCTCTTTCTCTCTCTCTCCTCTCTTTCTACTTGCATGATTGTACTGATGTCTGAGAGTTTTTTTTAACCTTTTTTTCCGAACTTAAATCATGAGCTTTTTCCTTTTTTTGTGGCTGGTTCATGAGAAGAGGAATTGGGGATGATGTAATAGAAATACATACATACACAAACAAATAAAAAAATTAATAATTAATAACTAAAAATCTGTAGGTGTGTGCAATTAACGTTTATTTTTTTTATTGACTTATTTACTTTCAGAAACGCCCTTTTACAGTTTCGTGGGAGGTCTAATTCGAGATGATGGCAGAGGAGGGTCAAGTGAGGTCACTTTTGTTAATGAGAATGGACGTTATGATCATATATCTTTTTTCCCTTGATGACAAGCCTCATGGGAAGTCAGATTCAGAATAGATGCGACAAAAGAAACATCATCATATTGTGATGGCACAGAAATCTGAGATCCTTTTTTCCTTTTTTTTTTTTTAGCATACACTATTTATATTTTGCTAAAGCAAAAGCATTATATTGTATATATATATGGTGGCCAGCCTTATAGAACATCGAATTCGGGATGGTGTGAGATAAGCTTGAAAAGAAGTTCCAGTTTTTATTTCTTCATTGCTGAAGCCGTTTCATGGACGATTGAGTTCCGGATAGTGCGAGGAGAAAATGACGCCGTGATACAGAGCTCTAACTTTTTTTCAATTTTTATTTCCAGAATTACATTTTGTTTCTCTCTTTTTACGATGATATTCATGGCAGGTCAAGGTTTGCATTTTGCTAGAAAGTCTGACATAACGGAAAAAATCTGAGAATTTTTTTCTTCTTTCATTCTTTATTTTTTAGTGAGAGGCCATATTAATTTTTTCTCTTAACAATATTTTCATGGGAGCTCGAATATCGGATGATGCAAGGGAACAAAAGATAATGGCAGGATGTAGATAAAGGGGTAGATATTGTTACTCATGTGGCAGGAATGCAAGATATTTGATTCTGCTTCGTACGTGGACAGTTTATGACATGGGAAATTCCAGATGTTGAGAGAAAAAGTTTGCGTGAGAGTCTTCAGGCGATTATTTTCCATTTTTAAGAACCGATGTCATAATTTCTTTCCCTACCAATGGGCAGAAAGTATGTCAGATTCCAGATGATGCCAGAGCTACGTAACACGATGGTACAGAAGTCAGATAAAATGCATCTTTTTTATTTCTAGAAGCAGAATCTTTTTATATGGTACGCACATATTTGTTCGTCTCTCGATTGGCTCTCTCTCTCTCTCTCTCTCTCTCTCTCTCTCTCTCTCTCTCTCTCTCTCTCTCTCTCTCTCTCTCTCTCTCTCTCTCATTTCTCTGCCCGCCCTTATATGTGAGCCATTTTTGTTTTCTCACACCCTCTTCCTCTTTTATCTTCCCTTCTCTTAATCTTCTTCCCCTTCGTCACTCTCCCCTCCTCCTCCCTCTCCCCTTTCCTATCATATTCCTCTATTTCTCTTTCCGTTTGCATTCCGCTCCCAGGGCAAGATTGGGAATAGTTTGTACTTTTCATATTCCATTCTTGTTTTGATTTTCTTTCCATAGTTTATAGTTTTCATATTTTTTTCCCGATTCAGAGAAAGACAGGGAATGAAGAGTGGTTTGTAGAGGTGTGCGTTTTGTCTTCATAGTCATTATTTTCGTCGTCATCGTACACATTGTCATTGCATCGTCGTTTTCATCATCGTTATTGCGTAGTCTTTCATCACCGCTTTCATTTTCATCACTGTCATTTTCATCATCATCATCATCGTCGTCATCGTCGTACCCTAACTCTGCTCAATATGTACAGCCAAAGACAAAAGTTAGCCTGCTATTTTAGTCAGTCTGCTTCACACTACGAGCATGTCCGTCACTTTCCTCCCTTTTGCATCACCACTTTCCACTCATTTGCACCAACACTTTCCTCCTTTTTGCATCTCCACTTTCCTCCCTTTTCCATCACTAGTTTCCTCCCCTTTGCATCACCATTTTACTCCTTTTTGCATCACAACTTTCCTCCCTTTTACCTCACCACTTTCCTCCCTATGGCATATCACTTGCCTCCCTTTTGCATCACCACTTTCCTCCCTTTTGCATCACATCAAAGAGGATTCAGCTGGGGAATATTAACCAGCAGAGGAGAGTGAGGGGTACAAGAAGTGTGAAATATTAGGCTAACATTTGCCATACCGACCACTCGGAAAGAAAAAAAAAATCCGTGTCCTTTCCTGCACTTAACATTCTGAAACATGGACGAAGCATTGGGATATATGGCTCGCCCTATGATGGAAGTGCAATTATTAGCATTGTATTTTTTTTTTTTTTTTTCACTTTCTCGAGGTCTCCCAGTGATGTTCGTTCAGATATTACCTTTGGAATATTTTAGTGCAAGAAATTAAATAAAACTTGACGATGCAGGCTGGAATGTTGTCTGTGTGTCATTTAGAGGTTCATTTATGTTATAAAGAGGTTCGTCTGTGTCATAAAGAGGTTCATCTGTGTCATAAAGCTGTTCATCTGTGTCATAAAGAGGTTCATCTGTGTCAAAGTGGTTCATCTGTCATAAAGAGGTTCATCTGTGTCATAAAGAGGTTCATCTGTGTCATAAAGAGGTTCATCTGTGTCATAAAGAGGTTCACCTGTGTCATAAAGAGGTTCATCTGTCTCATAAAGCGGTTCATCTGTGTCAAAGAGGTTCATCTGTGTCATAAAGAGGTTCATTTGTGTCATAAGAATTATCTTATTTTTATATCCATCAAACTCCAAGGGTCGGATACATTTTTTTTGGCCTGAACATTTCTCAGAAAAAAAAAAGCACTAAAGAAAAGGGGGGGGGGGAAACCCTAAGTAGCAAAAAAATAAATATATGAACATTAAGCAAAAGGAGCAAAAAAAAAAAAGTATATGACCACCAATCAAAAGAAAAAACTGACGGTATCTTATCTTCTTGTTTTTACACCTTTCAGAAACAGAGAATATGGATTTTGATGTTACTGTTGTACTCAAAATATCATCATCATCATCATCATTATCATCATCATCATAATGATAATAATGATGATGGTGATGAAGGTGATGATGATGATGACGATGATGATGAAAGAGAAGAAGAAAAAATAAGTTACAGTCTCTAAAGCCCTGAGGGAATTAAACGAAGTATATAATAACGGGTAGTTTCTGTGTGTGTGTGTGTGTGTGTGTGTGTGTGTGTGTGTGTGTGTGTGTGTGTGTGTGTGTGTCCTTACATAAGTGCGCAGCTGCCTTCGTAATCTGATTTTAGTTTGTGTCCTTAGAGAGAGAGAGAGAGAGAGAGAGAGAGAATGACCTGCTTCCATTCTGTTCAAGGGTATAGCGGGACGGATTTCAGTATGCCATTTCCACTCTCTCTCTCTCTCTCTCTCTCTCTCTCTCCATCCAATCCTCACTCACCATCCTCTCCTCTCGTTCTCTGCCTTATCGTTCCTCTCTCTCTCTCTCTCTCTCTCTCTCTCTCTCTCTCTCTCTCTCTCTCTCTCTCTCTCTCTCTCTGTCATCTGATGGAGGAGTGAGATATCCTTCTGCTCATTCAATATCCCTCTCTTTCATCGGGTCTTCCCCTCATCTTCCTCCTCCATCTTTTTCATCTTCCGCTTTATCTCGTCTCTGTCCATTACATATATTAATTTCTGATCTTATTTGGTGTCGTTGTTGTTGTTGTTGTTGTTGTTGTTGTTCTTCTTCTTCTTCTTCTTCTTCTTCTCCTCCTCCTCCTCCTCCTCCTCCTCCTCCTCCTCCTCCTCCCTTGTGCCATAGCAGGTAGATTTTCTATTCTTTTTATACTGGTAAAGGAAGATAATATATAAAAAGTAAGTGAACCTCCCTAGAAATTCAATATCTCATATATAGAGTAAATTGACCATTTGTAACAACATCCATTAACCAGTTGTATACTATTTTTTATTTGTGTGGGATTGTGGAAATATTGCTGCAAAATGCCATCTAACCTGAAGGTCTGCCAGGAGTGTACTGGTCGCTTTGCGGCTCAGTATTTTTCAAATTACTTTTCGACGCCTGTGTGCAAACTATGCATCTTGAGAAAAGATCTAGAAAATGGTTTAGCTGAATCGCAGAGAAATTACAGGGAACTCAAGGCAGAGTTTGAGACACTGAAAGAGTTTGTAGTGGCAAATGTAGGAGTCAGCAACAGCACTCGAGAAGGAAGAAGCGTACAAACTGAGCTCGTACAAGCCCCCGCCCATCAGGCAGTCACAAATAATAGTGTATCAGTATCTTCCTCACCCAGCGATTCAGTACGTTCCTCGCCAAGCGAAGTCCCCTTTACTATGGTAAGAAATGGCGCAAAACCCGGAAAAGATTCGAGGAAGCATCTTCCCATAACTACGTATAATCGCTACCAGATCCTTGCCGAAGCGGTAAATGAGACAGAAGAAACAAGGCTTATTGGGGACTCTATTGTATGCAGTCAGCTGGAGGAATTTTGTGGACGTGCCCCCATCAGCAGAAAGAGGTACTGTTTTCCAGGAGGTGGACTAAGTGATATCACAGAAGCCTGCGATGAGGTCACAAAAGACGCAAATGATCAAACTCTATACGTTATCCATGTTGGTACAAATGATCTGAAGCGCAGTAGATCAGAGGAATTGCTAGCAAAGTATCATGAAATGATCAAACGATTCAAAACTAAGTCCACTAATGTGATAATATCTGGTATACTCCCAAGGATCAAGGCAGAAAATAGTTTCTATGATAAGGCCTTCAGCACAAATAACCGGCTCAAATCTCTCTGCACGCAAGAGGGAGTCGACTTTGTCAATCTGTGGGACCAGTTTTATGAGCAACATACTCTATTCCAGAAAGATGGTCTCCATTTGAACTCAGTAGGAGCGGCACGGCTAGGTAGAGTTCTACACGATAAAGTTGCCCTCTTCAGATCAAAAAACGCGGCACGTCCAGGAACAGTAACCTTAACGTAAATACCCACAAAGTCAGATCACCAACTGTTCGGAACGGAATTAGAGTCTGCTATGCTAACGCACGTAGTCTACGTAACAAGTTTGAGGATTTAGAATCTCTAATTTACCTAGAAAATTATGACATCATTGGCATCACAGAGTCCTGGATTAACACATCTGACCGTGACTTTCTAGCGGAATACTCACTAACAGGGTACAATATTTTCAGCTGTGAGCGACCACATCGAGCTGGTGGTGGTGTTTTACTATATGTGAAAACTAGTCTCCATCCCCTTGTGCTATCCAAACCCAGTATTACCAACATAGATGCCAGTTATGTTCAGCTAAGTATTAATTCACACAAAATAAATATATGTCTCATCTATCGTCCGCCAGCACAGTCAACTGAGACAGATGAAAAACTTTATGATCAAATTGCGGAAATTTGTTGTCAAGAGGATAGCGTAATTTTTGGAGACTTTAATCTACCGGTAACAAAGTGGGGTGAACCACTGACGGCACACTCAGGACAAGAGCTTTATACGAATCTTCAGGAAAGCGCCCTTTCCCAACACGTAGAATACCCAACGAGAGGAAACAATATCCTAGACATCATCTTGACTACAAATGATAACCTAGTCAACAACGTTGAAATAGGACCTGAGTTTAGTTCCAGTGATCATCGAACTATACAGTTTAATATTACTACTGAAAAAGTAAAAGAAACGGAGAGCAAAGAAAAGGTCCCAGATTATCGTAGAGCTAATTTCAACAGGCTCAGAGCGCTACTTGCAACTGCAGATTGGAATCAAATGTCTGAAACCAATGACATAAACCAAGCATGGGAAATATTCACCGAAAAATTTAATGAAGTGGTAAAGTCATGTGTGCCACTACGTAACAGACGTCCAGCTGGAAATAGTAAACCAAAGTGGTGGTCCAGTGAAATAAAAAGTAACTTAATAGCCAAAAAACAGGCATACCATAAATATAAAGCTACACAAAATAATGATGATAAATTACAATACGATAATCTACGCCGCACATCGAAAAGACTTATTAAACAAAGCAAAAGAGCACTGGAGATCCACATTGCTAATACGTGCAAATCAAATCCTAAAGAATTTTACAGTTACATTAGAAAGAAAAAGGTTATGACTACATCAATAGGTCCTCTAGAAACAAACAATGGCAGACACACTGAAAATGAGGTCGAAATGGCAAACATTCTTAACGATTACTTTGCGTCTGTTTTTACATTAGAAAACACCACCAGAAACCTACTGTTACCCACAAACCAAGCAAATAGCACAGTCCTTAGTAACTATGCTATCCATAATAATGATATCCTTTCAGCCATAAATAGTACGGACATAAACAAAACCCCTGGCCCCGATAAAATATCACCGAGAATTCTCAAAGAAGCAAAACATGAGTTACTGCTGCCACTCTCTGTCTTATTCAATAAATCATTAAGTACTGGGAAAGTTCCACGCAAATGGAAACTAGCAAATGTAACACCAATTTTCAAAAAAGGAAATGAGTCGCACCCAGGAAATTACAGACCAATCAGCTTAACATCAGTAGTGTGCAAGTTAATGGAAAAAATCATAAGAGATAAAATAGTTAATTATCTAGAAGAAAATAATATAATTAAAGACTCGCAACATGGATTCAGACAGCGTCGTTCATGCTTAACTAACTTACTGGACTTCTTCCATGATGTTTACAAATCATACGATGACTCAAGAGCAGTAGATATAATTTACCTCGACTTTCAGAAAGCATTTGACACTGTCCCTCACAAGCGTCTCATGAGAAAAATAGAAGCACATGGAATAAAAGGAAAGACGCTAAAATGGTTACAAGACTGGCTGTCAGACCGAAAACAGCGAGTTGTGATAAACGGAAAGGAATCCAAATGGCGTAATGTGATCAGCGGCGTTCCCCAAGGCTCAGTACTTGGACCGATACTTTTTATTATCTATATAAATGACATTGATGAGGGTCTAAATTGTAAAGTATCCAAATTTGCAGATGATACTAAAATAACCAGTAAAGTCACTTCAAAATTACAGTGGCAGCAGTTACAAAATGACCTTAATACTTTAGCAAGCTGGGCAGAAAAATGGCAAATGAAATTCAACACAGAAAAATGTAAAGTACTTCATATTGGAAGTAACAATGTCCATGCAAATTACAAAATGAACAATATTCAGTTATCAAGTACAGACAGTGAAAAGGATCTTGGTGTGATAATATCAAATGACCTAAAACCAAGCAAGCAGTGTACCGATGCGGTAAAAATTGCAAACAAGCTAGTGGGTTTTATTGGAAGAACTTTCGAGTTTAAATCGGAAAAAGTCATACTTGCCTTGTACAACTCGCTAGTGCGCCCCCATCTTGAGTATTGTGTGCAATTCTGGTCTCCGTACTACAGAAAGGACATTGAAAAATTAGAGAAAATTCAGCGAAGAATCACAAAAATGGTACCACGACTTAGAAACAAACCATATGAGGAACTCCTTGAAAAACTTAAACTATTTAGCCTAACGAAGCGCAGGTTAAGAGGGGACCTTATTGAAGTTTTCAAAATCATGAAGGGATATGACAACTTAGACATGAATAAATATTTTGATATAGACCGGTCGAGTCAAACCAGAAGTAATGGCTGCAAAATCATGGGAAAACGATTCCAATCCCACGAAGCAAAATACTTCTTCTTTAACAGAGTTGTAAATATCTGGAACAGATTACCCTCAGATACCGTGAACAGTATCTCAATTGAGACATTCAAAAACAAATTAGACAAGTATTTGCACGAAAATCCTCAGCTGACTCTTTTTCTGTCCGAATAACTTGCTTTTATAGCTACGGTACATGTAAGTTCATGCCCCCTTAGTCTACAAGACACCCCGTAAACAATGTACCCGTACATAGTGTTGCGTCACGATATTATACATTTTCAATTTATTCGGTGCAAACAAAGCAATATAAGCACAGATTAGGATCTGCACAGATAACCCTGAGTTAACGGTCACTACTCTTACTTTCGACCTGTGATGGGCTGTGGATCACTGAGGGTCCCTGTTAGTCAAGTGACCACCATCGGGATTTTTTAATGTACCAGGGGTCACTGCTTCAGGATGAAACTTGTGTACTGTCCCACATGGGAGAGTTCCTTGTCTCAGTGGAGTGAACGGAGCTATTGCCTGATTGACTGCTGCCTACCTAAAAAGCGCCAGGGAAGGTTGCCGCACCACCCCTAAACATCCACTCTGTGCATTGCACATCCACACTGTGCACTGTGCAGTCCCCTTTTATCTAAGACACCCGTCCTATATACTTTTCAGTCTCCCCAGCGCAAAGAAAGCAATATAAGCACAGATTAGGAGCTGCACAGATAACCCTGAGTCAACGGTCACTACTCTTACTTTCGACCTGTGATGGGCTGTGGATCACTGAGGGTCGGTCCCTGTTAGTCGAGTGACCACCATCGGGAGTCTTTTTATTGTACCAGGGGCCACTGCTTCAGGATGAAACTTGTGTACTTGTCCCACATGGGAGAGTTCCTTGTCTCAGTGGAGCAAACGGAGCTAGGGCCTGATTGACTGCTGCCTACCTTAAAAGCGCCAGGCAAGGCTGCTGCACCACCCCTAAACATCCACACTGTGCAGTGTGTAGCTTCCACGTTATGTCCACAGACTTCCCATTAACTCAATGTAACTGGTTTATAATGTCATGCCGTAACTATTATTTTATTTGTTTACTTTCTCTTTCAGGTTACTCTATTGGGTAGCTTATAGATAAAGTATTATAGAATGTGACTTTTCCTTTCCAGTGTTTCCTATAAAATTTCCATGTCAGTTTTTCCATGCTGCATGGTGGTTTTTCTCACTTTTTCCTGGAGGGTCTGGTGGTGGGGGGAGCCTTCTTGCTTTCCTATCCTTATCCTTCAACATGTAGAGTTAGATCTTGTAGTCATAGTTTTCTCTAACAAGCAGCCTCGAAAGGACCATAAGGTCTGTTGCTGTTTGCTTTCCTGTGTAATCCTGTGTAATCCCTTCTAACTTTCCCCTTGCCTTCCTCTTCCCGCTCACCCTGCTCTCTCTCTCTCTCTCTCTCTCTCTCTCTCTCTCTCTCTCTCTCTCTCTCTCTCTCTCTCTCTCTCTCTCTCTCTCTCTCTCTCTCTCTCTCTCACCATCCTCTCCTCTCTTTCTCTGCCTTATCATTTCTCTCTCTCTCTCTCTCTCTCTCTCTCTCTCTCTCTCACCATCCTCTCCTCTCTTTCTCTGCCTTATCATTTCTCTCTCTCTCTCTCTCTCTCTCTCTCTCTCTCTCTCTCTCTCTCTCTCTCACCATCCTCTCCTCTCTTTCTCTGCCTTATCATTTCTCTCTCTCTCTCTCTCTCTCTCTCTTTCTCTCTCTCTCTCTCCATACCCTATCCTCACTCACTATCCTCTCCTCTGTTTCTCTGCCTTATCATTCCTCTCCCGTCGCCCTTCCTTGCCTCCCCCCCTCCCCCTCTCCCTTCCCTCCCTCCCTCCCTGCCTCCCTCTTTCTCTCCCCCAGCGTATACATCAGAGGGTTAAAAATAAGACCGCAATCGCCGCCTGCCTGAGCGAAACCCAAATATACACCGCCTCTCAGATAACTCCCCAACCTCCATTTTTCACAAGACTTCGGACGCGGTGTAAAAATATTCGGTCAGCCATTTTTTTTTTTTTTCCTTTATGTGGCTGTGTTCTGGCCGGGGGCGTTGCTGATGCTTTTTTTTGTCTCTATGGTTTCCCCTTTTTTCCCAATGGCTTCCCTTTTCTCTCTATGGCTTCCCTTTTTATCTCGTTCACTTTATTTTTTGTAACTTTTCTTCAAGTCTTTTCTGTTTTGATTTTCTTTGTTTTTTTTTCATTTTGCGTTTTTCTTGTTTTTTTTATTTCCCATTTTTGGGGCAGTAATATTTTTGTTTTGTGCGTTTTTATTGTTCATTTAATGTGAATTTTCTCTTGTGTCTATGTTAACTTACAGAAATAAGCACAGTGCCTACTGTGATACCTCTTTATCACCTATATCCGTTTTCCCTATTAACATGGTGCCTGCGTACATGATTCCTACTTACATGATGCCTACTTACATGATTCCTACTTACATGATGCCTACTTACATGATTCTTACATGATGCCTATTTACATAATTCCTACTTACATGATGCCTACTTACATAATTCCTACTTACATGATGCCTACTTACATAACTACCTCCATGATATCTATTCGCACATTTAAATGATACCTGCTTATACCTACATTGTATCTACTTACACTATTCCATTCTTGGTACCTACTTCCATGATACATACCTACTTACCTGTAATTTACTTAGGTTATATCAGTTTCCCTTCTATTTAGCTTAACACCTACTTACATGTGATCTACTTACGAGGTACTTACGGTAATCATTCATACCTACAGTGCAGTTTATATATCTGTTGGTGGCCTTAATTCTCAGTATTTTTTTTTTTTTTTAGTTAAGTATTTTCCTACTGAATCATTTTCCTGCAAATAAATAAATAAATAAATAAATAATTTAAAAATAAGCAAATTTTCTTACGCATATACTTATTTTTTATTTACATATGCGTTTTTAGTTTCCAAAATTCTCTCTCTCTCTCTCTCTCTCTCTCTCTCTCTCTCTCTCTCTCTCTCTCTCTCTCTCCTTCTTTGTAATTATCTATAGCTGTCTGTCTATATATGTGTTTATTTATCATCAATATATCAGTATATATATCTGTAATATCGTATATCGGTAGCATATCTGTCCATCCATCTATCCATCTATCAGTCAACCCATTTGATATCCGTCCATCTCTATATCCATCTATCTGTCAGTCTGTGTATATCCATCTGTCTACCACTCAACCATCCGCCTATCCATCTATATATCTCTCTATCTAACTATCACTTCATCTATCGCCCCCCTAGCCCCCATCCATCAACCACCCGCTTTCATATCGCTACTACCCTGCGCCAGCCAATCACCTGCCTGGAAATAACAAGCAATTAGGCGCAAGGTCACTCCCAATTGGACGCCGCGCTCGTGACGTCATCGGGGCCTCAGCCAATGGGATTAAAGGGCTTCTCTCCCCTTTTAATCACCCTTTTGCGCGTCATGGAATTTTTTCACCCATTGCTCTGTTCACTTTCTATAGTCCGTTCACCTTGACTTGGCCCAGATTTTCGTCCGCTTGTATCATATTTCCTTCCCTTCCATAACACTTCTTCGTGACTAGCGCCTTCTCTTGGTGTTTATCTCATGTTGCAGGGAAGAGATTTTTCATCAACGTGATGTTTTCTTTATGATGACTCAAATTGGGAAGTTTGATTTTAGAATTTTGTGGTTCATCATCCACTCACTCGATGTGGTGAAGCCTTCAGGTGGCTTCACACTGCGTGACTAGCCAGATGGTTTCCTGTAATCCACGAGACTATTTACTACGCTGGGTGGTAACTGTATAACCAGCTGGACGCCTGATGGTCTAATGGGTTGAGACGGTCCAACCAGAGGGGACCATGATGTTTCCCATCTTTGAAATGGAACAATTTTTCTTTATGCAAGGAAGAAGGAAACAAAGGCCAGATTGCTCACATTATGTCTCTCATGGGCGAGCGACTTCATTGTTAGGACTGAATTGCCTAGACCCGGGCCCCTTCGCTCCTTATGGGGCAAAAAATATATAGTTGATAGATAAATTGATTGATTGACAGATTTATTTATTAATATCTAAAACTTATGACTGGAAGTTGGACCATTCCATTGGTAGACGTAGTTCAGCTTAATATTACCTCATTCAGTACGATTATTATTATTATTATTATTATATTACCTTATTCATTATTATTATTATTAGTAGTAGTAGTAGTAGTAGCAGTAGTAGTAGTAGTAGTAGCAGTAGTAGTAGTAGTAGTAGTAGTAGTAGTACGATGATTGATTTTATTATTATTATTATTATTATTATTATTATTGTTGTTTTTATTATTATTATTATTATTATTATTATTATTATTATTATTATTATTATCATTATTATTATTATTATTAATATAATAATAATAATAATAATAATAATTATTATTATTATTATTATTATTATTATTATTACTTTTATTATCATGGGATCGTCCTTAACCGACGAGAGTACGAGCCCTACAGATAATAAATATAACAGGGTACAGTACATACAGATAATAAAGATAACGGGGTACAGTACATACAGATAATAAAGATAACAGGGTACAGTACATACAGATAATAAAGATAACAGGGTACAGTACATACAGATAATAAATATAACAGGGTACAGTACATACAGATAATAAAGATAACAGGGTACAGTACATACAGATAATAAATATAACAGGGTACAGTACATACAGATAATAAAGATAACAGGGTACAGTACATATCGCACTCTTATCATCCACTCACCTACTTAACCCTCTCACAGTCGGAATAACTCTAGTAGGCTCAGCAAACACCAGACGATTTTAGTAAGCTGAGAATGAGCCATAGGAGCCCGAAAATTAAAGTTAGAGCGAGAATGGTGTTATTCCAGATGGTATAATAAATAAAGTGGTATATTCCGATTTGAAACACTGAGCTAGTTAATTAGGCCCGGAAGGCAGGTGTTCTGAAATGCCAATTTCACCTGCAAATGACCCCTGATATAAGCTTATTAGCGCGTTATAACCCGTGATTTGAAAATATATAAGCTTTTGATAGTTTTAACTTCTCATGTAACTGAAATCAGTCAAAAAATAAGCTTGAATCTGAAAAAAAAAGTATACGGAAAACAGAGTAAGCCTGGATCCGGAAAGAGGCTTGAATCAGGAAAGTTAAGATTTAATTCGAAAGAAAATAAGATCAGATCCCAATTTTTGAACAGTGAACGAGTCCGAAAAAGAGAATAATATTGATTCCGGAAAAAGAATAAATCTGAATCCCGAAAGGAGAATAATCTTGAGTCCGGACAATAGGATGAACTTACATTAAAAAAAAGAAAAAAAAAAAAAAAAAAAAAAATGCTATCGTATCAAGTCTACGGATAAAAAATAAAAGCTTTCAAACTTTTTTTTTTTTTTTTTTTTGTAACTGAATCCGAAAAAATGAAAAGTGATGAAACAGTCCATAATTAGCGTTCGCGTAGGTGATAATTTAATGATTCATAATTTTGCAGAAAAAAAAAAAGTTGAAAATAAAAGACACTCGATGTTTCTTTCACGTGTATATAAGATCTATTGTTTCGTGATTTTAGCCACACCTGTACCAAACAACTTCCCATTCACACGTTAACCCTTTCACTGTTGTAATTATGCTAAGTTACTCTCTTCTTGCTAACTCCTAACGATTTTGTTCAGTAGAGGGAAACGCAGCGTGGTAGAGGGGTTGTAAACTATCTCTGTAACTTTGTGTGTGTGTGTGTGTGTGTGTGTGTGTGTGTGTGTGTGTGTGTGTGTCACCCTTTGATCTCACAGTGTGGACTCCCTACCACCATAAAAGCACTCTAGTACCATATCCATTCACTGTCATCATGGAAACGCACATCATAATGGAAACGTGCATCAGCATGGAAACCCTCATCGCAATGGAAACGCTCATCACCATGGAAACGTACTGTATATCATCATGACAATACATATCTCAAAGGAAATGCTCATCACCACGGAAACGCGCATCACCATAGAATCGCACGCCATGAAAACGCTCATCAACACAGAAACGCACATCATGAAATCACACATCACCATGGAAACGTACACACTAAAAATGCACATGGTCATAGAAACGCACATCATCATTTAAACGCACATAGCAGTCACCATGAAATGTACTAATCGCAGTGCAAGAGAGGGTCATGTGTGTCGTGAGAAGAGGTCGTTATTAGGTAGGTACAGACACACTTAGAAGTCTTTTAATCGAGGCGATAGAATAGGCTGGTAGATAAAGAGAAAGGTGGAAAGACTGAGTGACTGATAGACATTTATTAGGAACGAGCGAGCGAAGTGATTTTACGTTCAGCTGGGAAGGAGCGGCCCGACACTACCCTGCCCGGCCCGACGCGACACGGCTGGACCTCCATGGTTTTCAGAGGCTAATAACTTTTCTGCTATGTGAGGTAGAGAAGAGATTCTTTCAGCAGGTAGTAGATACATTCAGTAACTTCTGTCTTTAGCTATATTTACTCATGAGACTATAGAAACCCCTTGGAATTCCAGCGTCCAAGGGAATGTACCGAGGGCTTTAATTGACATGCTCCACCATGAAACCGAAATAAAAAAAGATTTCCTGTTGTAACTTTTTTTTTTTGCGTGAATTCAAACACTTAATTACCTGATATTACGCTCATAATTTTACATGAACGCTTTTTCTATGTTTGGGGGTGAAATCAACAAGGGTAATCACCCCATTTCTGTGTTTTACTATTGGATCAATAGCCAAGCAGTTCGTTGACACTGCGAGCCGGGAACAGAGAATTGAACATTGTTTTTGTGATAAATGTTACGGCGCCTCGCTATAACCACATTCAGAGAGAGAGAGAGAGAGAGTAAATATTTTAGTTCAGTTATTCTTCTGTTATTGTTCAATTGCCTCACCGGAAATGTTGAAAGTTTACGTCAAGAACAACTTATGATGATTGGCGTCCAGTATGTACAAACGCTCGCTCGCTCGTCACGCGCTTACAGAGTGCACTTTACTGGTAGACAGAGAAGTAGATACCGAAGAAACCACTGCTAGATAAGGGATAAACATAGTGGTAGATAGGTAGGAAATAATTTTCTGATAAAAAATATTAATAATGACATATTACGTATCGTTTCACCTTTTGTTCAGCATTGGCGGCCCCTCCAGGCTTTCTCCACTCCGACCTATTTTGGTAACAGTCACTTAATATTTCGTCCCTTTATAGTATTACATTTGGGTTCACTAAATGCAAAAACGAAAAATAAAAAGGGAACGATCTTTCTAGTTGCAGCTTTGTTTTGGAGAGAGAGAGAGAGAGATAGAGAGAGAGAGAGAGAGAGAGAGAGAGCGAGAGAGAGAGAGAGACTGTTTATGACGGGTATGAGAGGAAGTTTAACGTGTGTTTTAATGAGTGTCTCAGGGGTGTGAGGGATATTACTGTGTATGTGTGTGTGTGTGTGTGTGTGTGTGTGTGTGTGTGTGTGTGTGTGTGTGTGTCGTGGGAGCCTGGCAATTACTTCACCCTCCCTCCTCTCTTTAATTACTCAGGAGGGGGAAGGAGGGAGGGAGAAAGAGAAGAGAGGACAGGGAGCAAGAGGGGAGGGAGAATCGGAAAAGATGGAAAAGGGAGAGAGAGGGAGGGATAAAGAGAAGGAGACCGGGAAGGCAACAGAAAGGGAAACGAAGGGGAGGGGAAAGGGGAGGAGAGGGAGAGGGAAGAGAAGAGTGGGAGAAGAAGGAGACGATTTGGGGGAGAGGGGAGGGAAGAGGGAAGGGCAGAACTTGGGGAGAAATGTGCTGGAGGGGAGATAAAAAAGGAAGAAGTGTGGACAAGATGGCTGGGGAGAGACGGGAGGGAGGAGAGGGGAGGGGAGAGGAAAAGAGAGAAGACTTGGATGGAGAAAAACCGTACAAGGTAGAACAGAGGAGGGGAAGGGGAGGAAGATGAAGATGAATGAGAGTGGAGGAGGAGGGAAGAAGTAGCGGAGGAAGAAATGGACGAGGAAGAGGGGAGAGGGAGGAGGAGGGGAGAGGAGGAGGAGTGGGGCAGGAGAGGATGGGGCAACTGAATGAAGTAGGGAAAGGTGGTGCGGAATGGGAAGGGGGAGGGGGGAGGAGTTGAGAACCAGGAGAGCATGGGAGGGGGGGGGAATGCACGTGGTAGGAGAGAGAGAGGGGGGGGTTAAATGGCTAAGGAAGAGAGGGGACAGCAGAAGATGGGAGGAAAAAGAGGAGGGGGAGCAGTTGGAGAGATATATAAACACAGTAGGAGAGGGAGAGGATGGGGGACGGGAAGGGGAAAGGGAAAGGGGAAGGGGAAGGATGGAGAGGCAGGAGGGGGAGGGGGAATAAGAGTCAGGTAAGGGGAGGATAGGAGGGGAACGGAGATGCAGTACGCCAGGGGGTGGAGAGAGAGAGAGAGTCGATGAGATAGAGAGTCAGTGAGTGAGAGAGAGAGAGAGAGAGAGAGAGAGAGAGAGAGAGAGAGTCGATGAGTAGTTATTAGTGGGGGGGCGGAAGAGTGAGGAAAGGGGAAAGGGAGAATGAGGGGGGTGGAGGAAGGGGGCAGTGCAGAAGAGAGGGTGGGGGAGGAGAAGGTGAGAATTTCAGGGAGGGGTGGGGAGTTAGAGACAGAGAGGATAAAAGATATGAAAGATGTTAAGGGGAGATGGGAGATAAACAAAAAAGAGAGAAAGGGAGATGACGGCGTGAAGGAGAGAGAGAGAGAGAGAGAGAGAGAGAGAGAGAGAGATAGAGAGAGAGAGATATGAGGTAATTATGGAGAGAAAAGGAAACAGCAATACAGCCGAAGAAAATTATATATCTTCAATTTTTATGCTCAGAAATGTGAAACTCGTACTTGACATTCTGAAACGTGTGTCATCCCCATAAGCTTACTTCACTGGGTTCCGAAATCCATCGTTCACTGTCTTGTTATGTATCGTTGTGACGTGAATCGATATTTTTGTTCTCTGCTGTACAGTGCCCCTCAAACATTAGCCAAAATATTTCCTTCTTTGCAGTTTGAAACAAGGCATGAAAATTCGGTATATTTTAAATTAACTTCGTATAAGTCTGTGGGGCTTCCATTTCTGTAGTCGATTGGTTTTCATTTGACGGAGCTGGGCAACTCCTACAACTTGATCACTGAGTACTGGTTGCAGGAAGTTTACTGAACTCTAGGTTTGACGTAGGAATGAGCTTCTATTTTAATACTATTCGTACTCTAACCTGGCCCAAATTTTTAGTACCTTGCTACTTATTTCAATTTGCTCTGTGGCAGAAAAAGACACTGCCACGGCTCTACATCCTTTCCTTGGCACTTCTTCGTGACCAGCAACATATTCAAATATTTTTCTACTACAGTATGACAGCTCATCTCTCAAAATGGACAGATGACAATTTTTCGCCAAGTTAGAGTAATAAGAGTAGTCATATCAGCCTTCCACTTTGACTACACTTGGTTATCAACTAAGCTGAGAGGTGTTAGGGATCTTTGCCAGGTCAGATAAAACCGACTATAGCCATGCAGAATAAAGATGTAGGTTTGTATATCATTTTAATTACACCGTACAATCGGAAATTTATCATAGGAAAGAAAAACGAGAAAGTACAACAACGCTTACTGTGAAACCATCAATTATTTGGGTTAGGACAAAGGTTTCAGGCTTCGTAGAATGTGGAGGGATTGGGAAAAAAGCTGAATGAAAGGAGATGCGTATTTTGATAGGGGAAGGGGAAGGGAAGGCGAAGAAAAAGTGGGAAGGGAGAGAGGAGGAGAGCAAAGAAAAATGTGAAAGAGAACTAGAGGGGAGAAGGGAGAGGCAAGACTAAGAAAGATTAGGAAGGGGGGAGAAAGAGGGGAAAGAGGAGGAACAGAAAACAAAGAGAGACTGCGAAAAGAGGGAGGGAGAGAAGGAGGGAAGAGAAAAAGATTAAAGAGCAGAGGGAGAGAGAAAGGAATGGGAGAAACTGAGAAAAAGTAAGAAAGAATGAAGGAAGAGGAAAAGAGATTGAGAATATTGAGAACATACTGAAGTGGTTTGGCCATGTGGAGAGGATGGAGGGTGAAAGACTGACGAAGAGAGTGTATGTGAGTGAGGTGGAGGGGGGAAGAGGGAGGGGGAGGCCGAGGATGAGATGGAGGGATGGGGTGGAGAGATATATGAGAGAGGGGGGTGTGAGTTGGGAGCAGGGGAGTGAAATGGCGGGGACAGGGCGACTTGGAGGCGATTTGTTTGTGGCCACCCCAAACGGGATTGAGGCGTCTGGCAATAGATAGATAGATAGAGAAAGTCTGGGAATGAAGTGAGAGAGAGGGAGAGAGAGAGAGAGAGAGGGGGGGAGGGGATTGCAAGCATCGTTGAGCCACGTGCATGTGCAGCCTAAGGGATTTAATTTTTTTTTTCAACCCACTGTCCACTCCACCCCAAGAGAGAGTGGGTGGGACTGTTTCTTTTATCCCCACAACAGCCACCGTCACAGCAGCTTTCTGGGGTTACACTTTGGCCCTTTTTCATCACTTACCAAATTTATACACTTTTCTAATCCAACACTTATCAAATTTATACACTTTCTGACACTTACAAACGCTATTCCATAACTTACAAACTTTATGCTTTCCCATCACTTATAAGACACATTTTGAACACTTATGAACACTTTTCCTCGTCTTACAATCTTTACACTTCTTCCACCACTTATGAAAGGTGTGCCTCATCCATTAGTTATAGCTCACTTTAATTTATCTTTTTTCTTTTTTTTTCATTGTTCGCTGTATTACAAGAGAAACCGCTTTCCTTTTGTTTTCAAAGGTACTGCCATTTCTGTTTTCTAAGGCTGTATTTTAACCTTTTTCCAATACTTGTTTCATTTTAATTTATCTTTTTTTTTTTTTTTCGTCCACAGTGCTGCAAGGGAAGTACTGTTTTCACTTTTTCTTTTCTTTAAACCAGAGACATCGGAACTGTAATCTCTTTTACCTCCGTCAACAGTGTTAGATGGAGGTTACGTATGCACTCGTGCCTGTTTTTGTACGAGATAAAAAAAAAAAAAAAAAAAACTGTGATTGGATTCCATTGACATCTGGTAGATAGGTGGGCAGTGGGTCAAGGATGAGGTGTTTAAATTCTGGGGTGGATTCGGATCTGGATACAGGAATACATCATAAGTTTCCTTGGCGATGGGTGATGACAGAAGTATGTGCTCTGAGATTGTGGAACAGGGCAGATTAAGGGCGTAGAATTAATTAGTTAACTATGTGTGGCTTTAAAATACGCGTCTAATAGGAAAGAGGAATTGGAGCAGTAAATCATCATCATCATCAACTACCTACTCTCGCTCTTTTGACTGGATATGATTAGGGTCTACACACAGGCGAAAAAAGAGGAGGGGGAAAGGAGAGCAATCATAAAACTACCCAGTGAAAATACTATTAGGTTAAGCAAAGATAAAATGAAAGAAAAATATTACTTTGTTTTACTGATGAAGACAATGTGGCAAACCAGTCAGTAAATCATTTTGTTTTCGTTCTCTCCCCTCTCCCCACACAACCACTTATTTCCTCTCTCTTTTCCTCTCCATGGCTCACCACATCTGTTTCCTCTTCGTCCTAACGTTATCTCTCTCTCTCTCTCTCTCTCTCTCTCTCTCTCTCTCTCTCGTTGTTGCCCTGCTCCTTCCCCATCTGATACCTGGCTCTTCCCCATGAGTCATTCTCTCTCTCTCTCTCTCTCTCTCTCTCTCTCTCTCTCTCTCTCTCTCTCTCTCTCTCTCTCTCTCTCTCTCAAGTATTTATTTGTTCATGCCGCTCTGTCTCACGGTTTACCTACTAATATGTTTCTTTACTCCAGGGGTTAAGTTGTGTAAGAAAAATGAGAGAGAGAGAGAGAGAGAGAGAGAGAGAGAGAGAGAGAGGAAGGTGAGGTGAGCGGGAGGAAAGGGGGTGGCGAGAAATGGGAG
This sequence comes from Coenobita brevimanus, assembly GCF_032717465.1. Classification (NCBI taxonomy): domain Eukaryota; kingdom Metazoa; phylum Arthropoda; class Malacostraca; order Decapoda; family Coenobitidae; genus Coenobita; species Coenobita brevimanus. The sequence continues at coordinate 42,575,031 of NC_137003.1, read as the reverse complement.
AGGGAAAGGGAAGTTAAAGCGAGAGGCCTGAAAAGGATGGGAGTTACGGGTAGATCGGAGAGAGAGAGAGAGAGAGAGAGAGAGGACAGGGTGTAAATGGATGAAAAGACAGGTATAACCGAATTTCAGCCTGCCAAAAAAAACGATGCTGCAAAAATGAAGAGAAATATTGATAAAATCTCAGACAGTCTATATATGACAGCAAATTCATGGGGGAAAAATATTAAAATAAAGAAGCATCAGTATTTAGTTAATTATAAAGGGAAAATTAATAGCAAATAACATTAATAAGGAACAATGCTAGGTGAGGAAAAAAAAGAAAAACATTGAAGATATAAGTGAGGAAAATTAGGTGATGAAGCAGATTGATAAAAAAAATATATAAATGTTGCTGATGTATATTTAGTGCCTTGAATCAGATGTCTTTTTTTACTTATTATTTTTGATTTATTTTATTATTTATTTATTTATTCTTTTTATCAGTTATTTATTATTGAATCAGATGACTTTTTTATAGCAGTTTTTCCTTACTATTTCCTGACGGATTTTTATTCAACTGAGGAAGAGTCTGTAGTGATGCAGGCGTTATAGAAAGCTGTATCTAATCCCTCCAGTTCGCAAAGCCCTTACTTAACTGAATAAAACCGTCTGGTGGCAACAGGAAAAGACAAAAATACAAACAACCTACTCTAGCTAATCCCTTCCATCCAATGACCTAATTTTCTTATTTTCAGTTACCTTATGTTTCGTGTTTTCTTTTTGTCACCTCCGGACGATTTTCTTCAGCATCGAGTTTTTTTTTTTATATATTTTTTTATACTGGAGGGGCCCTCATGAACTGCTGTCACTACCTCGGCGCTTTTTTTTTTTTTTTAATCTACAGAAAATCGTCTGCCTAGAGCAAAAGAAAAATACGTACGTAACGCGTCATCGGACTGAAGGGGAATTTTAACGGCGTTAGGACTGGAAAAGCACCCGAAAGAAAGTTATTGTGGTAGGTGTCATAGTCCTCTCTCTCTCTCTCTCTCTCTCTCTCTCTCTCTCTCTCTCTCTCTTTTATCTATCTCCTGTATCTCTCTATCTATCTGAGCACCCAGGGGCATGGTGTGGCGGGGCAGAGGTTTGTAGTCCGACCAACAAAAGGGGGACTGACGCGGGGACCCAGCCTTGATTGCGTCTGTGGCTGTGGCTCGTGTTCTCTGTGCTCTGTGGTTGAGAGAGAGAGAGAGAGAGAGAGAGAGAGAGGGTACATTCAAGGAGTAGATTATTTTCCTGAAGATTTGTGAGCACATCGCGAACACGTCGAATTCTCCCAGACCGGCATAGACTTTCAACAATAGACTTTCAATCCGATTACGGTTTTTAAATTTCGTTTCCTCTGTTCCAGACGATTTTATTTACCTTATCGCTCTCCTTTCATCTTGGAGGATATCAATTTCATCCTTATAAATCCCCCCCTCCATCACAGCAAGACATTTCCCTTATTGTAAATACTGTATAATTGTCGAGTGGTAGCAGGTATAAAGAGTTAAAATTACATTGTACAAGTGAATGGCATCAGAGGGTAAAAGGATGATGGCTAATTTCTTGAGTATACAGGTGGGTCAGTACCTGGGAGACCACTTTTGACCTGTGTTTTTGCTTTCAGTCATTCATCTATTATTTATTTATTTTTTCTTATTTCAGACCTCCATCTACTGCCCCTCTGCTCTCTTCCCCACCCCATCCCCTCTCTCTGGCGTGGGTGTTGGGGCAGACCAAGCATTTTCCTGTCATCCTGCAACGTTGCTGTCGTTCGGTTAAGTGCTGTCTTCCTCCCGTATGTGCAGCTGCTTCATCTGCTGGAGTACAGGTAAGGGAAATGTGCGTGTGTAGGGAGAGGGGGGCAGTGTGTGTGGTGGGGGGGAAGTGTATGTGTGGGGGGGCAGTGTGTGTGGGGGGAAGGGGCAGTGAGTGTTGGGGGAAAGCTTATGTATGGGGTTGTGAGGGAAGTTTATGTGTAGCGGCAGTGTGTGAGGGGTGTAGTGTGTGTAGGGGGAGCGAGAGTACAGGTAAAGATGAGGAGGCTGTTTATTCCTGATGCAAAACAGACTGAACTAAAGACACCGAGCCTAAAAATCTTGGACGCTCTAAAGAAAACAAAGCGATTAAGAAAACTACATTCAGGATCCGTCCCTTTCAAGATACCTGGACACACTGCAGAAGGAAAAAGACTGAGGAAGACAGGTAATTCAGTGCTGATCAGGTGCGTACCTTTGAGACTGAGGGTACCTGCTAACTCTTGGTTTAGAGAACTGGACAGAAAAAACTTGAGGCTGTGTAACTAGAGAAGGTTGAAGAATGCAAGCAGAGAGAGAGAGAGAGAGAGAGAACAGAGGACAGAGTGGTCAAGTGGAGTCGGTGAAAAGAGAGTTGATGAGACGAAAAGTCTTTGTGTGTGTGTGTGTGTGTGTGTGTGTGTGTGTGGGGAGGGGGGTTTTGATTACAGTAACTTCAGCCTTCAGAAGTTCTGTGTGTGGGAGGGGGTGAGGAGAGTGGTGGGGGAGATGGAGAGTGTGGGAGGGAATGAGGCATTATGAAGCGAAGAGTATGGTGGGGAGGAAGGAAAGGGAGAAGTGGAGAGAAGAGGAAATGTAGGGAGGAAAGAGGGACGAGGAGATGAGGGTTGGGAAGGACGGGGGGGGGGGATGGGGAAGAGGAGAGTATGGTGGAGAATGAGGTAGGGAGAGGGGAAGGGGGAGGGGAAGGAGAGTGTATGGGGGAGGGAGGGGAGAGGAGGGGCAGAGAGGGGTGAGTAGGAGAGGGGAGATTGTTTAGGCTGTTGCATCTTCAGCCTCGAGGGGAAACCAGCTGTTGTTTCCCCATCTTTTGTTCCTCTTCCACATTGTTTCCTCCCGTGGGCATCAGTGCCAGCTAATATCTCCCGGTGAGGATTCTGAGTGAGTGGGTGGCGTGTGTGTGTGTGTGTGTGTGTGTGTGTGTGTGTGTGTGTGTGAGAGAGAGAGAGAGAGAGAGAGAGAGAGAGAGAGAGAGAGAAGGGCCTGGTATGAATACGTGTGCTGGAGTTGTAGGAATTTGTAATGAGTAGTTTGTGTGTGTGTGTGTGTGTGTGTGTGTGTGTGTGTGTGTGTGTGTGTGTGTGTGTGTGTGTGCGTGCGTGCGTGCGTGCGTGCTGTAGGGCGTGTGAGCAGCGTGGGTGGACGAGGGATGGGGGTCAGATCCGGTAAATCTCCCCAAACGAGGGACGAGAGTACGCAAGAAACAAGAGAAAGCACTACGCGGAACGACAAATTACCAGCATTGAAATAAAAAAAAATAAAAAAGGTAATTCCCGAGACACACAGTGGAACAATTACACCAGAGCGCCGCGGGGTGTTGGTACAATGGGAGCAGTCGTAAGAGATGATTACTACTGCACAAGGGAAAGGAAGGAAACAGAACGAAATTGAAACAAGTGGGGAATATACCTGGGACGAAAAAAGTAATTATCTTCATCATCATCATCATCATCTTTTTTCCACTTGCAATATCTTTCTTCCACCCAAAAAAGCGAAAATAATGAAAACAATATCTCGTTCAATCGCACCAAAATACCTCCATTCAGAAATAAAAAAAGTCACCCAGGAAGGATAAAAAAAACGCAGTCAATAATTGAATAAATGGCAGAATTTGAACCCTGAAACTTAAAAATTTCAATAAAGGAAAAAGAATTCACATAATACCCAGGAAGAAATAATTACAATAAGGTGGTAAATATAAGCCAAAAAAAAAAAAAAAAAATAGATGATGAAATTAAAGGAGTGAACGAAAGTGATTGTAAATTTTGGAACAAAATTAAAACACAAAACCAAGAGGTGGAATTGAAAGTTTATGGAGAGAAAAATTAGGGAGGTAAAAATACTTCGGGAAAAGAAAAAGGGTAATTAATGACATTGCATGAATAAGTGGAGAAAAAGGAATGGAAAAAATGAATTAAAAAATGAGTAAAGATATGAGCGCGAAAAGTATCAGCAGAGAAAAAAGGTGGCGGGTACTTTCCTTAAAAAATGAACAGCATCAGAAATAATAGTTAAATTGGTAAAAGAGATAATAATAATATTATTAATAATGGAAATAATTTGGCGCCTGGTGGTTTAGTGGGTAATTACGGAGCTCCAATCGGATTGAGCCGGTGAAGGTTTATATCTAAGGGATGGTTGGGGTTTATTGCTCACATATTGCCACTCAGGGATGAGTGAGGCAGGTCACTATCATCGTAAATGTCAGGACCAACTTGCCTATCCCAGGGCTTCTACGCAACTCATGGGGCAACGTAGGATTGCATGAATAATAATAATAATAATAATAATAATAATAATAATAATAGTAATAACAATATTTGGATCGGGAATATTATGCAGAGAAGAGAGGGATTAAAGAATATGTCAGAAGATTATGAATAATTTTGGAGAGTAAGGAGAATATAAAAAAATTATGGAGTAGAAAAAAATTGGGAGCAATATTTCAGCACAGATAAAAATGGAAAAAAGTGAGTAAAATTGTACAAAGAGAGAGAAACGCAATTAAACGAAAAAAAGAAAAAAAACGGGAAGAACGATGGATTTAGGACTTGGAAAGTGAAAAATTATGAAAAAGTAGGAAGAAAAACTAAGGAAACAGAAAAAAAAAAAATAGACAGAGCAGTACATAATAGCTAAAAATAAGGGAGATAATAGTGAAGGAATAATATGGAACGAAGGAAAATGGGAAAAAGTATAAAAAGTAGAAAAGGGCAGAATCAGAACAAAAAGGTGTGAAACAATATGAAAAAAAGAGGAAATTGAGAGAGAAAAGGTGATTGAATGTATGAAGATCGTTGAGAAGATTTTAAAGGAGTGAAAGGAAAAACTATATGAAAAATATGGAGACGAGAATTAACAAATGTGAACAAAAAGGTGTGAAAGAATGAAAAAAAAAAAGCAGAGAGAGAGAGAAAAAAAATTATTATAAAGAAACAAGAATGATACCAAGGGAGATTAAATTAGCTGAGAGTGAAGAAGAAAGAGGTGTACAAAGGTGAGCCAGAATCATGGAGAGAAGGAAATAGAAATGAAAAAAAAAAATGAAAAGAAAAAGAAAATGAGGAAAATATTAGAAGTAAAAATGACGAAAAAGTAAAAAGAGAGAGAAACCTGAGTGAAAAGTACTGCGAGAAAATTAAATAAAACGTGAGTAAAAATAATAAAGAAGATAAAGGAGACTGTTATAAGAAGAGAGAGAGAGAGAGAGAGAGAGAGAGAGAGAGAGAGAGAGAGAGAGAGAGAGGAATAAAAGAGACAGAAAAAAGAGCAGTTTCAGGAAAGTGTGGGCATGAAGCGGGGTTATATCATGCTGGCCATCTCATCCCGTCAGGACATAAAGCGTTTAATTAGCGAAGTCCGTCTTGCGCCTCGGAGGGAAGGAGAGAAGGAGGGAGGTAATGAGGGAGAGAAGGTGGAGGGAGGGAGGTAATGAGAGAGAGAAGCAGGAGGAGGGAGGGAAGGAGGGAGGGTAGGTAAGTGAGGTGACAGAGGAGGACCTAGGTAACTGAGGAGAGAGAGAAGGAAGGGGAGGTCATGAGGGAGAGGAAGAAAAGAAGGGAGGTAATGAAGGAGAGAAGGAGTAGGAGGAGGTAATGAGGCAGAGAAGGAGTAGGAGGGAGGTAATGAGGGAGAGAAGGAGGGGGGAGGTAATGAGGGATAGAAGGAAGGGGGAGGTAATGAGGGAGAGGAAGGAAGGAGGTAACAGAGGAGGGACGGAGAGAGATAAAAAGTTACATACGTACAAAAGGAGATATGTACGTAAGGCGGGAGGGAAGGAGGGGGTAGGAGGTAGGTATGAGGTGAAGGAAGGAATGAAGGAAGGAAAGAAGGAATGAGGTGATAGGGGAGGGAGGGAGGAAGGAAGAGGGAGATGAAGGAAGGAATGACGGGTAGACAGGATGGAAAGAGGGAAGGAAAGACTGTTTGTGGATGAGAGAGAGAGAGAGAGAGGGAGGCGTGAAAAGTACAGAAAATTGGAGTGTCAGGGATAAAGGAAAGTCGTGATGGAGAAAGGAAGGAGATGGAGGTGGGGACGGAGGAGATTGGAGGAGGTGGGGATGGAGGAGATTGAAGGAGGTGGGGATGGAGGAGATTGAAGGAGGTGGGGGAAAAGATGGAGAGGATGAGAGAAGGCGAGGAGAACAGAAAAGTGATTAAAAGAAAGAATAATTATATATAGATTGGATGATACATGAACAGATGATGGTAACAGTAGTAATAGCAGTAATAGTAGTAGTAGTAGTAGCAGTAGTAGTAGTGATAGTAGTAGTGATAATAGTAGTAGTAGTAGTAGTAACCCCAGGCTCAGTTGAACGTGAACCCGGTGGACTGTAGGCTGAAGTTATCTTCCTGCAGTCCATTATCCTCCTTTTAGGGGATGGGGAGAAAGCCGAGGGACGTTTCTGTAACCGGGCAGTGGCGCTGACTGGTTAAATCCGTGCCACTGCGAGAAGGCGTACGTCTCCACTACCAGTTAAATGGGGAAGACTGAGAGGGGGTGGCCAGAATCACTGATATATTAAAAAGTGGAGAGAGAGAGAGAGAGAGAGAGAGAGAGAGAGAGAGAGAGAGAGAGAGAGAGAGAGAGAGAGAGAGAATTTGAAAGTAATAAACGGTGAGAGAAGGAAGGAAGATGTGGAGAAGTAATTAAAAAGGAATAGCAAGGAAAATGGTGAAGAAATGAAAGAGAGAAAGTGAGGAGTGGAAAGTCAGAACAGAGAAGTGAAAATTAAAGCAAGGAAGAATTAAGATCTAGAGAAAAAAAGAAAAAGTCTGGAAGAAAAAAGAAGAGGAGAAATTAATAATGAAAAAGAGTTCAGGAAAGAAAGGGAAATTAGATGTGGAGGGAATGAGAGAAGGAGACAGGGAGAGTTGAAGGAGATGAGAAAGTGAAAGTGGGTTAGGAATTGATGAGAGACAGTGAGAGACATGGAGAGGAAAAGAGAGAGCGAGGGTAATGGGTACGAGTGAAGGAGAGGGAGAGAGAGAGAGAGAGAGAGAGAAAGAGAGAATAGTTAAGGCATGTACACATCTCCTTTTATTTTCCTCTTTATTTATAGGGCTTAGATGAAAAATGATATAAATTACTATTACAAGTTTTTCCCCGAAGCTTAATCGAGTACCACCACCATCGCCTACTATAATTTATTACCAAAATTACCCGCCATAAGTCATCGCTATTCCTGTCCATCACAATCGTCTACCACAATCTTTTACCACATCCTATTACTTCGTACCACTACCATCACCACCACCATCGCCTACCACTATCTTTTACCACAATCACCCGTCATGTAGCATTATTGTTCCCGTCTACCCCCATTACCTTACCACAGCCTGCCATTACATAGACCTATTACCATTACTCTCTGACATCACCACCATTATCACCTATTCACACTTATCACACACTCTCATACTTTATACTATAACATACACCCGCACAGAAATAGGGACGTACATGCACAGTCATATACTAGCTCTCTCTCTCTCTCTCGCGCGCGCGCACACACACACACACACACACACACACACACACACACACACACACACACACACACACACACACACACACACACACACACACACACACACACACACACACACACACACACACACACACACACACACACTATTATCAATTTATATAAAGGGCCTCTATGGTTTTGTTTTTCATTTTCCATGGTATATGGGATGATTGACATGAATCCTTAAATGGGAAAAACAGTTATGTAATTGGAGAGAGAGAGAGAGAGAGAGAGAGAGAGAGAGAGAGATTAAAGATGATCCTTATTTCAGGCCTCCTTCAAAAGTGGAAGTAAACACAGTACGCTGGATTATTTTCTTCCAGTATTACGGATATGTAAATACCTACATACATACGTATATATACATACAGGAGAGAGACGCCTTCGCCCAATGGCACTGACACAGCTGGGCGGCTCCACTGCCTAGTTATGCAGACTCCTCTCAACTCCCTCTCTATCTCCTGAAAGGGGGATGGTGGACTGCAGGAGTGGGGCGAATTCAGCCTGCAGTCCATTGGGTTCACATACCATTTGAATCAGGGGTTATAATTACTGGTACTACTACTGGATGTATACAGCCATACATGGACAGACGGACAGACAGATAGGCAGACAGACAGACAGAAATTAAGCGTGAGAGTGGGAGAGAAAAAAACAAATAAACATAAGAAGAAAAATCTGTCCTGATTTCAAGTCTCCGCCAAAAGCGTGAAATGAAAACAATATTCCAAATTATTTTGTCCTTCGGTAGAGAGAGAGAGAGAGACAGACAGACAGACAGACAGACAGACAGACAGAACCAACCAATTAGCCAAACAAAGACAAAGATTAACCAAGAGACTGGGGAAGAGAGACTAAAGGGAAAGGGTAAAAAAAGAATCCTAATTTCGTGCGTGTGTCAAAAGCGTGAAATGAACACAATATTCCAAATTTTTTCTTCCCCGGTCCCGGAATGTTCGCAGGCTTGGTCATTACCCGTGGCACGCTGGTAGGGGAAGGGGGAGGGGGAGAGGGGAAGAGGGGAGAGAGGAACGGGAAGAAATAAGGTTTGACTACTAGGAAAGTAACAGAGAAAGGATGAGGATGGAAGTGGGACGGGGAGGAGGAAAGAGGGAGGGGAAAGGAAAAGGAAAGGGAGGAAGAACAAGAAGGAAGGGGACATAGAACAAGAGGGAGGGGGTAAAACACAAGAACAGAGAGAGGGAACAGAAGGGAGGAGGAAGAGAGAAGGAAAGGGAGAGGGAACAGATAGGAGGAGGAAAAGAGGAGGAAAGGCAGAGGGAACAGAAGGGAGGTGGAAAAGAGAAGGAAAGGGAGGGGAACAAGAGGGAGGGGGAAACAGAGGAGAGGGATGGGGAAGAAGATTAATTATGGAAGGAAGGAGGAAGGGGGGAGAGATGATGGGAGGGAATGGGGGAGGGAGGATGAGGAAGGGAGAGGGGTAAGGAAAGAAGGATTGGGGTAGGGGGGAAAGAAAGGAGTGGTGGGGGAAGGCTAGACTGGAAGAGGAAAGAGGAGGGAGGGGGAAAGGAGCCATAGAATGAGGGTGGGGAACAAAAATGAGGGAGAAAAGAGGGAAAGGGATAAGGAGGAGGAAGGGGGAAGGAGTAGAGTGATAGAAATAAAAGAGGGAAAATGAGAAGGAATATAATTTATAAGAGAGAGATAAAGAAAAACAGAAAGTATGGTTGAAGAGAAGAGGAAGAGAAGGAGGAAAGGAGGGAGAAGGGAAGGAAGAACGGTTGGAAGGAAGAAAGGAGGAGGAAAGAATGAAGGAAGAAAGGAAGAGGAAGGAATGAAGGAAGGAAAGAGGAAATAGAGTAAAGGGGGGAAAGATAAAAGAAGAGATAGAAGAAGGGAAGAGAGGAGGGAGGCGAAGGTGGAAAAAGTGAGAGGGTGATGATTGCTCCTGATTGGTGGGGAAGTGGAGGAGGAAAAAATATAATAATAATAATACGAGGAGGAAGAGGAGGAGGAGGAAGGGAAAGAGGAGAAAGAATATAAGAGGTAATATAAGAGAAGAAGCTGAAGAAGGAGAAGAAAGGAAAGAAACAGGTGGGAATGGAAGACGACGACGAGGAGGAGGATGGTGATGGTAATGGTGGTGATGGTGATGATGATGGTGATGATGATGATGATGATGATGATTTCGAGTAGAAGGGAATAAGATGCTGAAGAGATGGAGAGGTGGAGAGACTATAAGGGTTGCAAGGGGGAGTGATTGGGGGGGAGGAGAGGGAGAAGGAGGGGGAGGGGGAGGAGGAAGGGGAAAAGAAAAACCTAACTTTCAGAGCGTGGTTGTTGATCACAGGAAAGGAGGAGGAAGAGGAAGAAGTTGTATTATGGAAGGAGGAAAAGGGGGGCAGGGGGTTGAAGAAGGGAAGGCTGGGGGAGAGAAAGCGAGGCGGCAGTGGCAGTGGCGTTCAGTGGATGGTGGTGGTGGTGATGATGATGATGATGATGATAATGGTGGTGATAAAAATGATATTGATGATAATGGTGATGGTAATAATGATGGTGATAAGAATGAAGATGATGATAATGGTGATGAAGAAAGAGGCAGTAAAATGATGTGATGAAAGCAACAAAGGGGAGAGAGGTCGATGAAGAAGATAAAAGACAAAATACTGAGAAAGGTTTAAACTGTGGGTGTGGGTGTGGGTGTGGGTGTGTTGGGTGTGTGTTTAGCAAGCGGACTAATCATGACTGATTGTTGATGTAGGCGCATTCATGTGTATGCGTGCGCGAATATGAATGTATGTGTGTGTGTGTGTGTGTGTGTGTGTGTGTGTGTGTGTGTGTGTGTGTGTGTGTGTGTGTGTGTGTGTTTAGCAAGTGGGTTAATTACGTTTGGTTGTTTAATATATGCGTATTCATGTGTTTACATTATTGCATCTGTGTGTGTGTGTGTGTGTGTGTGTGTGTGTGTGTGTGTGTGTGTGTGTGTGTGCATTCGAACGTTGTGTGGGCGGATGAGCGAAAAATTCAGCATTCGTTTTGTGTGTCAATGCTAGCGTGTTTGCGCGTGCGCGTGTGCGTGCGAGTGCGTGTGAAGTGTGCCTCCCACCACATTCCCAGCCGCCTACAGCCTGTCCTTGCGTGCGATGTCAATGAGGTGAGGCTGCTTGGAATGGCGACGTGGGAGGTTAGGGTATTCTGGGAGCTTTACTGCTATTCACCTGCTGCTGGTAGATAGATAGATAGATAGATAGACAGATAAATAGATGGATGGGTGAATGGATAGTAAACAGAGATAGAGGTATATGAATAGACAGACAGAAGGTGGATAGATTAAAGGATGATTGGATGGATAGCTACATAGGTAGATTAATGGATAGATATATAGGTAGATTGATTGATTGATTGGTTGATAGGTAGCTGAAACGTAGATAAATAGATAGATAGGTTTAGATAGATAAGTAGGTAGATAGACAGATAGATCGTGTGGGGTCACTGAATTGAGGGTACTTGGTGTAGCCTGTGTAGGTGTTGATGGTGTTTCCCTGGTCCCCCCCCCCAGCAGATAGATACATGCTTGTGTCAGATAGATAAATGGATACACAGACTGACATGGGCACAGAAGTAAAGATAGATAGACAGATAGATAGACATACGTAAGCAGATTGAGATAAATGTAGCAGTATTGTTAAGAGAAATAAAAACTGACACCCAGGCCAAGACAGAAATTGTACAAGAAATAGAGATGTGTGTGTGTGTGTGTGTGTGTGTGTGTGTGTGTGTGTGTGTGTGTGTATCTTCACTTTATTTTCAGGAGGGAGAATGTCATGAACACACACACACACACACACACACACACACACACACACACACACACACACACACACACAATGGCCGTCAGGTGCAGAGGACAGAAGGAAGGAGGGGTGATGGCTGGCTCTGACGACAACGGGAGAGAGAGAGAGAGAGAGAGAATATATTCGCCATACATATACATTTCAGTCCATCTTAGCCGTTGTTTATATTGTTTCCTTTTATAATTATTTTTTGTAACACTCATAATAAAAAACTACTCACTCTTACTACAAAGAGAGAGAGAGAGAGAGAGAGAGAGAGAGAGAGAGAGAGAGAGAGAACGTAAACTACCATCAAATTCTATAACAAGAATTAGAGGCCTGAATATTGATTGCCCCATTCACCCCTTCAGACTGAGGATGTTATATTTTATCCTGCCGCCGGGCGATTTTATTTTTTTTTATGTATTTCATTCTTATTTTTTGTGATAGTGATGGAATTAATGAAGGCTTTGTCAAAAAAAACAGTCCTGCCCCGGTCTGCACGTGTTGACTCTATGAAACCACCTCAGTAAACGAAAGTATAAATGATCCTCCCAAAATATCCGTAACAATAGCATAGTTAGCCCTAAACACCGATTTTTTCTGTAATGGGACGCTCCTTACTGCTCGGCAACGGTTTTCCTTTATACCTCCTTTATCCTTCTTCTCCCCCTGAAAAAAAAGAGTAGGAAAAAAAGTGCTGAGGGATACTGTGAGGAAAATACAGGGTGGTCCAATATAACGCTCCTCTTCCACTTCGCCTGGTGATTTCTCGTGTTTTGTGGGTACGGCTCAGTCATCGCTATCGGTGTCTGCCCTACGTCATATTTTCATTTTCTGCTTCCTAATGCCACACCTACGCTCACACCAGCATCTCTTCATCATTTATTCATTTCCTACTTCCAGTGCCATATCTACGCCCATACCAGCAGACTCAGCCGTCCCTTCAGCACGTGAGATACCTTCGGGTTATTTACTAGTAGAGCGCTATTTACGGATAATCCTGTGTGAAAGAGGTCCACGGGCTGAAGGGGTGACTAGCCTACGACCATTTGGTAAAAGATAAGAATAACTAATAAATAAATAAATAAAAATAAGTAAACCTGAACTGCCACAACATGAATTTATATATATATATATATATATATATATATATATATAATTAAATAAGCTTGAACTACCACCAAATTCCACAGTAGCAATTAACGCCGTGAATAATAATTAGCTCATTTAGGCAGTCATTATCGTCGACACAGTTACCTATAACAGTGATAATTATAGCGATTGGAGGCGTTGGATAGTTACCAGCAGCTTTAGTGGTCATTAGCATCGTCAGCGTTATAATTATAGTTATCGTCACAGGCGTCGTTATCGTTAACATCTTCATCATCATCATCGTTATCGTCTTTGCCATCGTCATCATCATTATCATTATCATCATCGTCATCACCACCACCAGTCATCATCATCATCATCATCATCACCTTTTTTCCCATTTGTCTGCCATTCAATTCCTAGGCCTACCATCATTTTTCCCAATCTCCCATTAACCTATTACCATTAACTTTATCAAACTTACATAAATACATTAACACTTTGTACATTTGTCTCTCTCTCATAATCTTAAACCACCATTTACCAGTTATTTTAAATAGCCATCAGCCTTTGTTTCTTTCTTTTTCACACCCATGAGAACAGTTGGCCGATGGTCTTCCAGCTGCCTTGACTTTTATTCTCAGCGGTTAAGAAAGCTCCCTAACACCTCTTCCTTACCGATTTATTTTTGGACACCGGTGGCTAATATCGTTCTGTATGTTACTTACGCAGAGTATGGTGATATTAGAATGATTTAAGTAAAACAGAAGAGGACGGTAAGATGTAATAAGCAGCATAAATCGCTTAGTGAAAGATGTCAAGAGGCTTCCTTAACCGACGAGAATACGGGTCTTGTGTCCTGTCTTCCGTATTCTTCATTCTTCCCCAAATGACAAAGTATCGTTCCTTCTGCTGATTTTTTTTTTTTTTTTCTGTCACGTAAAAACAGTTCATAAAAAATAAAAATCGTTTCCTTGCCGGATCCTGTATTGGTGTCGGAGAACTTTTGCTGATCACCATACGTACAGACCTTACCATTGTCTGCCATTAACCCCATACCATTAAATTCCTCACACTACTACCTTCGCGCGGTGGCGGTGATATATAACTGGGCCGCTCCACTGCTAGGTTATGTAAACATCCTTCACTTTCCTCCCCATCCCCCCGAAAGAAATGTAGTGGAAGGAAGGATGAGAATTAACCTCAGCCTGCAGTCCACCGGGTTCACAAAAGCAATTAGGTATTCAGCATAAGATAACAAAGGTAATTAGGCTTTATGGTGTAATTTGCTCGTTTCTTTAATTAAATTTTGGGGGAGAGGCGAAGCAAATTTAATCGGGGAGTTGTTTGTGGCTGTTTGTTTTTCGTGTGTGTGTGTGTGTGTGTGTGTGTGTGTGTGTGTGTGTGTGTGTGTGTGTGTGTGTGTGTGTTTGTGTATGTGTGGTTTTAATGTTACTGTTATTATAGTAATGTTGATGATGATGATTGTCTGTTTTCTGTGTTGTTTGCTTGTTTTGATTTTGTTATCCCTTTGGCAAGTCCCTGTTGATAAACGTATTTTGTAAGTTGTTTTTGTCAAGTTGCTGCGTTGTTTGAATCTTGTTCACGTAATTACTTTCTAGGTTATCTCTACCCTGTCGGTGTCATTCTGGTTTGTTTTGCCCTGTATAAATTATGATTTGACACCTTGTTCGGCTTGAGAGAGAGAGAGAGAGAGAGAGAGAGAGAGAGAGAGAGAGAGAGAGAGAGGAAAACCAAATAGAAAGTAAAAGTATATAAAAGTGTAAAAGTCCACGGACATTTACGAGCATACCCGCATTTTATTACCATGCTAACAGAAAGTGGATTAAACTCTACGGAAATAACGCGCCATGTTTCACTAACTCGCGCCTCTAAATATTTGAGAGAGGAACGAACAATGCTCTCACTTTGCATATGCATTTTTTTTGTTTTTTTTTGTTGCTTGCCCGGGGTTATGCATGGTTGGTATAGTTTGCTTATATTTTAAATTAGATGCGCATTTAATAATTACTAGGTTATTTTGTTATTCGTGTTTGGGTAAAGGAAATAAGTTCTTCTTTCCTCACCCTTCCACTTCAGTTATAGGGAAGTATACAACAACCAGAAACGAAATGATGGTGACCTGGGACACTCCCTATTAAATACGAGGCAGAGGATTAATGTGTATTTAGGCCCACTGCATTATAAAGGTCCAGATTAAAAGTTGAACCTAATCCATTTTACAAGGATGATGTTAACTTTGCCATCCTCCTGGTGTGGGTTGAGAATGGTGTATTAATGATGAGGTTCTGTGGGGAGGGGTTTGGTCGTGTTTTTGTCGGGGATTTTTTGTGTGGGGGGTAGGGTGTGTGGAGGGTTGTGAGCGTGTGTGTGTGTATGTGTACTGTAGTGGCGTGTATTTCTTTGCTTCTGCTGTTGTGCTTAGGAAGTGTTTGTCGTGTAGACCATTATCCTCATTATCCTTATTCTTTTACCTGGCAGTCTTCATTTACATAATTGCATTTCTGTCATTAATTCCATGTGATGAGTTACACCTGTACGTATAGGAAAACTGTCACCTACCACATCCGCACATCCTCTCCTACCCCACTGTGCCTACCCACCTGTTACCCCCTTTTTTTCCCTCTCCGACTTGTGCCACTCCTCCCCTCTCTTTTATCCCCTTTTTCATTTCCTCGCAAATGCCTTATAACACCCACCGATTCCCACATTTCATCTTTCTTCTTCCATTCTTCCACTCCTGTATTCCCACTTCTCTCCATGTCCTTACCAACCCAGCTGCACTCATTCCACCCACGTGCGCCGCCACAATCCACGTACAGTCACATCCTTCCACTAGCAACTTCACTCATCCATCCACACCCCCACCTTCCCCTTTCTGTCAGTCTCAGTCTTTTACATCTACATCCATGCCTTGCCTTTCGTCACCTTTCCACATATACCTACCTTTCTTCCATCTACATCCCCAGTTACCCAGCTCTATCCCCACTTACCCACCCACACCCTCGTTTACCCACCTACACCCCCACTGAACCAACTACACCCCCAATTATCCCCTTACACCTACACCTGTCCACCAACACCTTAATCCTCTTACCTCCATTCACACCATCTTCATGATATAATATCCACTCTTCCACAGCTGCTTACTTTGCCTCCACCCTAACACTTGCACTCCTCCCTTTCTATACTCCCTTACCCTTCCACCCGCTCCACTACCCCCCCACACTCCCAGTCTCCCATCTACTGTCCATCCTCCCACACCTCCACCCCCACAAGCCCACCCCCACAACCCCACCCCGACACACCCGCACCCACACACCCACACCCACATCCACATCCTCGTACCTCTCCTCAGCTCCGATTTGTGTGGTCGTCAATCAGCGTGCCTTGTCAGTAAAACCGAACTGCTTACTCACAGTCATTCTCTTATTGCCATTCTCTCTCTCTCTCTCTCTCTCTCTCTCTCTCTCTCTCTCTCTCTCTCTCTCTCTCTCTCTCAGATATCAGATAATACCACTACTATGTCAATCCTCGCAATAGAATAAAAAAAATCTGATAGTACTCAGATGTGTGATATAAAAATGTTCTTTGAGGAATTTATCGCTCTATAATCATTCTAATTCCTGTGTGTGTGTGTGTGTGTGTGTGTGTGTGTGTGTGTGTGTGTGTGTGTGTGTGTGTGTGTATGTGTGTGTGTGTGTTTTCATCTCATCTTTTATATTTCTCTTCAAAATGAATTTGTAAGAAAGTCATAATTTTATATTTTTCAATATCAAGCATTTGTATTCATCACCTACTGTAATTTAATGTGCATAAAAATTGCATAATAAAATCACTTGTAAATTCCTAAAAGCAAAGTTAGAAAATGCATAAACAAACAGGTAGGCGACCACAAAAACGCAAGGCAAAACAGAAAACTGCAAATTCATTCCAGTCAGTTTTCTTTTCTTTTATCTTTTTTTGGACATATTGTTGATCGCTCACTGCCCAATCTTTGTGTGTGTGTGTGTGTGTGTGTGTGTGTGTGTGTGTGTGTGTGTGTGTGTGTGTGTGTGTGTGTGTGTGTGCGTGTGTGTGCGCTCGCGCGCGCGTATTTTCCTCACGTTTTTATCATTCAATCCTTTTTATCCTTTTCAGGGAATATTATGCACAGCTGAAAGCCCATCTCTTTCTCTTCTATTTCTGTGTGTTTTTTCCCATGTCTCTATTTTTGCAGTCCTTTCATTCCATGTGTCTAATTCCGTGTGCCTGGCAGGTGTAATTAAAACGGCTTCATATATCTTGCTCTATATTGCTTTCTACCAACTATCTGCATGTTTGTCTCCATTGTATTTTATTTTTCGTTTTTTCTGTCAGTTGAACTGCACTTTTTCCATTATTATCATTCCCTCTCGTTCCCCTTGATATCTAGTATAATTTCGATATATTCATTTATTTTCAGTATTGTTCTGTCATTTGTTATTTGTTCATTTTCCTTTGTATCTCTCGTTTTTCACTCATTTCCAGTCTTCACGAATATTTACTCATTACCATTCTTACCCACTGTTATTCACTCATTTCTGGTCGTATCCACTGTTATTCACTGATTTCTCTTCATACCCAGTGTTATTCACTCATTTCCATTCATATCCACTGTTATTTTCTCATTTCTGTTCATGTCTTTTATTATTAACCTTCAGTGTGCGTCAGCAGTCTTTTTGATTTTTTCTTAAATATTTTTATTTCACTTATTTTCTATATCTAATTCTATCAGACAGGCTGGAGAGGTAAAATACCAGTATTCATTTAGGCTAGACTAAATTTCATACAATAATCGTATTTTTTATTTTTATATATACATTTTATGTTATATATTACAAGAAACGTCCCAGCTCTATGTATAAATGGTAAAGGGTTATGATGATGATGATGATGGTGATGATGATGATGATGATGATGATGATGATGATGATGATGATGATGATTATTTTATGTTGTTTTTGTTTCTGTATCATTACCGTATTTCTGTTAATGGTTTGCCCTGTTTCCGTTGCACTATACGTATATCACTTTTATTATACCGCATATATTTTAAGAAGTTTTCACGTACAGCTATCGTGTCCTGTGTAGTTTTTATTTCTTGTTACCCATGAGTAATTTTTTTTTCGCGTGTCTGTTTGCCTTAGCTAATAACTGCTTCCTAAACACCATGTATGTGTTATTTTTTCCTGTAAATTAGTATATATTATGAATTTTTCTTTTTGTATCACTTCTGAGCTCCTTCGGTATTATTATTATTATTATTATTATTATTGTTATTATTATTATTATTATTATTATTATTATTATTATTTTCACCGACAAGGAGAATATGTTTTCACCCTAGTTTGTTTGTTAGTTTGTTTGTCTGTTAGCAAGATTACTCAAAACTAAAAGAGAAATTTGGTGGATAGATAGCCCATGTCGCAGGGAACAGTTGAATAATTTCTGGGACCAATCCGCATCGTATTACAGATTCTGAATCCGGAAAACACTTTTTGCGAAACCCTAATCAGTGATGAGAAAACCTAACCCATTATGAAGAGTGGTTTGGAAATTACTTTGCCCTTGTCGGAGAGACGCGCTCCACTGAGTGCCCCTTTAGCTGTTATTGGTATTATCTGTAACTCAGTCTAATTCCACATCACAAGGACGAGATTAAGTCATCTGTTTTTTTGTCAAATTTTCTATAATGGCTTTGCGGTTTTATGCAAGACTTCCATGCTTGATTTCCAATGCACTGTTTTTACGAGCAATTTCCATATCATTATAGCTTTACCATTTTTTTACCACAGCCCATCAGAGTCGCGATAATATGCATGGGGCAGTGTAATAAATTCATTGAATGATAACCACCTTACCGTTCGTCATTCCTAGTCAAGACCGAAAAAAAAGAAGAAAGAGAGGAGGGGATAGTAAAATAATGATGACCTGAAAACAAGAGAAAAACTGATAAAGACCTTAAAATAACAATATCGACAAGAAAAAAGGACACAGTGAGAAACTAGAAGGGTACACAATTGAGCACATCTCTCCGACAAGGGCAACGTAATTTCCAAACCACTCTTCTTAGTAGGTTAGGTTTTCTCATCACAGATTAGGGTTTTCACAAAAATTGTTTTCCGGATCCAGAATCTGTAATACGAGCCGGATCGGTCCCCAAAGTTAGTTAATTGTTCCCTGGGACATGGGCTATCTACCCACCAAATTTGGTCCAAGTCTCTCTTTTGGTTTTTGAGTAATCCTGCTAACAGTCAAACAAACACACAGACAGCGGTGAACACGTACTCTCTTTGACGAAGAGAAAAAGAACTGTATAATGACAGATGAACAAAAGCAAAAAACTAAAAAAAAATGGCTGTGAAATAACAATATCGAGGAAACAGAGGGAAAAAACTGATTGAAAGAGGGATCGCAAAATAACATGGACACAAAGGAAGAAAAAAAGAACCGTAAAATAACGATATCGACACAAAAAGATTGAAAAAATCTAAAAAAATCAACAAAAAAAGAAAAAAGTATGATAAGAATATAAGGAATAAAAGGAAAGAAAACTGAAGAAAAGAACAGGAAAGGGAAAGTTCTCTCTGTCATCTTGTTTTTATTTTTTCTTGGAGGGAACAGTTTGCTGGCCTGTAGCCTTTGCTTCCTTCTTCCCTGCATTTAAAAACAAAAGTTCCGTAATTAACTTCTCCGGTGATTCATGTTTATCTATCTATCGGGGCCGAGTAGATAGATGGGGTGGGCGATCGCATGGAGGCTCATTAACATACTCCAGGGTAATGGATTTTTTAATAAGGGTCATTATCGCTTTATTATCAGCCAGGATGCGGGGGTGAGTGATGGCCAGTGGGAATTTTTCGTTTTTTTTTATTTTTTTATTTTTGGGGGAGTTAAAATTGGAAAGAGTGGGTGTTTAAATGGACGGATTAGGAGAAAAAGTGGGATGAATTTGGGAAGGATTGTTGCTTTGGATGGATGAATGGATGGATGGAAGGAATGATGGTTTTAAAAGTGGCTGTTGATATAGCAATTTTGAGAGAAGGGTAGTATGAATATGGATGAATAGATGGAAAGATAGATGGAGGGGTGGATGACGTAATGGTTGTAAAAGGGGTTGTTGGTATGCAGAGAGAGAGAGAGAGAGAGAGAGAGAGAGAGAGGGAGAGAGAGAGAGAACTCACTAGGAGAGAAAAATAGAAAGCCAGACAAAAAATCCCCCAGAACTCCAGTCCCTTTGCTATTTTACGTCCACGACACAAAAAGCAAAAATCCCTGCAGGTATTTCCATCCACCATTATCTCCTGAAATCTCCATGTAATGGGGAGGGGATAGAGGATGAAAGAAAAGTGAAACATAAGAAAAAAAAATCCCATGAAGGTATGGGTAGGTGGGAAAAAAGAATCGTGAAAAAAACATCATCTTTTACCATTTCCGTGAATGGGGGGGGGGGAAGGAAAAGAATAAGAGGCACAAGAAAAAAATACATTGAAGAAAAGGGAGGGGAGGGAAAAAAGAAAGAAAAATAATAATGAAAAAAATAATAATCTCATGAAGGAGGGGGCTGTGAGAGAGAAAAATCGCGAGGAAAATTAATCTCATGAAAGAAAAAAGTCTCTCTCCACCTCCAGCATGTAATAATAAGCGCTCATATACATTGCCCAGTCTTCAGAGGTAATTACATTAGATTTTTATTAACCCAATTTTGTACGTAATGTGATAGGCTATTTTTTTTTCTGCGAGGAAGGTGGGGGAGGATTGGGGGTGGTTTTCGCGTCCACACACATTCGGTAATTAAGGACATCATTTCTGAGGTTTAGTGTTATTAGGGGTTGTTAATGTTGCTGATGATTGTGGTGATGATGATGATGGTGAAGGGGATGATGGTGATGAAAGTGAGGTTGTTGTTGATGCTTGTGATGATGATGATGGTGCAGGGGATGATGGTGATAAAAATTGAGGTTGATGATAATGACGTTGATAATGATGATGATAAATATATGAGGTTGATGATAATGATGATGATGATAAAAAATGAGGTTGATGGTGATGATAATGATGATAAAAAAGAGGTTGATGATGATGTTGATGATGATGATGATGATGAAGAACCCTTATTTTTTGACAAACATTTTCCCAAGTCTCATTCTATAACCCCTTGCCTGACACCTCATCACTTCTCATTTTCTTCATCTTTTCCCCAATCTAATTAATTCACCATTTTTACCCCAATCCCATTCCCCAATCCATTCTCTTTTCTCACTCCCCATCCCCCTACCAGTACCACGAGACCCAGTCCAACTCCCTAATTCTCGACCCTGGTTTTCCCTTGTTTTCCCCCAACGATTTCCCCAAGTCCTTTTCCCTGAGCCTTTTCCCCAAGCTTTTCTTCTCATCCTCCTTCCTTCCCCAGTCCTACACTGCAGCCTTTGGTCCCATGTTTTCCCCTCACCTAACTCCCCATCCTCTGTTGCCCAGTTTCTGTCTGTCTGTCTGTCTCTGTCTGTCTCTCTGTCTCTGTCTCTGTCTGTCTGTCTGTCTGTCTGTCTCTCTCTCTCTCTCTCTCTCTCTCTCTCTCTCTCTCCACCAAATTGTCTCCAACCCTACTCCCAAGTCCCTCGTCATCCCCATCGCATCCCCAATCTCACTTCCCACCCCATGTCTCTTCTCCAACTTCTTATCCTTTAGGTTTTCTCCCCATTCTACTCCCCAACCCCTCTCTCACACTCGATCCTCTTCACAGTACCAGGAAACCCGATCTCCGACACTCGATCCTATTCAGATCCTCTTCTAGTCTTCAAAGGCGGATTCGAACCTGTACTGGCGATGCTCCCTCGGCTCTTAATCCCATTGTCTTAGGAAAGGCGTCTTGGGGTCAGGGATAGAGGGATTGACGAGGGATTAAGTGGGGGTGAGTCAGAGAGAGAGAGAGAGCGAGAGAGAGAGGGAGGGAGGGAGGGATGGAGGGAGAGAGAGTAGTATGGTAATTAATTGAGAATCAGCGAGGTTAAGAAAAAGTCCAGTGAGATACACATACAGTTTCGTAATATCGCATCCCCTTCAGATCGATGACTTCGTTTGTTTTTAGTTCATTCTCGTTAGTACAGTATCATTTTTATTCAGATTAAATAGACATGTTTTGCTTAACGAGTTAGTATAATTTACAAAGGATATACAGTGCTAAAAGGAAGTGTGTAAATATATTCCATTTTATTTATTTATTTATTTATTTATTTACTGACTTTATTTAACTGGTTTCATACTCGGCTTTACCCGCTGTGTAGATTATTATATATCGTCATTTGTGTTTGACCACTTTTCTTTTTCAGTGTTGTATAAATCATGTCAATATTTTCTCACTTATTAATGGACACGTTTGCAGGTATTTCGTCATATACATTGTGCATATATTTACCCCAGACCAACATATTGCTACCTGAATAATTGTGATAAATGTGTAGGTCATCAGGCAGGACGAAAATGTGCAAATTATTTAGAGTTATGAGCAGCCCTTGTTTTTGCTGTTAGTGGTACAGATAATAACGTCATGAATTATTTATTGTCTGGAGCTTGTAATGTGTTTTTTTAATGTGAAGTGGGAAATATTTATACGAGTAGATAGATAGATAGACTGAGAGAGAGAGAGAGAGAGAGAGAGAGAGAGAGAGAGAGAGAGAGAATTGTTTTATTTGCGTCATCATCCACCCTGACTATCATCACAACTCACACATCCACTTTCATACACCTACCTTTCCACCTGCAGTTACTCTTTCCCTTGTCCTCTCCTCTCTCCCTCTTTCTCATCCCTCTCTCTTTCCCTTATCTCTCTTTGTCCCTTCCTCTCTCTCTTTTCCCATCCCTCTCTTTGCCCCCTCCTCTCTCTCTTTCCCCTTCCTCTCCCTCTTTTCCATTTCCTATCACATTTCCCTTCCTCTTTTTCCTCTTACTTTCTCATTTCCCTTCCTCTTTCGCCTGTCTTCTTCCTTTCAACACCTTCTCTCCTCTCCCTCTCTCCACCCTATCTCTCTCTCCCCTCTCATTCATATCTCTCTTTCCCCCTCCACTTCCTTTCTCTTTCCCCATCCACTCCCTCTCTTTCCCTTATCATTCACTTTTCCCTTCCTCTTCGTCTTTCGCCTATCACTCTCTCTTTCCGTCTAACACCTCCTTCTCTCCCTCTCTCCACCCTGCTCCTCTCATCCCTCTCACCTTACTTCCCTAGGGCCATTATCGGGGCCATCTGGCCGACTGCCCCTCTCCCTCACCTCTTTTAATTAATCCCTCTCCATTCCCCCTCTCATCCCAATCCTCTCTCTCTCTCTCTCTCTCTCTCTCTCTCTCTCTCTCTCTCTCTCTCTCTCTCTCTCTCTCTCTCTCTCTCTCTCTCTCTCTCGTTCTCTCTCTCTCTCTCTCCTTACAGTACCTACTTGTCCGTCTATCTCAACTTTCGATTTTGTCTCTTGCCATTCAGTCTCCCTTGTTTCTAATCCGCCTCATATCCCTCTCATTGACCTTCCTTTCACTCGACTGTCTGTCCCTCTTAGTCTGTCGCTTATCTCTCACCTCCCCCACTCATCCTTCATTCCTCTCCCACTCATCCATCTCCTTTTCTACTCATCCCTCTCTCCTGCTGCTCATTCCTTTCTCCTCTCCACTCATCCTTCTCTCCTCTCCACTCATCCTTCTCTCCTCTTCATTCATCCACCTCTCCTCTCCATTCATCCACCTCTCCTCTCCATTCCTCTCCTTATCATTCGTCCTCCTCTCATTCTGTTCCCAACAATCTCCATCTTTGTCCCATCTCTCTCTCGACTTTCATCTTCTTCAGTCACTTGAATCCCTCCCATCCCACTCTCTCCATTCTATTTTCACTCCCTTTCAGTCTCTTCCATTCCCTTTCCTCTTCTCTGTCTCGGTCATTATTTTCTTTCGACTTCTATCCCCGTTTTGCTGTTCCTTTATCTCTCATTATTTCCATCTATTTTCGTTTTTATTATATTTTGTTCTTTCGTCGTCATCGTCTCTTTCTTTTCTTCCTTTCTCCATACCTCTCCTTTCGTGCCTCCTTCCTTTCCCTCTCTCTCATTTCCAGTCCCCTGTCTTCCTCGTTCACTTCTTCCCTGCTGTTTTCCATCCTTCTCCTTCCTTTCCCCTTTCCTCTCCTCTTCATTCTCCCTCCATTTTTCTCCCTCTCTTTTCTTCTGCCCTTCAGTTTTCCATCCTTTTCTATCCTTTCCTCCTCTCCCAACTCAGTTTCCCTCCCTCCCTATCTCCTCTTCCATACTGCTTCCCCTCCTATCCATCATCCCTCTCCTCCCACTCCCACACATTCCCCATCCTATTTCTCCCTCCCTAACTCATTCTCTTCCTTCTTATCCTATGCCCGTTGCGCTACCTTTACTTCTGTCTCAGTACTCCTAATTTTCTCTCCTTCGCTCCCTGTTCCTTTCTTCTTTATCCCTGCATTCTACATTTCTGTCTCTTCCCACTCCCCATTTAGACCTTCTCCCTCTTCCCCTCCCCTTTCCCCACCCCTTCATTCTATTCCCTTCTCCCGTCTCTTTTCCGTTTCCTCCTCTCGTTCTTCATCCCTTCTTTCTCTCTGACTCTCATTCACCTCTCATGTTTGCTCCCTCTCCTCCCTTCCTTTCCTTCCCCCTCCACTTCCACCCCCGACATTTACCTCTCTTCCTTCGCCTTCTTTGACTCTCTCCTCTTCACCGCCGTTTCTTCCTTCCTCCACCTCCATTCCATCCCTCTCCCTCAATCTTCTCCTCTCCCCCTCCTCCTTCATCACTACCCCTCTTTACCTCCTCATCTTCCCCTGCCCCATTTTTCCCACCTCTTCTTTTCATTTCACTTTTCCCTTTTTCTTACTCTCACTTTCTCCCTCTCTTTTTTCACTTTTTCCTAAATTCCCTGTTTTCCTGCTACCCTCTCTCTCTCTCTCTCTCTCTCTCTCTCTCTCTCTCTCCCCCTTCTCATCATTCCTACCTCTCCCTCTCCATCTGTCTCCCATTCTCAGCCCCCCCTTCTCCCTCTCCTCCTCCATCATTCCCACCCTCTCCCTCTCTCTCTCTCTCTCTCTCTCTCACACTCCCTCTCCCATCATTCAGTGTGCCCTTCCAGCGTCATCCCTCTCCCCTTGTTGATATAGCTCACACCTTCACACATCACTCACTCACTCTCTCACTCTCGTCTTATTTTCACATCTCTCTCTCTCTCTCTCTCTCTCTCTCTCTCTCTCTCTCTCTCTCTCTCTCTCTCTCTCTCTCAGTTTGACCTTACCCTCGAATCCTCCATTTACCTGAAAGTATCCCCAGCCTCCTCTCTCTCTCTCTCTCTCTCTCTCTCTCTCTCTCTCTCGCTCGCTCAAAATAAGAACCCCAACAAACAGACACACCTCCAGCTTCCCCCTCCCGCCCCCCCCACACACACAGCCAGGCCCTCTTCCCCTCACACTTACACACACACACACACACACACACACACACACACACACACACACACACACACACACACACACACACACACACACACACACACATCTCCCCTTTCACCGCGTTCTTTTTCATAAGCAACTCTCCAGGCGCTTCCTCGCCCCCTCCACTGTTCTGCCCCCCCTCCCCTCCCCCCTCCCCCCTCTCTCACTCTCCCCCTTCCCCCCCACGTAATTCCTCTCACCCCCTCTCTAATGCCTCTCACCGGCCTCTCTCTCCCTCTCACCACTGGCCTCTTGCGTCCTCTTCTCGCCTCTTGAGTCTGAGAGTTTTCTTCTCTTTTTTTTATGTGGGTTTCTGACTCCTCGTGTGTGTGTGTGTGTGTGTGTGTGTGTGTGTGTGTGTGTGTGTGTGTGTGTGTGTGTGTGTGTGTGTGTGTGTGTGTGTGTGTGTGTGTGTGTGTGTGTGTATGTGTGTGTGTGTGTGTGTGTGTGTGTGTGTGTGTGCATATATATGTACGCAAAAGTTAAGCATGCATGTAAGTGGTCGTGTAAGTGTGCATGAAAGTAGTTGTGTGTGAGTTTATGTGCGTAGTTGTATAAATGTGGAAGTGGTTGTGTAATGGTGTGTGTGTAAGTAGCTGTGTACGTCTTCTAGCTGTGTAAGTGTGTGACTGTGTACGTGTGGGTGAGTGTGCAGGTAGGTGTGTGTACATAATTGTGTGGTTCTTTTTAAAAGGCACCTAGGGAAGCCTTAAACAGGGAGAGAGAGAGAGAGAGAGAGAGAGAGAGAGAGAGAGAGAGAGAGAGAGAGAGAGAGAGAGAGAGAGAGAGAGATGAGGTGAAGGGAGGGAAGTAGGGGGTATACTTAAGGAGAAAAGCCCTCTTGAGGTGCAGAAAAGATGGGGTGAAGAAGGGAGAGAGAGAGAGAGAGAGAGAGAGAGGAAATGAGGATACCTTAAGGAGAAAAGCCCCCTTCAGGTATTGAGGAGAGGAAACTAAGGGAAGAGAATTACTGAGTGAAAGGAATAGTAAAATCGAAGAAACTATGAGAAGGAAGAAGATAGATAAGCAGAAAAAAGAACTGGATAAGGTAAGGAAGGTAAAAGTAAATGAAATGACGAAGGTAATTGGAACAAGGTAAATGAAATAAGGTAATTAGAAGAAGGCAAATGAAAGAAGGTAAATGGAAGAAGGTATTTATTATTTATTTATTTATTTCTGTTTTAACTTTTGCGTCTCTCCTTTTTATTCTCTTTCCTCTATCCCATTTTTCTCCATTCTCGATTTTCCCTCACATATCGTTAATCCCATCTCAATCCCTCTCTTTCATCTGATCTTCACTCTCCCCTCTTATTCCCCTCCCATTCCCCTCTCCTCAATGCCTGAAGGGGACTATTCTCCCTCAGACATCCTCATTTCCTCTCTCTCCCCTCATACCCTCTCTCTCTCTCTCTCTCTCTCTCTCTCTCTCTCTCTCTCTCTCTTTGTATATAACTTTCTGCCCCTTTCGTTTCCATTATTTTGTTGTTCTGTTAATTTGCTAAGTTTATGTATTTTCTATATTTCTGTCCCCTTATATTTTATCTTTTTATCTTTCTTTGTCTTTATCCAACCAGTTCTCTCTTTAATTATCTCATATCACATCAAGGGGAAAAAGAGGAAGAGAGAAAGCAAGGGAGAGAAAGAGTGACGAAGGGAAGAGAACAGAAAAAGGGAGGAAGAGTGAGAGAGGGAGGTTTGTGGGGAGGGAATGCTTAAGAAGGGAAGTCCCCTTGAGGTATAGGAAAGATAAGAGTATGCGGAGAGAGAGAGAGAGAGAGAGAGAGAGAGAGAGAGAGTAAAAAGAGGACCCCGAGTTAAAGATACATGAAAGGGGAGGAGAATTAAAGAGAGGAAATGAAGTAACTGGAGATGAGAGAGAGAGAGAGAGAGAGAGAGAGAGAGAGAGAGAGAGAGAGAGAGAGAGAGAGAGGAAAAGGCGAAATAGCACGAGGAAGGGAGGAGGAACGGGGGGGGGGGAAGTGGGGAAGATGGAAAAACTGAGAGAGAGAGGAAGGGGGGAGGGAGGGACAAGGACGAAAGGTGGAGGGGAGGGAGGGAGAAAAGAAAGAAGAAGGAGGCAGGAGCAGAGGAAGAGAAAGATGGAGGGAGAGACTGAGGGAAGGAGGGAGAAAAAATATGAGGGAGGGAGGGGGAGATGGGAAGGAAATGATGGGAGAGGGAGGAAAGACTTATGGGGGGGGAAGAAATGGAAGAAAGGAAAGAGGAAAGGAAGAAAGAAGACAGGAAACGAGAAGGGAGGAGGAAGAGAGAAGAAAAGAGGAGAAAGAAAGTGTATGGAAAAGAGAGGGAAAGAATGATAAGTGAAGGAAAAATGTAACTATGTACGTACATGAGAAAAGGAGGAAGGGAAGGAAGAAGAGAGAGAGGGAAGGACGGAAGGAAGAAGAAAAATTGAGGAAGGTAATTACAGAGGAATAAGGAACGTAGGGAGGAGGGCGGAGTAGTGAGAATGACGGAGAGAAGGAAGAAAAAGAGGAAATAGTTTGGAGAGAATGAAAAAGTAGGGACGAAGGATTGGAGAGAAGAGTGAGAGAAAAATGAAGTAAGAATGAAGGGAAGGGACAATGGGGGAAAGAAGAGGGAAGAGGAAAGGGAAGGAGGGAAGAGGAGGGGAGAGAAGGAAAAAAGGAGGGAGTAGAATGGTGGGAAGTAGCAGTGAAGGGAGAGAAAAGGTAGGGAGGAGGGAGGGAGAGAAAAGGGAACGGGAGGGAAGGAAGGAAGGGAAGTGATAGTGGATGATGGTGAGGGAGGACGTGAGGTAATGAGGTGCAGCGGGGCATTAGTAGAAGGTGAAGGGAAGGAAAGGGGGAAGGGAAGGGAGAGGAAGAAGTGAGGGAGGGAAATGGAGAATGTGGAAGGGAGGAGCGGAGGAAAGGGGGAAGGAAGAAGAAGCAGAGAAAGGGGAAAGTGAGGGAGAGGGGCTGGAAAAGGAAGGAAGGCAGGAGGCAGAGAAAGATATTATAAAGTAAAATATAATTACGGTTCTGCATTGTTTATTTTCACACTCCTGTTGGTGGATCGTACACACTTCAAGTAAATTACCGGAAATGTGGTGTGAGTGATGGTAATGATAATGATGATGATAATGATAATCCTGTTGTCGTCTTTTCCTAATCATCATGTTTTTCTTGGCATATCTATCTGTCGGTCTGGAATTGATTTGGTCAGAATTATGAGGTAGATAGAGCGCCGCATTTTCGTAAACACAGGAGCTTCCATGCATCTCTCTCCTGCCTATTGTTTCTACAGATTCCATGTAGGTAGTTGTGTGCGTGTGTGTGTGTGTGTGTGTGTGTGTGTGTGTGTGTTAAGTAAAATAATAACGGAGAACAATAATGGTTTGAGAAGTAATGCTGGAAATTGTTATCGTCGTAATAATGAAGGTAAAAACAACGACATTAATAACTACGGAGGAAAATAATGTGTGCTGTAAATCAGGGTGAGGAAAAAATAATATAGTAAATGAGATTAAAAACGAAGAACATGGAAAGTAAATAAAAATATAATTAAGTTTAGTTAAAGAAAAAGTAACTCATTATCGCAAAATATCTGACATCCAATATTGTCAGAGGAAGCTGAGGTATACGTGTTTTGTAATAGGAGAGAGAGAGAGAGAGAGAGAGAGAGAGAGAGAGAGAGGCTATGTCAAACCCTACGAGTATGAAAAAATCTCTCAAGCTGAATAAAATCGTCTGGAGATGGCAGGAGTGGAACAGAAGCCACATCCTCGGGCTGAAGGGGTCAATAGTCATACCATTAGGCCTATTATCTCAATCTAGCTTGTTAATAGCCTCACCCATTACACCCCCATTAACCCCTGCCCCCTTTTTCCAATGGTATGGGGAAGGTAGGGGGAAGAAGAGGAAGATGTGGTTCAGTAGGCAAATATTTGTTTCATTATTGTTCCATTAGACCTATTATCACGGAGCTCAATCTAGCCTCTTAATAACCCCATCCATTATACCCCCATTAACTCCCCTTTAAGTGGTATAAGGGGTAAGGGGGAGTGGGGGTGATGTAGCAGGCTGATGGACCCGCCAATCACCTGTCTCTCACCCCATCCCCTCCTCTCCCCCCTCCCTCCCCCTCCCCCTGCCCCTCCTCTCTCCCCCTCCTCTCTCCGCTTCCTCCCCCTCCTCTTTCCCCTCCCTCCCCCTCACCCTCCCACCTCTCATTACCTGGAGGGAGAGGTAAATAGATGGAAGGAGAGATGGCGATAAACAGAGATGGGGGAGGAAATGAGACGGAGGTGAGTGTGCAGATGAATTCATTATGTGTGTGTGTGTGTGTGTGTGTGAGAGAGAGAGAGAGAGAGAGAGAGAGAGAGAGGTATTTGCTGATGCTGGTAAAAGAAAATACTTGTCCCTAGCCATTAAGCCAATACACACACACACACACGTACATTATACACATTCGTACATAAACACAAATATTACACACTTGTCTCTCATCAGTTTGAATAATTAAGGTGAAAAAATATCTAAACATTCTTTAGTAACCTAAAATCTTCGGTCCCGTCTTAAGTGTCAAGGAGAGTAAAGTTCGGACTGCATACATTATTGATGCTCTAGAATATTCCACAAGAGATAGACGCTTATTGATTTCTACTTTCTTCATTTATATTGGTCTTTTTTTGTTTGTTTGTTTGTTTGTTTTTGCTTAACGAATTGTTTTTGCATCGGGCGCACTTGTAATTGTCAGTTAATAATCTGTTCTGTTTTTATCTCCGCCAACGAAGTTAAGGGGGTTATGTACCCACTTGTTTGTCTTTCTGTCTGTTTGTCCAGACCATATCTCCAATAGTTCTCAATAAATTTCAATAAAATTTTGTGGAAGGGTGGGCCATGGGCCAAGGAAGAAGTGATTAAATTTGGAGGCGAATCCGGATCCGGGTCCGGAGTATCCCGCACAATATCTCCAAAAGTTATCAGTGAATTTGTTATTTTGTGGTAGGGTTGGCCATCGGCCAAGAAAGAATTGATTAAAGTTTGGGGCGGACCGGATCTGGATCCGGATCCTTTTTAAAGGCAATGACATTGGAGGGGGTATGCGCTCTCTGAGTGCTTTCTGGTTTAATACTTTGACGGTTTTTCCCTTCCACACTGTGTCGAATCCCCATCCATTTATTATTATTAACAGTACTGATGAAAATTAAGTACGACATCTGATAACGCCTGTTTTGTGACCTGTTACCTTGTCATGGGGGAAAATGTGAAGACGTTATCAAGGTTGACGTTATCAGTTCCTTAGGCTGTTCTGATGCTCTGTATTCTATTTCCTCTTAATCAGATAAGGAGTAAATTTCAGTTTGCTTTAATCTTCTTATTCATGAATGTATTTCTAAAAGGGAATACTTAATTTTTTACTATAAAATGTTGAGTTTCTGCTGATAAATCCGTACTGTTTATCCCGTCTTTTTGCTTTACTATATATATTGTAGAGAATCCTATTAAATGTAAAATTTCTGCTAATAAATCCATACGTTTTTTCCCTCCTTGGCTGCTTTACCCTACATTGCAGAAATTACTATTAAATGTAAGCTTTCTGTTAATAAGATCATCCATATTATCTCTCCGTAGTTGCTTTATTATATATTGCAGGGAATACTGTTTAATGTAAAGTTTCTGTTAATAAATCCCGCCCTATTTTCTCTCTCTACTTGCTTTACTATATATTGCAGAGAATAGTGTTAAATGCAAAGTTTGTCAGTAAATCCCAACTTTATTTCTTATTGGCTGCTTTACTATATATTGTGGAAATTTGTAAGTTCCTCGATACCTACCGTCATTTGGCTCCTCTGTGTTGCTTTGACATTTCATTCTCATAAACGTGATTGCGACTGCTAACACATAACACTTGACATTTATTTACGACTAATGGCGTTTCCCGATTCCGTATGAGAGAGTGAGAGAGAGAGAGAGAGAGAGAGAGAGAGAGAGAGAGAGGAGATATGTAGACAAATTAGAGAAAAGACAGTAGAACAGAAAGGTGAAGAAGCGAGAAAAAACAGAGAGAGAGAGAGAGAGACAGACAGACAGACAGACAGACAGAGAGGCTAGAAATCGAGAAAAGACGAAGTGAGGAGGAAAGTCGAGTCAAGAGAGAAAATAAAAATTGAAAGACAGCAAGATGAAGAAACGAGAAAAAGAAGACTAAAAAAATAAATGCACGAAAGAATGGAGGAGGAGGAAGGTGAGAAGTAAAAAAAAAGAGAGAAGAAATGATGATAAAAGTAAGGGAGAAAAAACAGAAAGATCTAAAGAGGGTGAAGAGAGAATAGAAACGCAGAAAAGGAGGAGCAGGTGAGAGCGGAAGAAAAGAATACGGAACACGCTCGCTAAAGGTCAAGGAAAAAAACAAACAAAGGCAGCTCTCCCCCGCCCACCTCTCCCCCCGGAACACACACACACACACACACACACACACACACACACACACACACACACACACACACACACACACGCACACACACACACACACACACACACACACACACACACACACACACACGCACACACACACACACACACACACACACACACACACACACACACACACACACACACACACACACACAGCAGTAAACCTACCATTAGGGCCAAGACGCCTGCGGGAAAGCTCTAAAAATGGTACTTATTTGGGCAAAGGTTTTTTATTTTCTGGATACATATACTTATCTTTTTTCTTTTTTTTTTAGGGAAAATAATATCATACGTTAAAGAGACGCGGTATTATTATTATTATTTTTGTTGGTATTAATATTGATGCTGTTACTGTTATTATCACCGCTCGCTATTATTATTATTATTATTATTATTATTATTATTATTATTAATATTACTATTATTATTATTATTATTATTATTATTATTATTATTATTATTGCTGCTGCTGTCTTCGTCGTTGCTGTCAGCCATCATCATCATTATCATCATCATCATCATCATCATCATCACCTATCATTATTATCACCATTATTATCTGCTTCATCATCATTATTCTTCCTCATCATTATCATTACCATAACAACACTTCCTGCCTGGTCTTCATAAAAACAACAACACATTTTATTGCCACTTACTGCCCTCCCAGCAACCATCACTCTCTAAGTAGGTCATGAGGTGTTAGTGAGAGTTTAATTACCTGGGCGAAGGAGTGATACGGAGCCGTCATTATGATATCACCACACTTTTCTCAGCCCTTTAATTGATACCTGCCTCCACCACACCTGTCTCAGCCCTTTAATTGGTACCTGCCTCCACCACACCTGTCTCAGCCCTTTTATTGATACCTGCCTCCACCATACCTGTCTCAGCCCTTTAATTGATACCTGCCTCCACCACAACTGCCTCAGCCCTTTTATTGATAGCTGCCTCCACCACACCTGTCTCAGCCCGTTAATCGATACCTGCCTCCGGACGACTTTATTCAGCTTTAGCAGGAGCTCTATTAGTAAAGGGTTTCATGAAGGTATGTCTAACTCTTCAAGGTTAAAATTTCTCTTCTAAGCTGAGGAAAATCGTCTGGAGGCATTATATAAAAAGGAATATGTACGTGGAGTAAGTAAGAGAAGGAGTCATGCATTCACCATTATCACCTAGTCTTCTCACCTGTCGTAAAACTCTGGTAGCTGGTTTTCTTATTTATTATTATTATTATTATTATTATTATTATTATTATTATTCAGGGATTTTAAAGCATCATGTTTATTAGGGATCTTTTTTATGCAAGGAAGAAGGAACCAAAAGCCAGACCCTCCTCAAGATTTCCCCCTCCAAGAATATATAAAAACCAAAATAACAGGGGCATTTACCTGTTTGCAAAGACACGAAAATATTCCCCCGTGACCTTGCAACTTCTGGGGAATATAATACTTTAAAACTGATATTCCCGGCAAACTTTTAACTTGATATTTTGAAAGTCCATCTAAAGTATTTAAAAGATTAGGATATTTAAGCTTGGAAAATGGAGGACATCAGAGAGGGAGTACCTGGTGGAGAGAAAAGGGGAATGAGAGAGAGAGAGAGAGAGAGAGAGAAAGCAGGCTTTTAGGAAAACACACACACGCACACGCACTCACGCACATAAACGCACACACAGCTTAATTCTCACTGGCCACACACATAAGAAAGTTTTAATTGCTGGAGTGTAGGAAGGAGGAAGGAGGGAGGGAAGGAATGGGGGAAAGAGGAAAGAGGGAGGGAAGGAAGGGGGGGGAGGAAGGAAGGAAGGATGATTCAAAGAAGGCAGGGAGGAGGGTGGGAGGGGGAAGAAGAATCAGAAGAAAGGGGAATATAAAATTAGAAGGAAGGAAGAAAAGAAAAATGGAAAGGGGAAGGTAGAAAGGCGGGAGGGAGGAGAGGGGAAAACTGAAGGAAGGGAGAAAGAAGGACGGAGGAAACGTTAGAAGAAGGACGGAAGGAGAGAGGAATGATATACCGGTAGGTCGGGGATGGAAGGAAGGAGGGAGAAGAAGGAGAGAGGAGAAGAGGAAAGGGAAAGAAGAAGGAGGAAGGGAAAGAAGCAGAGAAGGTTTACATTTTATTTATCAGTGTTTGAGTTTCACAGTCTAAATAATACAAAAAAAAAAAATAGCTTCCCTAATAAACATTACACTGTACCGTCTACCCGAGGGATGCAAGGGTACGTGGGGTACAAATCAGAGAAAATACGAATCGGATTGCTTTCGTTTTTTATTTTTTTTCGAAATATGGATACTACTACTGCCACTACTACTACTACTACTACTATTACTACTACTACTACTACTACTACTACTACTAATAATAATAATAATGACTTTCCACGTACTTCTGTCTGCTCCCTGGAAATGGCGTTTTAGGTTTACGGCGTCAGGTGGCCGAGGTAAAGCACGATGTGTTAGGAGGGCACGGGGTCAGGATGGTGTGTGTGTGTGTGTGTGTGTGTGTGTGTGTGTGTGTGTGTGTGTGTGTGTGTGTGCGCGCAATCTGACACCAGAATCCCTAATATTTTTTTGATATAGGTCACACAAGCTGAGTAGGGGTGGTGTATTTTAGTCCCCACAACCACCCCAAAAATGCATCTTTAATCTTCGTTGGAATCTTACATCAATATGATCAAAGAAGTTACTCACGTCCGCGACACCTACTGGTACAGCGTGGATTTTGCGCTGCTCCAAGTTCCAGAAAATGAAGTTCAGGAGGTACAGAAATTCATCGTCCCCAATTTGCGAGAGTCCACAGAGTCATCATCAGTTCAATCACGCACGAAACTTTCACAAATTATGCAAGTGTGATGGCGAGGGAGACTGAGGTGGGAAATTTTTGGTGTGTCTATTTTAACTTGCCAGAGAGTTTTTTTTTTATTTTACTTTTGGAGCTTATTTCACGTTGGTCATTGGCGGAATTTGACTACTGTGATGTTTATACCCTCACCATGGCACCTCTTCTTCGTGACTAGGAGCATACTGTAGTTTTTGTTACAGCTTATTGTCAGAACGAGACAGTATCACGGCCGTACGTCCTTTCCATAGCACTTCTTTGTGACTAGTACCATATTTGCAGTGTTAATCTCGTAGCTAAGCATTCGAGTGGAGTGACTGCAGTTTTAGGCCAAGTTAAAATGGAGAAACTATTGTGGAATGAGGAATTATGCCGTTTTCGATGCTTTAGGACAAACAGAAGCACCTAAGATGGCATAGATTGTTGCTGTGTGGATGCTGTTGGTGCAAATGTAACCTTAACAGATTACGGTGACGCCTTTATTTTCTTTATATTATTTATTATAATTTATTATTATTATTATGATTATCATCATCATCATATTTGGTTTATTCTCGCAGCCACCTGACAGTTTTTTTATCTCAGGCCGGAACTCGTAGTGAAAGGGTTAAGTGTGTATGAAGGAAAGGAAGATTGCCAATAAAGTTTTTAAAATGACGTGTGGGGGTGGTGGTGTCTGTACATGTATACAATGATAATATCCCTTAGCAGCATACATATAAATTACTGTGTGTGTGTGTGTGTGTGTGTGTGTGTGTGTGTGTGTGTGTGTGTGTGTGTGTGTGTGTGTGTGTGCTCCATATGAAATGTGTTCATAGATTCACTCCCACACTCGTTCACATTCTTACACACACACACACACACACACACACACACACACACACACAGCTTCAGACGCAGACTGTCCAATTTAACCCTAGAGTATCTCGCATTATCTTATTTATTTCGTGCATTTAACTTTATATATAATTATATAAATTTACAAACACACGACGAAAAGCTGCCTAAGGAGTAACTTACAAAACCTAATCTCGTTTTGCGTAGAGTGGATGATTGTGTGTGTGTGTGTGTGTGTGTGTGTGTGTGTGTGTGTGTGTGTGTGTGGGGTTTAATCGTGCATTCTCACATACACCCTGACAAAAATGTGCAAACATTAAAATCCCAAACCTTTCCTGTATAGTTAACTCCATATTTTTGTTGATAAATTAAATATTTGCGTGAGTTCTTTAACTTTTTTTTCATGCTTATTCTAAAATACCATGTCGAAAAATTAAGTAGCGTTCCTATTCCAAAACCTATTTAATTTGTTCTCCCGTTTTTGGGAGGGGATGTATATATTTTTTCTCTTTGGGCTGCTTTTTCTCATGGCTACTCACAAACACCGTCAAGAAAATCTACCCAAAAAGAAAATTTTCCAAGCATATTTTTCATATTTTCATATTCTTTTTTCATTGACGTATTCTTTGGTGGCAGTAAATTAATATTTTATGAATTTCTCAGCCTTCTGTCACGCACCCCCACACACTCCAGGAATAGCAGCAAAATAAAAAAAAATATTATTTAGTATGTCTTGCTAGCCTCCTTTTTCATCATTTACGGTTTGGTATATTTGTGATTTTTTTTTTTTGTTCTTATACACACAAACACCCACAGGGAAACTTGATTAAAAATGGACTTCCTATTTCTGAACCTGTTTACCTTTTTCTTCCTCGTCTTTCCTTCATTCTTTCTTTTTTCAGGGGTGATGGATAATTCTCAATGGGAATAGTTTCATATTTTGATATTTTCTTACCTCTCACTTTGTCATGCACGCTCACAAACACTCTCATGGAAACCTGTGAAAAAAAAGAACTTCCTAAACCTAACCCGTCCTGTGTAATCCCTCCAATCAGAGGCGTCCCCCTCACTCAGAATACCAATCACGCGCCTTCACTTGTCGCCCCTCCATCTTGTTCCCTCCTCGCCTTTTCTCTCCCTCTTTCCTCCCTCCCCACTCCCACAGGAGGGATCTGGAGGAGGAAAATGGAAGGGAAAAAGTGGCAAAAAAGGCTCCGGTACCCATGGTGGGGAGAGGCAGGGTTTTTATTTGCGGATTTTTCGTATTTTTTGAAAGTCGGCTGAATCTCGACAAACTGTGGTTGTCATGTAAACAATGGATGACATTTCAGGTGGTGAATTTTTCTCTTTTGCCTCCTATTTTCTTTTATCCCTACCGTTTCAAATTCGTATTCCTCATGTTCTTGTCCTTCATTTTTTTTTTTATTCTTCAGTGTCTTTCCTTTCTTTGATCTTTATTGGTTTTATCCCGTTTTGTCCATTATGCATTCAGTACTCTCCGCAGCCCCTTCCCTCTCTATATCAATTTCCACAGTTCCCTTCCTCTCTCTCTCTCTCTCTCTCTCTCTCTCTCTCTCTCTCTCTCTCTCTCTCTCTCATCTTTTGTTCTCATTTGTCCTTTTCTCGTCCTCTCTACTCTTCTCGTTTATTTTACTTTCCTTTCACACACATTCTCTTCCTCATCCTCGCCTCATCTTCTGCCTTCTTTCCTCTTCTACTATTTACTCTTATTTCTCTTTTCTGCTCATCCCTTCTCGTTTATCACACCCTGGCCTCACACCCTTCCTCCTCATCCTCTCTTCATATTATCTCCCCTTCCTCTCTCATGCATCATCGCTTTCCTCGTTCCTTTCTTCGTTTATTCTCTCTCTCTCTCTCTCTCTCTCTCTCTCTCTCTCTCTCTCTCTCTCTCTCTCTCTCTCTCTCTCTCTCTCTCTCTCTCTCTCTCTCTCTCTCTCACTTGCGTTTTACTAAGCGCGTTTTCCCTCATTAAAAGTTATGCCAGGTATGCCAATGCCTCTCAGTCGCCCCAAGGTGAATAATAATTAGCTTTGTAATGAGTATAGAATTATTTTGTAGCACAGGTATTTGCAGAGCCATGATAATTTTCTCCACGGTTTAACTGTGTGGCTGAAGGTGGAGTAGTAGTAGTAGTAGTAGTAGTAGTAAATGGTAGTAGTAGTGGTTGTTATTGTTGTTTTTCATTTGCAGTAGGAGGAACTGTATTGTGTCCAGATGAGGAAGAGAAAATTTCTGAAAACTACCTATGTAATTTTCCAATAACTAAATCATGGGTGACATTGTAGAAGTGTTGCCTAAATCAAACTCTTAATGATATTATTGATACCAAAATTACTCAGTGCTGTTTCCGGTAATGAATAAATCGTAGTCACATTCAGCAGCATAGATTTTAATGAAGTAATATGTACAAACATTTGAAAGTAAAATGAAGGATTTCTTGTTATAGTTTTTACGGCGATATATATTTTTTATTCACTGTCAACTAATGTAGTAATATATAAATCAAGAATATACCTAAAATTCTGTCGGCAGTTGTATTATAAATTTTACATATCCGATAGAAATCTCACTGGAAATTAGCTCAGTGAATAACAGCGTTGGGATTGGTAGGAAAACTCTTACATAGATAAAAAATTAAAAATAAAAATGCTCCACTATTTCACTCGGTTATTTTTTATATTCTCGCTACATCCAGACGCTTTCACTCAGCTATGTGAAGGCTTTACGACATGGAGGGGTTAGCTGTGGCTTTGATTAACTCTTTCACTGCGAGAGACCCTTCGTAAACTAAGTAAAAGCGTCTGGAGATAGCTGAGTCCTTTGAACAGTATGATGTGTTTATAGTTAAGTCTCCCTTCCATCAGACGATTTTCATAGGCTTACTGAGAGACTTTTCGACCTTGGAGGGTTAGATGTAGCCTTTATTAACCCTTAAACTCTCTCGCTGAAGAAAATCGTCTGGTACTAGCAAAAACAAAATGGAAATTGTGTAGTGAGGGTGTTAGTAAAAAAATGTGTGTAAAAATTAATCAGAAGTAAAGAATAAAAATGGAGGTAAGACAGAAAACGAAAATGAGATTGTTGAATTCGTTATTTTATTTATTTATTTTTCCGTCGCTCCTTGCTGTTTTCCTTTCATTTTTCTCTTGTTGTCTGCTTTCACATTCCTTCTCTTTTTTCATTCCTCCCTCTCTCTGCCTTAATCTCATTCTTCTCTCTTTTATCTCAATCCGCCTTTAATCACCGTCCCCCCCCCTCTCTCTCCCTCTCTCTCCGTATTCTCCCTTCCCTTATGCTTTTATCTCCCCCTCTTCCCCTTCATCTCTCTCTCTCTCTCTCTCTCTCTCTCTCTCTCTCTCTCTCTCTCTCTCTCTCTCTCTCTCTCTCAACTTTCAAGAAATCCTTCACTCCACTGTCAGCTTGTTTCAATCTTAACCTTGCCACATACAGACGATTTACCAAAAAAAATTAATAAAGGTACTTTCTAACCCCTCTTGCAGAATAATACCGTAATAATAATAAAAATAATAATAAAAATAAATAAATAAATAAATAAAAAATAAATAAAATAAAATGGCCTGGAGGTAGCAAAACTAAATTTAAAGAAACGGCTTCGTAGTGAAAAAAAATGAAGAGTATAATAAAAGACCAAAATCCTTAAATAAGAAGGAAGGAGTTATACAGTGAATGATTTATGATACGTAGACTTCTAGATATATATGAATTTAGATGCAGAAACTTTAGAATTAATTATTTGATTGACTTTTGTTAAATAGCGTGTATTGGTACCTACATTATCCGTAATTTTACCTGGAGCTTCTCTGATACTCTGTTTTCTCGTGTTTCCTTTCCTCCTCCTCTTCTTCTTCCCCCTCCTCCTACTCCTCTTCTTCCTTCTCCATCAGTCTCCTCTTGACCTCTCCTTTCTCCCCTTCCTCTTGATCTAATTTTTCCCCTCCTCTCCTCCATTATTTCTTCTCTCTTCTTCCTCCATCTTCTCTCCATTTCTTTTTTTTTACGATTTTCCTCTCCCTTAATCTCTGTCTTTTATATTTGCCTCTGTTTTCCCATTTCAGTTTTTTTTTTCTTTTTCGCTCTCCTTTATTATTCATGTTGTCATTAGTATTAGTATTATTTATCATACTCACCACCATTATCATCATCATCATCATCATCATCATCGTCATCATCATCATCATCATCATCATCATCATCATTGTAATCTTCTTCCTCCCCTGCCTTCAGTTCTTCTTCCCCTTCCACTTTCGCGTCCTCATCCTCTTCTTCGCCTCCTCCACCTCCACTTCCACCTGATATCACTCTCATTTGTGCCTCTTCACACCTGTCACTTCTCCTTTCCTCCACCTCTCTCCCCCTCCCCCCTCCCTCACTCCCTTCACCCTCTCCCCACTCAGTCCCCCCTCCCTCCCTCCCTCCCTACTGGTTTCTTCTTCTCCTCCTTCCTCTCTCTCTCTCTCTCTCTCTCTCTCTCTCACACACACACACACACACACACACACACACACACACACACACACACACACACACACACACACACACACACACACACACACACACACACACACACACACACACACACTTTCTCTCCTCACCCTCCCATATTCATGCATCTTTCTCTGTTTCCTCCCCACCCTCTCATTCGCACTCCCTTTCCCTCACACCCCACTCCCTCCCCACTCGCCTCCCACTCCCCTAGGCCGAGTGGGATGGGCTTTTAGCGATCAATATCTCTCTAAAAGGTTGGGGAAGAAACTTGTGGAGTGGTTGATAGTGGTGGAAGTGGTGAAGACTTGGCACTTTCGCTACCAACCACAATTCTCGACCATTTCTACCACCATCACCGCCACCATCTTTAACTGATACTACCATCCTCGCTTCCACCATCCCTACCACTTTTGTTCCTACCACCATCGCTACCACCACCTGATTCTACCACCATCGCTACCAGCATCCTTACCTCCGCCAACCGGCTTTACTACCGCCATCGCTATCACCATCCACGACAACTGCTACCACCATCTTGAACTGATTCTACCACCATCCCTACCACCTTCATCAACCTCCACTACCATCATTGTTACCACCATTCTCGACTGTTCCTGCCACCTTCCCTACCACTTTAACTTCGCCAAAAATTGTCTTAAGTGAAGAGCGGTAACAAAAGAATAACACTAGAAAATAATAATCACGAGGAAGTGCTATAGACACAGTATAAAACCGTATTATCGTCACATTTAGTCGTTGAGCTGCGGATAATAAGCAGAGAGAGAGAGAGGGAGAGAGAGAGAGAATATTAGCCAAGTTAAAGTGAACGAACTGTCTATCTTCCGTACAGAATTGAAGTCGTGTTATCACCCCTATCACCTCTGCTATTGCCATCACTACCACTATATCCCAAACGCAATCACAGCCTCTCTCTCTCTCTCTCTCTCTCTCTCTCTCTCTCTCTCTCTCTCTCTCTCTCTCTCTCTCTCTCTCTCTCTCTCTCTCGGCCTAAGCGTGGAAAGTACTGAAGGTCTTTTTTTTTTTCTTCCTTCCGGTATTTAATAATGTCATGGTTGAAGAGATTTTCACACTAACACCTTTGCCGCCCGTATGAGTCCACGAACAAAATGTAAGTGATAACAAATTAACCTTGGCATTACAAAGTATATCTTCATCCATGGCGTAATAAATGAATGTAACAGGCTTCTGGATGATGCCATAAGCCGTGCCTACATAGACTGATTTAGATGTAGATGAGATTGCTACGTGTCAGCCTGTCGCATTCCCCTCAACACATTGCCATACCGTTAACTAAGACACCTAGAGTAACCTAACTTTCCCTACATTCGTGAAGTAATAATGCCATAGACGAAGTGCTGGAGCAGTGCTGAAGAGGGCTGTACTGAGCATTACTCCTTAGCATGAGTGAATGAATGAATCGAGTGAAGATAAAATGTCTTCGCTCTAACTTTCAGTTACGAGATGGCTTTATGCTCTTGACGTAAATCATATAATCCTAATATATATACAGAAAAAATATAACATACAGGAGTAAGAGTAGTGCTTTTATTATCTTAGTATTTCATTTCTTGGGGGAGAGTTGCTTCTACTTAATTTCCTGTACGGCTGATTGTGGAAGGATATGGAAACGGGGGAGAAAATTCCTGGTTTGTTTTCCTGTTTTTAAACTTCTGTAATTAAAGTGTGTGTGTGTGTGTGTGTGTGTGTGTGTGTGTGTGTGAGAGAGAGAGAGAGAGAGAGAGAGAGTTAATGCAGGACCATAAGGTAAGGAGAGTAGGGCCTGTGTGGTCATTCTCTCTCTCTCTCTCTCTCTCTCTCTCTCTCTCAAGGTCATTACTTCCACCATCACCACAACAATAGCCTATCATTGTTCTCAGTTATAGTTACACCATTGCAATTTCATCCCAAGTGTCGCTACCACCATCGCTACCATCATCCCTACCACCATCTGCCATCACATCCATAACCACTATCATTTTCACCATATCTACCACCATTTCCTCCCATTAACACCATGACCACTACCATCATCGTCGCCATCAGCTCTACCTTCACCACTACTGTATCACCATCACTACCACTCTTACTACCACCATTGCCATCAACATCGTCGCCACTTTTACTATCATCACTTCCATCATCTCTTATCATCACACCTACTGCCACTATAATCATCACCATAACTACCACCAGCTTCTCCCATTGACACCATTACCACCATCGGTACCACCACCATTGTCACCATCGTTGCTACCACCATCATCTTTCATCACAATCTTATCACTACCACCATCGCAGCACAATCACCACCATCATTACAACTACAACTTCCATTATCGCTACCACCATCAGTCTCAAAACGGCTCATCATTCTCTAGCACTGTTTCCCTGCTACCATCATCGCTACCAACATTATCGTTTCTACCATCATCTG
This sequence comes from Coenobita brevimanus, assembly GCF_032717465.1. NCBI lineage: Eukaryota > Metazoa > Arthropoda > Malacostraca > Decapoda > Coenobitidae > Coenobita > Coenobita brevimanus. Next base: position 42,532,925 of record NC_137003.1, on the reverse strand, counting down.
CCCGTTCCCACCATTTCTGTTTACAACACTCCCACCACTACCACATCTACAACTATTATTCTCAGCACTATCATCAAAACAACCACTACTACTACTACTTTGTTTCACCACCTCACTACCATTATCGCCTAGTCTACCATCATTACTAACACCATTTCCACGACCATTTCTTTCGCCACTTCAGCCACCGCTACCACCATCACCACCACCATCGCTACCACCATCAACACAACCACTACCACAGCCACAACAAGCGATGCCAGGGTTTCATAGTTTACGGTCAAATTGAGTTAAAATTGACCTTGACCTCGTGACCTAAGTTCAGAATTTTCTTACAGGACGAGTAGGAAGGTAAAGGAAATTTTGTAGGGAACATGAAGCTCTTTGGTACCTTGTCTCCATCTTGTTTTAGTCTTGAGGGTGGTGGACGCCTTCGCGTGGCGGCACTGATATGGCCGAGGAGTGGACCTGCCTGGCTATACAGATGTTCCTCAGTTACCTCCCTATCCCCCAAAAGGACGATGGTAGACTGCGAAAGGTGGGCATCCTCTGCCTGTAGTCCACCGGGTTTATGTTTAGGTGGGCCAGGAGTATTATTATTGCCACTGCATTATGATTCAGTGATGGTGTGTTTTAATTACTGTGACATTGACCTTTGACTTTTTCCGGCCAAAATTTAATCATTTGTTCCTCTGATGGTCCTCCCTCATTATTCCACCACAACCACCACACTTACCACCATTCCTACCGCCATTGCTATCATCCCATTACCACCATCTCCATCACAGTCTTTCACCATCAGCCACCATCGCCACCACAGTCCTTACCATCATCAATCACCATCACAGCCACCACACTACCACAATCAAACAACATTCCCACCACCATCATCTAATATTCCTACCGCCATTCCTGCCACCACCGACCAACATACTTATCACCATCAACCAACATTATTACCGTCATTCCTAACACCGTTAACCAACATTATTGCCACCATCAATTACCATTCCTACCATCACCATCCAACATTCCTACCACTATCAACCAACACTTCTACCATCATCAACCAACATTTTTACCATCATCAACCAACGCTCCTACCACCGTCAACCAGCATTGCTATCACCGTCAACTAACATTCCCTACCATCATTCCTACCACCATCAACCACCATTCCTACCACCGTCAACCAGCATTGGTATCACCGTCAACTAACATTCCCTACCATCATTCCTACCACCATCAACCAGCATTGCTATCACCGTCAACTAACATTCCCTACCATCATTCCTACCACCATCAACCAGCATTGCTATCACCGTCAACTAACATTCCCTACCATCATTCCTACCACCATCAACCACCATTCCTACCACCGTCAACCACCATTCCTACCACCGTCAACGACCATTCCTACCACCGTCAACGACCATTCCTACCACCATCAACCACCATTCCTACCACCATCAACCACCATTCCTACCACCGTCAACCACCATTCCTACCACCGTCAACCACCATTCCTACCACCGTCAACCACCATTCCTACCACCGTCAACCACCATTCCAACCACCATCAACCAACATTCCTGCCAGCACCGAACCGGGGGAGCAAGACAATAATGCAGAGGTTAATGTAGATCTGAATATGTATGATCCGTATACACACATACCTACACAACACGCGCTCACTCACGTACACACAACACAATACGTTCACATACAACACACAACACACCAGACACATATCCACACACACACACACACACACACACACACACACACACACACACACACACACACATCCATATACATTCCCAGATGCACAAGCGCACACACGCACACACACATTTACACTCATACATGCACACGCTCACGAAGTATACTCACATGCGGCACACAGATCTCGCTCTCTCTCTCTCTCTCTCTCTCATCCATAATGTTGAGAGAGAGAGAGAGAGAGAGAGAGAGAGAGAGAGAGAAGCAACAGCAGAATTATCAGTTATTCAGGGTCGGTAAATGAAGATGACGGCAAGAAGAATGAAGGAGAGAAATGAGAAGTGAGGGAGGAATAGAGAAGGTGGAGGAGGAGGTTGCGAGAAGGAAGGAGGGAGAGGAGAGGAAATAAAACTGCTTTGATGGATGAGCGGATGGTTAGAGAGATGGATGAATGGTCTGGCAGCTGGATGGATGGTTGGATGAATAGGAGAGAGGTGGAAGGGTAGAAGGGAAAGGGGAGAAGGAAGAAGGGATGAGGAGGGATGGAATAGTGGGAAGAGGAGGGAAGGGAAAGAGTTAATAGGATAGAGAGTGGAAAAAGATGGGAAAGGGAGTATTAGGAATGAAGAACAGAGAAGAGGAGAAATGAGAAATGAAAGGGAAGAGAAGGGAAGGAGAAAAAGGGAGGAGGAGGAGGAAGAAGAAGAAGAATGAAGGTGGGAGAAGAGAAACGGGTGATGGAGGGGTGTATAATGGAAGGGAAAGATGGAGGAAGAGGGGACGAAAGAAGGAAAAAGAATAGGAGAAAGGAAAAGAGGAAACAGACGAATTAAAGAGGAAGAGGCGAAACGAGGGGAAAGAAAGAGTGGAGACAGAGAAGGAGAAGGAGAAATATTAGATGGGGAGGGAGGTTAATGAAGATGAGAAGCATTGGAGATGTGGAAGAGATGGAAAGGAAGACAGAGTGAGGACAAGAAAGAAAGAAAAAACTGATAAATAAGGGAGAAAGAGGAGAGAGACAGAGAAGGAAGAGTAGAATAGGAGAAGAGACGAAAGAGCACACAGATGAGCGGGGAAACGGGGAAAGAAACAGAAAAAGACGAGACCAAGAGATAATGGAGGTAAAGGAAAAATATTAGGATAAAGAAGGAGGAAGAGTAGATGAGGGAAAGGAAATGGACAGAGAGGAATATGTGGAGAAGAAAGGAGATAAAGGAAGACGAGAAAGGGGTTGAAAAGGAAACAGGGGAGGATATGTGGAAGAGAGGAAAAGGGGGGGGGGGCATAAGGCAGAGGAGAAAGGGAAGTGAAAATAAAAAGTGTGTGAGAAAAAAACTGGCCGAGTCGTGCTAAGTCTACTTAATCTTATTTAACGTTCCAACTTGGCCAACTGCTGACAACAGGGGGAGGCAGGGAGGTAGGAAGGGAGACGAAGTACTCAGGAATATAGGCAGGGAGGAAGGCAGGGAGAAAGGAATGTAGGTAGGGACAGAGGAAGGTAAGTAGGGAGAAAGGTGAGGAGGGAGATGAACTAAAAAGAAATGTAGGCTGGGAGAGAGGAAGGGTAGGTAGGAGAGAAAGCGGGCATGGAGGGAATTTATCAGGGAGATGAAGTCCTTGGGAATGTAAGCAAGGAGACAGACAGGGAGAGAAGAGATTGGGACTGAAGAGAGACAGGGTGGGAGGCATGTAGAGAGAGGTGGGGGGAGGGTAGGAAGGGATGCAGGAGAAGAAGAGGGCAGAAAGCATAGAGGTAGGAGTAGGTAGAGGCGGCATAAGGGATTAACCACGGGTAGGTCAGAGTGAGGCCGACAGACCTGATTCGACCAACATGGCGGCGACCCCATTGACAGCTGTCTGACTTGGTTCCGCTGACCAGGCGCGAGTGTTTTCTTAGTTGCAAACAGAAAAAATGAGGAAGAAAGTAGGTTATGAATGGAAGGAGAAAAGAAAGTAGTTAATGAATGAAAAAAAAAAGGAAGCATTTAAGAGCATAATGGTAAAATGAAGGATGGAAGACAGATAGATGATTTAAAATAATATACATCAGCACATTATGAAAAAAGTTTATATCTATTATTCTATATAATATTCAGCTTGACTTTACTAACTCCAGTCATATACATAATGTACACTTACAAATTATAATTCACTCTAAAGATACTCACCGGTGAAATGTAATGGATGGGTCAGATTTCTTATCTCCTCTTTCTTTACACCCAAATGCGGCACAGGTGGTGGGCATTTTTGGAGTCTTAGGTTATTTGATGGTGAGTTACAACTTAGGACAGAACGTCTCACACCCACAGCTGAACTACAACTAAAACCAGAAGTAGAATGAAGTCTACTTTGTTTCTGGCATTCTTCCTGAAGAATACCAGGTGGACACACAGCTGGAGGTATTAAAGGCTTAATAATCTCATGGCCACACCCACGGAGGTAGGATTAGGACTCTTACCTCTATGGGCACAGCCATAGAGGTAGGAGTGCACAGCAATCTTCTTCGTCGAGTAGGTGTTGCCGTGACCTCTTGACTTGACCAATATGGCCGTTTGACAGTTCTCTGGCTTCACCGGAGCCTTCTCACGCCGACTCTACCCTAATCCTACCTCTATGGAAGAAAGGAAGGAATGTTGCCAGTTATTTTCAGCACGCATAAAAGATTACTCTTTGTACAAGCCTATTTAATTTACCTTAGCAATATGGGATCCTGTTTTCCTTCATTGTACAGCAGGTGGCATCCCTTTACACGCACAAGTTGCCAGATAGTCCAGGAAAAATATTCCATGTGGATACTGGTATATTTTTATTGTTACTAATGGCACATATGTAAAAGTATACGTTTTCTGTTGTATAATTATTTATTACAAAGGCGTTGTTGAACCTCTTCCTTATTGATTTATTTTGCAATTACACCTCAACATCCCCTTGTACTGTATATTATCGCTGTCGCTTTATTATTAACACAGAGTACAATAGAACAGTGAAGTGAAGTGTGTAAATTAAACCACCAAGAAAATAGGCCCTGTGTCACCTATAAATTGAGTTCATTGGTAAGCAGCTTCACTTGCTCGAAACGCGTGATTTGTTCGATGACACGAAGCACGGGGTTAGAGCCTGACGAGCCATTAAATGTTTATGATTAGGCAATACCATCGTGCGACCGATAGAACGTGTACTTTTATTCACTTTTCAGTTAAGTTAATTTTGACGATTGACAGCACAGGAAGGGAGAATTACATGGTTTTGTCACGCTGAGGATTAGTCTCTTTTTCGTTTATCCATATGCACTTAATAATTACAGTTGTTTTTTTTATGTACTTATGCAACGATGTTTTTACAAAAATGTTCTAGTATATAGTTAATCGAGCTACACTTTCCGACATGCATCAGTTACTAGCCTGTTTCACTTAATAACTGACAACCCCATTCGTTCTCGTCTCACCACTGAGAACAAGAAGCACGTGACTGTTTAATGCTGAATAGAGGCAGTCTGCTGTGATATATGGTGCCAGGTGCTTCACTTGTGCAATATAGTCACCAGTATGACCTGGTATGTTTATTTACCTGTGAGATGTGGGTGTATCGGAAGAGTGGCTATCGTTCTATGACCATATAGGAGTCGTCACCCACAACACTGTCAGTCAGTTGTGAGAACTTGAGTGTTGCAGTTGTTTGGTAAGTGTTCCGTGCTTCTTTATGCTGTATAACAAATGTCCATGGAACTTTACCTATTTATGTACAGCTGCGTTCATTACTAGGGATACGCGCCTTCTTGTGTTTTCCACTTTGGTATCCACTGCAGATGGGATGGTGAACTATGCGATATGCTGCCTGGTGCACTGAACGCCAATGCATCAGCCGGTAAATGAAATAGTTCTGCATCTCATCAGGTGTGGACGCTGCAGGAGATGACACGAGCAGAAGTGTAACCCTACATATGAACGTGGCTGTATTTATCCTTTGAGTGATTATTGAATTATAAATATTGTATAGTTATTTCATGATCTAGCATATTTATACTTGTAACTGTAGTTTCTATGCAGTATGAAGTTATAAGATGAGGTTTCCACTTTTTTTTTATTGAATACCTAGTGGAATGAGTTATTATATATTATTGATCTTCTTGCAGCTTACTGTTATCAATCTTACATTTTGTATAATGTAGTACATCTCGTGAAAAGACGTGGATAACAACCATACCTTGATGATTGATATGAAAGGGTAGTTTGTGACTTTTGGGAATTTTTTAACGGTGCACACGGTTATTCACCTTCCAAAATAGTGATATGTGAGGCAGCACAAGGGAAGGAAAAAAAAAAAAGAGAAAGGGAGGAAGAGAGGGAGTCAAGCGAAGAAGGAGGTAAGAATACAGGAAGGGGAAGAGAGGTAGGATTGCAGGAAGGAAAGAAAGAAATGGGAGAGGGAAAAAATAGGAAGGAAGGAAAAGGAAGAGGAAGGAAGGAAAGGAGGAAAGGATATAGGTAGAAGGGAGGGAAGAAAAGAGGAGAATAGAAAGTGGGAAGAGAGGCAAGGAGATAGAGAAAAGAGAAGACATTGAAGGAGGTAGATCGGGATGCGGGGAGGAAAGGAGAAACGGAGGGAAGGGGGGAAAGAAAAGCAGAGATGAAGGTGGGAAGAGAGAAAGGAAAAATACCCGGAGAAAAGAGCACTGAAAGGGAAAAAGAAAACAAAGAACAGGAGGGAGAGAGGGGCATCTAAGAAAAAGCGGAGGAAAAGAGAATGCTGACATGGAGAGAGGAGGAAAAAGAGTGATAGAGTAAGAGGGGGTAAAAGATGAGTGGAGAGAAAGAAGGGGAGGGAGAGGAGGAGATAAAACCGAAGAAGGATAACAATAAGAAACAAATAGATAGACAGGTAGCTAAGTAGGTGGGTAGACGGACAAATAAGAACAGGTAGGTAAAGACTGACGTTTAAATAGGTAGGTAGATCAATAGTTTGATAGACAGATAGATTTTTTATGCGTGGAAGAAGGAACCAAAGGCTGAGCCAGCAGAACGTTCCTTCCAAGAAAGAAAAAAACAATACAAAAGAGGGTCAAATTCAAGCTCCATTCATTTCGAGATGCCTGGACACACCGCGTTTGAAAGACTTGAGATCATAGGAAGTAGGAAATACAGACAGAGGGAGACAGTTCCAGAGTTGACCTGTTGCATAAATGAAGGACTGGGAGTAACGGTTAACTATTGCATTAGAGAGTTGGACAGAAAAGGGATGAGAGTTTGTTGCTAGACGGGTGCTACGCGCCCGTCGTAGAGTTGGAGGGATGCAAAGAGACAGTTCAGAGGAGCAGTGACCATTGAAGTAGCGATAGAAAAGAAATAAAGAGGCAACAGTGCGGCGAAGAGACAGAGGTTGAAGGGAGCCAGTAAGAGGAGGAGAGTTGATGAGACGAATACCCTTTGACTCCACCCTGTTGAGAAGAGCTGTATGTGGGGAGCCTCCCCACACATGAGAGTTGTACTCTAAACAGGGGCGAGTAAAACCCGTGTATAAAGTCAATAACTGTGCAGGGGTAAAGAAGGCACGGAGTCGGCTTAACACACCTAATCTCTTGGAAGCAGATTTTACGAGAGATGCATTATGATCTATCCAAGATAAGTCCCGTGTGAATAAAACCCCAAGCATGTTCAGGCATGATGCAGGACTGAGCTGGATATTATTAAACATAAGTGGGTACTCCTGTGGAAGATTATGACGGGTTGATAGGTGTAAAAACTGAGTCTTTGATGCATTAAAAACAACAAGATTATTTTTACCCCAGTCAGAGATACGAGCCAAGTCAGACATTGATTGATAAATAGATAAAGAGAAAGACAACAGACACAGATAAATAGATAGATAGATGAATAGATAGATATAGAATGTTTTACAATATTAATGTTAGCGTACAGTATTTTTACCCATGCTCCCTTTGTACATCGAAATATGTCACTATTTATCTACCAGTAAAGTTAATCTATCTACCATCTCACTGTCTCTTCTCTCTTGTCTATCTGTCTGTGTCGATCTGTCTGTTTATCCAGCAACACTAAATTATTCTTGAACCTGCTTTTATCTTTGTCTGTCGATCTCTGTCTGTCTTCTGATTATCCATCTCATTAACTGTGTGTGTCTATTTTCTATTTATTTATCTCATTAGCTATATCTCTCTTCTGTTTGTTTATCTCATCAACTATACACATCTATCTGTCTTAAGGCTATCAGACCATTTATTTATCTGCGTTATACCTGTCTGTTAATTTACCTGTATGCCCTTTAATCATTCACTATCTTTACTCATTGATCATTTCTTGGTTAAACCTGTCTTTCTACCATCTGTCTGTCTGTCTGTCTTGCTATGTGTCTGTGTGTTTGTCCTTCTTTCTCTGTCTGTCTGTCTGTCTCATTTATCTTATCTGCATATCCAGTTTATTTGTATCTGTTTGTATATCTGTCTGTCTATCTGTCTGCCTGTTTGTCTGTCTGTGTCTCTATCTGTCTGTCTGCCTGTACCTCCTGCGTCCCTCCTCTTCCTCTTCACTACCCTTCCAATCTTCCACTTCACTTGTTCCCTAACTCAGTTTCTGTGTCCTTCTCTCTTCCTCTTCCCTCTTCTCTCTCTCTCTCTCTCTCTCTCTCTCTCTCTCTCTCTCTCTCTCTCTCTCTCGTGAGGTTTGTATCTTAACCCTTCTGAAGAAAATCGTAAGACGGAAGCAGAAATTTATAAGAAAGAAATCTTGGTACTGAAGGAAGAAAAGCCCCCCCCACTCACGTCCTCCTATCCCTCTCCCCTACCTATTCTTCTTGCTGCTCCCTCTCCCCTATACGTCGCCCTCCTCTCCCCTACCCCTTCCCTCATCTCTTTCCTTCGTCCCCACTTCGCTCTTTCATTCTCTTTCCTCCACCCCTCTTCCACTTTCACTGTCCTTTCCTTCCCATTCTCTTCCTCACCCTCTCTCCCCTCTCTCACCGTTTCTTCCCAGACATTCTCTTTTCTCTCCCATTCTTCTCTCCTTACCATCTCATTCTTTCACTCCCATCCCTTTCCCACATGGCACCTCTCCTCCTCTTCAGTCCTTCCTCTTTCCTCATCTTCATATTCTTCCCTCTTTCACTCTTCACCCACCTTCTTGTCCAACCCATCTCCCCACACTTCACATCTCCCTATCCCTCCCTCATTGTCTCACCTTTATTCTCTCCTCTCCCAACTCTCCTTCATTCGTTTCTCCATCCCCATCCCCATTCACTTCTCCATCCTCCACCTCCACTCATTTCCCCACCTCACATCCACTCATTTCCCCATTCCCAAATTCCACATACTACTTACCAGCATCTTTTGCGTCAGCTCATTTCCCTCCCGTCTCCCTCTCCACCATATCCCCTCGTTTTCCCCCACTCCATTTCCTCCTCCACCCTCTCCAACCTCCTCTTTCTGAATATCCCTCCCTCCCCTCTGCTTCCACACCGCTTGCTGTACGTCTTCCATCTCCTCCACTCCCACTCCACTGCATTCCCACTCCACACTCATCACCCTATTCTCCACACCTCAGCCCCATTCCGCCCCACTCACCACCCCATTCCTCATTCCTCCCTCCACTCCCACTCTTCATTTTGCACTCGCATTCTCACGCCTCACTACCACCAATCCTCTCATTAACCTTGTCAGTATCTTTCCTAAACGTTGCCCCTCTTCTGATCAGCGATGGTGGTAGTTGTGGTAGTAGCAGGAATGGTTGTGGTAGGGCTAATAGTTGTGACAAGGGTGGTAGTTTTGGTATCAGTGGGGATATTTGTGCTTTGGGTGAGAGTAGTGAAAAGGATGAGGGGTATTTGTTCGGAATCACGGTTGTGGAAGGATGATTGTGGTACATGTGATTGTGGTACATGTGATAATTGTGGTTAGTAGTGGCGATGGTGGTAGCAACAGCAGCAATGGTAGTAGTAGTAGTAGTACCGAAGTATTAGTAATAGTAGTAACAGTAGTAGTAGAGGCGTGGTGAACTGGAGGTAATGGCATGATGTGATGGTGGTGTCGACTGTGTAGTAGTGGTAGTAGTAATGATTGAAGTGGTAGTAGTAAACGCAGTAGCACAAGCAATAACAATAACAACAGTAGTATCAGTAGTAATATAGCGTACTGGACATAGCGGTTTGGGAGATTGATGGTATTGGTGGTGGGTATTGCGGGGTATTGGACATGAGGTGCCAGAGGGCAGTGTTATTGATGTGGCCGTGGTGGATGTGGTTGACGAAAGGCAGGTTGTGGTGGTAGTGGTCGTTGAGGTTAGTGTGGTAGGGGTGGTGGTGGCGGTGGTGTGAAAGTTATTACTGTGGTGATTGGTGATGTGGTAGTGGTGTTGTAAGTGATATAATGATAGCTGAGTTGGGGGTACTTGTAGATAATGTGACGGAAATGATGTGGTTGTCATGATGGTTGTGTTTCTTGTGGTAGTGGCGAATGTGATGTGATACTACTTGTGGTTGAAAATGATGATGAGGATATTGTAGTAGTGGTAGACAGATAGCAGTAGCGGTAATTTGATTGGCAGAAATAAATTGTTTTATCAGTATTAACGATAAATTAGCATACGGGAGCGTGCTAAATCTATCAAATTTATTAAGCTATTCCATTAAAATTTGTGTCTAAATCCGCTACGGTATTGGAAAACGAGAATATTTTATCCCAAAAAAGTTTGTTGACAGGTGTGATGGTGGCAGTTTAGGCAGATGCGCTTTTGTGAGCCGATTGTTGAAGGTAAACATTGAGCCGCCATCTTGACTTGAGGTGTGAAGCTCCACGGCTAGCCACTCTCACCACTTCCACTCCCCCTTCAGCCCTGAATCCCTTGCCAACAGTACCAGTAATGGGTCAGGAGCGAGTCTCAGCCGCCTAAAGCACCATTAGGAGAGAGCCATTAGTCGATGAGGAGGCGGAGAGGAGAGAGATAAGACGAGAAAGGCGGTGGCAGTAATGGGCGGGAAACCGAGGCTCGTGAAAAGAGTCTCTATGGGATGTGACAGCTTGGGAAGAAGCGGTTAGGCGCGATTGCTCCATCATTTAATTTTATTTTTTGTTATTAGAAAAACGAAAAAACGGGTGAGTGGGGTAGCACTTCCGTGAAACCTAGAACAGTAAAAATATGAAAATAAAAGAAATGATGCACCGTATTAAGGGAACATACGACACATTTTAAGTCAAGGATGTTTCAGAGTATCACAACTTTTCCATACCATCATGACTATAATTTTTTGGGGGAACTGGCTATTCATATATAAACGTAGTATTGGAACTTTAATAGCCACTGTTTCTGCAAGTTACTTTGACTTAGATTGCGAATACGATTGTCGAAAAAGGCGACTTACGAGGCCCAAGTGTACGTGTATGTTTTCAGTAGGGCAACATCAGCATTGTGCAAACAAACGCGGTAGCACACACACACACACACACACACACACACACACACACACACACACACACACACACACACACAATCAAAACTCCTAAAAGAGAAAAATATAGCCTTCCCAACTAACCAACCTCCCACAATACACCCCATCCCGCAAGAAAGCGTTCAAATGGGCAGAGAAAGAACGCAATTATTTTGATCCTCCACTACGCAAGGTGGATGTAACACACGACCCTCTTATCTCGCCGCTGCAGGGCTCGCTGTGCTCGCCGCCTCTTAAATCAGGTTTGTATACTGGAGTTCATGGTTTGCCCTCTGTTTTGTTATTCTTTGTGTGTGTGTGTGTGTGTGTGTGTGTGTGTGTGTGTGTGTGTGTGTGTGTGTGTGTCTCTCTCTCTCTCTCTAGGCTTGCGTTTGTGTGTACCTCCTCCTCCTCCTCCTCCTCCTCCTCCTCCTCCTCCTCCTCTTGACTCAGGCTTGTGTGTTTTTGTGGGTTAGTTTTTTCATTAGCTCTTTTTTTTTTTTCCCCCTTTTTGTGAGTGTTTACCTTGTTTGTTCGTACTCTAAGGTTACACTGGTTGTTTGGCACGTGTTCTTTACCTCTCCTTGATGTTTTTATTACTGTTCCTTCGTATTTTTTTATTAATGGCATTCTTGTACGTTATTCTGCATGATTATTGATGTTGATTGAAATAAAATGAATCTGAAAATTATTGCAGTATAGTTTTGACACAGAATCGAGTCATGCTTCGTAATTAGACACCCGCCGACTACTTCCGGCCTCTGAATGTGAGACAGGAACTAGTGAAGCAGTAGCGAAACACTCCCCTAGCAGATGCCGTAACTGTGTGTGAGAAGGGATGAGAAAATGGGAAAGGAAGGTTAAGGAAGCTGATAGTTGAGATAGACAGCGCTTGTAAGGATGAAAGAGAAGGATGGAACTCAGTATGGATGGTAGGAAGGGTAGACAGAATAATGGAGTTCGGTGAGGCAGAAAGGTGGACTGAAGGATGGATTTTAGTATAGAAGGTAGGGAGGGAAGATAGGGTTGGAAGGGAGGAAAGGCAAGGAGAGAAAGATGGCAAAAGGTGACAAGTTAAGGTAGTTAAATGTCTGAATACGTCTTCATTATTATATTCCTAACATTCATTGGGTGATGAGATGGGAAACAGTCCAGATATAAACAGAGAGTTGCATTAGTGTTCAAAAGGTAAGATTTGTTTTAAGCTTGTGGTTTGACATATACAATTAAGAAAAGCACAACAGATAATTCCTAATACCTCGTATAATGTATGCATTCAAGAACTGTTTATTATTATTATTATTAGTAGTAGTAGTAGTAGTAGTAGTAGTAATAGTAGTAGTAGTAGTAGTAATATTGTTAGTATTATTAGTAGTATTTATCATCGTCTGTGTCATAGCTGTTATAGTAACAAGCATAAAAACATTAAATGGTTCTGGTAGTGGAGGTGTTAATGGCACTCACCGTAACTATAATAATTAACCCATTAGCTCTCAGGGTTCCTGACTGAGGGAACGTGCTGGAAGGGTACTGAGCAAACTGCCCTCCGCCTATCTGCTCATAGTCAAGAAGCTAATTATTAGGTCCCAACCCCGGGGATCCCTTCATTATTAACTTTTAAAAATGCCCAGTCCCTATTACTGAGGGCACTGGGCGCAAATAGGTTAAGATCTTTATATAATTACTTAGACTTGGTTATTACGGTACTCTCTCTCTCTCTCTCTCTCTGGTCGATATAACCCTAGCAAATCCATCCCAGCTAACGCCAGACGATTTTATGCAGCTGAGAGTGAGTCATAGGAGCCTGGGAATGTAAACTGGACTCTGTAGAACTAAATATAAGGAAATTTCTTGATCTAAATACTCAAGGTAGAATGTTATGGTTATTTGTCCTAACTAATGTGGGGGTTTTCAAGTTAATCTGGGTTTATTCCACTTCATTTATTAATTTATTTACTTTTCCATAATTATCAGGCGTTTGTGGGGTAGGGAGGCAAGGGGAGGGGATGAGGGAGACAGGGAGATTGAAGGAGGTAAAAATGATGGAGATAGTTGGAAATGAGGATGGTAGGGAGAACAAAGGAGAGGGAAAGAAGGATGAGGGAAGTAGGAAGATGGAGGGGTTGGGAGGGTGACGAAGTCGGGAGGAAAAGTGAGAGGGAGGGAGAAGGAAAGAGGTAGAAATGAGGGTGGGAGGTAAGAAAAAGGGGAAGTGTAGAGGAAAGGAGGGAGGAAGGTAAGGGGAGGTGAGTGGGAAAGAGGGAAGGGAGGGAAGTGAGGAAAGGAGCGGGAGGAACACAGCTCAGAGGCAAAGGATGGGAGGCATGCTGGAAGGAGGGAGGGAGGAAGGGAGAGAAAGGGGTGGAAATAAAGAGATAAGGGGAGGCAGAGGGGAGGGAGGCAGGTAGGAAAGGGGGGGGGTGTTAGGAAGCAGGAGGTCGATTTACAGTTGGTAGGGAGGAAAAAGGGAAGGGGAAGGGAGGGTTTGAGAGGAAGGAGGTAGGAAGAAGGGGGAGGGTTGGAGGCAAGGAAGAGGAAAAGGGAGGAAGAAAGGAAAGGAAATGGGTACAGAGAAGGTGATAAGGAAGGATGGAAGGGGGAAGGAGAGAAGGATTAGATAGAAGGAAAAGGAGGTAGGTCGGATGGGAGAGAGAAATGGAAGTAGGGAAGATGAAAGAGAGAAAGGTAAGATGAAAGACAAGGAGGGAAGTAAGGTGGGATAGAAGAAGGAAGGGAGGGAAGTAGGAATGAGGGAAAGGAGGAGGCAAAGGCAGGAGGGAATGGAGTAAAATGGAATATGTTGGAGTAAATAGGAAGTACAGATAACAAGAGAAAGACAGACAGAGATTAGCCACGCCCACGGGTACAGGCAAATGTCAGAGGCTACCTACGCTCTCAAATAAGCTACATACACACAGAAATACACATCCTTTTATGTACACACATAAATCATGTACACAGGCTTATAAGTTTAATGATACTCGCACATACTGTACATCCACACACCTTCCCCCATGCACACAAACGCATCGGCGCACATGTACGCACACCCACACAGATGCATAAACAGACATACACACACATACGTACAAACACGCACATACACAAATACACATTTTTTGTCATTCTCGTACACATATTTCGGTACATTTACAGTTACACACAAACACGGACGGACGTTCACATACTGACATACACACATCGTACGAACACGCACATACACAAATACATTTTTTGTCACTCATGTACGCGCATATTTAGCACATACACATTTACACACACAAACGCGGACGTACATAAACATATACAGGAACATAACGCATACACATTCATACATACCCACATACGTATAGATAAGTACAGTATATATATATATATATATATATATATATATATATATATATGTTTGTATTATTTAATATACCCACTTAAAGGTCGCCTTCGGCGGCCTCCGCTAGATATTAAGTCCTATCTTCAGTCAGAAATGAATCATGGCTTGGGAACCGGTGGGTCGATTGGCCTGGAAATTGTTTTATGCTTCAAGTTAGAGCATTTTAACTTACCTTGACCTAACAAAAATATTTTCTGTTTTACGGTAACAAACACAGAAATTGGATCATTATAATATATATATATATATATATATATATATATATATATATATATATATATATATATATATATATATATACAGAGGAGAGGGCATACATCGACTTGAAGCCTCAGAATCTTTTAATAAAATTTGGAGTAGCGTTTCATCCACTTGCCATGACTTTTGTGTAGGAATTAACTTCATCCGTCACTCACTCACTTTCACTCTTGCTCACTTTCACTCACCCCCACTCACCGGTGCTTGTACGTACGAAGAGGGGCTAGGATTTCACACACACACACACACACACACACACACACACACACACACACACACACACACACACGAGGGGTCCCATTTAATATCATCATCATCATGACCCGATTCCCACTAATAATCGTAGACTGATTAAGAACCAGAAAGAGAAAATATGCAAACAAAAAATCCACCAGTAATCATCATCATCAGCCAACCATATTATCACCATTGTCCCTTAAGTCACCTCACGTATGGAAGCGACAGCAGAGCAGGAGTGGAGGGTACTACCGTAAATTCACAACTATTCTACCAACTCTCCTCATTAATGAAAACGAGCGTAATTCAACGACCGGGTACTGTAATAATGCCGGAAATACCTCGTCCATTCGTCCGGTGGAGGTAATGAAGGGAGGTCAGCGATTGATAGCATTCACAATTATCACCCCAGTTGTTTCGTGTATTAAAACGGAAGTCAGCGAATGGATTTTGTGATCACTTAAAAAATAAACTTGCGAATTCTCCACCACTGAATAAATTGGAATACATTAACACTGCGGAACTATTACCAGTCCAGAATTTGTCTTCCAGTCCTCCCTATGTATGACAACGGGAACAGATGAACTCCATGGAGGGGGGGACTGCCCTAAATCCCACTCCACCCACCCATAATCATCATAATAACTCGTCCAAGCTTCCGTCAGCACCGCCGCTACGCCCTGCAAATGCTATAATGGATGCTAGATATTTTCCCCCAAATGTTGACGTCAAGCTAATTGGGTCATAATTAAAGGCAATTATCCTGTCACCGTTGTCACAGAAAAGGGGGGAAAAGCAAAAAATGGTGCGGGCATTAACAGTGGGAGGCTACAAGGGGAGGGTGGGAGATGGGCACGGGCTTTCGAAATTGGTGAACGACCGGAGTGAATTATGAGCGAAATATCCGGCTGTCCTCCACATACTATTAAAACTTTGGGCCTACTATTTCATCTGGTTTAGACTTATATGGCCCTAGTTTGGTCGGTAATTCATAGAACATCGTTGTTTTGGATGGCGCGAACCAGCTGACGGAAAAGGACGGGCACAGAAAACTGGCTCGAGAGCGACGGGCGACTGTGGAGGAATGAGGAAATGCGAAGACTTGTATTATTACTTACCATAATCTTTTCACTTTAACTTGGCCTAAAATTGCCATTCGTCAACCTTCAGTTCTGCTTAGTAACAGTAGATCAACACTGGAGCATGATGCTAATCCCCACGAAGCGCTTTGGAGATCATGAAGAGCCGCAGTACTCGTATTGTTATCACCCGCCTGGAGAGGCGATAATGTAATCGCCTGCGTCTGTGTGTATGTGTCTGTCTGATGTCAAAATATCTTGTAATCACGCGGACAAATTGTAACCAAACTTTGTGGGCAGTATTCCGGGATATCAGGCTTGTTGGTTAATGATTTTCGTGAAGCTACTATGATATGCCTCTGATTGCCAGAGGATTATTGATTTTTTTTTTTTTTTTTTTTTTTTTTTTAGACAGGAACGCAGAGAGACACTGAAACGCAGCAGGCGACATCCTAAGACTTTGTTTCGATTTGGCGAACCTGTGATGATATACCTCCGATTGCCAGAGGATTACTGATTTTTTTTTTTTTTATTTTTTTTTTTTTAGTGATGGCGGGCGGTATGCATTCGTGGGCGATTACTTTGGTTTTTATCTTGTTCTGCCATTGATGTATGCGAAGTAAGCTGCAAAACGAAAATCTGGGCCACATTAAGGTGAAATAACTATAGATAGTAGGCTGTTTCATCGTTCACTCAGTTCTTTTTAAGCTGTTTTTTTTTTTTTTCTGATATTTTTCATTTTTCTGTGGATCTTAGTAGTTTTTTCCTCTGCTGAAAGAAAGAAGAAAGTACAAAAGATGTTACCATACCATAGATGTTAGGCCAGTGCTCATCCTCTCTCTCTCTCTCTCTCTCTCTCTCTCTGTTTACAGTATGTTTTGCAGTTTTCTCTGTCAACACCTTTTATTTCTCTGTCTTTCGTTTCTCATTGGCGCACATCCAACGTCTCTCGAATCTTTGCTTTCCGTGTATCTCTGTATCTTTCTAGTTCTGTATTTTCTTTACCTCCCTATTCATTCCCTTCTATGTCAATCGTTTCTTTAGCCGTTTCTCATCATTTTTTTCTCTTTCTGATTTCCTTGGCTTGTTCCTTTCTTTTTATTTTTTATTTTCACTCAGTTCTTACTTCTTTGTCTTGTCTCATTTCTTCGTCGTTCATGTTTCTTTTGTTTCTGGGTCTTACTTCCGCCTTTTCATTTTCTTTTTGTCTTGTTTCTGTGCCGTCTGTCCCCTGTCTTTGGGTTCTGTCTTACTTCTTTGTCTTCTTTTCGAATGTTTTTGTTTACTGTGTTTCATTATTTGTTCTCTATTTCATTTCATTGTTGTCTGTCTCATATCCTTTGGCGTCCTGTTCCTCTTTCTTCTGTGTTACGTTTGTATTCTTTGTCTTTCCAGTCTTAATATTTCTTTGGCTTCTGTGCCTCACTTTTGTTGCCTTCTTATTTCTTGCTTGACACCTAAAACACACCCGGACAACGCAAACAGAAAAATATAAAGTAGACACGCAAAATAAGCACTCGGCACACACACACACACACACACACACACACACACACACACACACACACACACACACACACACACACACACACATGCTCAAACCCTAGAACAGGATGCAGACCCGCAAAGAAAAAAAAATGGGTCTAAAACAAATAACTAGAGCAAGAAGACAAATTGACCCACACACAGAGAAATACACAAACAAAAAAGAATTAGAGCAAAATTAAATATACCCGGTGTACATGTGAAATAGAAATAAAATCTGTAGATATGTATACCTTACACACGCACACAAACACACACATACATACATACATACTGTACATACATACATACATACATACATACACATGTTATGGATAGATAGATAGATAGATTGATAGACAGATGAAAGGTTGATATTTAAAGAAATAGTAAATAAGGTTAAAATAAATATGAGTATGATCAGTAAGAGAAGTGCAGAAATAAAATAATGTGAAATTAAAAACAGTAAGTAAATGATACATGAATATTAAAGTAGATAATGTATAAATAAAAATAATCAAATTGTGTTTAAAATAATCAAAGTAAATCATTAATAAACAAAAAAAAAAACACCCAAAGAAACACGTCACCTCTTCCACTCCCCTCCCCCCTTAAATCGCTCTTAATATAACGTAATTATTCAGCATATTTATACCCATCTGCACTTAATGGGGTCGTTACGTACACACACTGATGATGTAGGAGCTGCAGTACGGATTATGGTATTTTTTTTATACTGCGGATTAGAGTGCGTTAAGTAGGCCGGGATTAACGGGGGGGGGGGGTAACAGCAGAGGACGTTAACAGAATCAGATGGTCGCATTTGGTGTGTGTGTGTGTGTGTGTGTGTGTGTGTGTGTGTGTGTGTGTCTTGAAGTGCTAGGGAAAGGCTTATGTTTGAACGGTATGTCTGCATGTACAAAATGAATGTATTTGTATATGAGTGCATGTATGGATGTGCTACGATTGACTTACTGTATTGTTAGGGATATTGCTTTTTATGTGTCTGAGTTTATGCTCACACATGATACAAACACTGCGTACAGTCTCACTTGTATACATGATAATTCCCAACTCTATTAGACTCCCCTTTGAAATTAACGCAAAGAAATCACCTTACAAATTCCATTGTTACCCTGAAATTAAACCCAAGGCTGCTGGTTTTATGGGTTTAATATTCTCCATTGCCTTAGAGTTTACATTGGGGTTTATGGAGCCCCCGATATTTCTCCCTGGCTGCGTAGTATCCTTTCTTAATTGCCTGTTGGAGTGTGTACGGAGATTTTGTGCCAGTTTCCCCTCTCTTTGTCTTCTCGCTTTCTTTTCCGTTTTCTTTTGATTGCTGCCCGTTTTCCCTTAGTGTTTATTTGGATTAATTTGTTTTTTTCATTTTTTATACTCTCTCTCTCTCTCTCTCTCTCTCTCTCTCTCTCTCTCTCTCTCTCTCTCTCCTGTACCCTTCCTTGTTATTTTTCATTTGGTTTTCAATTATCGGTTGTCCCTCTTTCTTTTCGTTTTTATTATATCTAACATTCAGTTCCCCTTTTTTGCCATTTCTTTCATTCTCATTCTTCTAAATATTCTCTGTTTTTTTCTTCTCGACTCCTTCCTTCCTTCGTTCCTTCCTTCGATCGTAATTTTTTTCCCCACATATGCCGTCCTTCATCCCTCCTTCCTTCCCTCTCTTTTCATTCCATGCGTCCATCCTTCTTTCTTTTTCTCTCCCTCCAGTCATCCTTCCTTCTCTCCTTCATTTATCGCTTTCGCCATTCTCCTTTCCTTCATGTTTTCCCCGTTTTATTCCTTCATTCCTTCCATCTTCCTTCTTCCTCCTTGTCCTCCTTTAGCCATCCTCATATACTTTAAAAATTTTTTCCAGTTTTCATCCACTCCTTAGCAGCTCATTTCTACCTCCGGTCATTGAGAGAGAGAGAGAGAGAGAGAGAGAGAGAGAGAGAGAGAGGGAGAGAGAGAGAGAGAAAGGGGAGGGAGAAAACAAAATAGTACGAGAAATTTCTGAGAGAGAGAGGGGGGGGGAAGAGAAAATATAAAGTAGTACGAGAGAGAGAGAGATCAGTTCCCCATGGCCCCAGTGCTTTCCAATCTCCTATATAAATCCTCTTATAAGCACTTGGATTCCCCATTCGATATGGCATCGGTACATCTTATAGCATTGGACACTCTCTCTCTCTCTCTCTCTCTCTCTCTCTCTCCCGATTCATCCCTTTCTCATTTTCACTTCCTTTTCTCCTGATGTCTCCCTTTCTCCTTCCTCCTTTTCTTCCCCCTTTCCTTCTGACTTTTCCATTTTCTTCCTGTTGCCTTTCACCCTCTGTCCTCTCATCCTGCTGATTTTTTTCTTCGTTTCTTTGCTCGTTTCTTTTCCTTCTGATTCCCTCCTTCCTTTTTCGTCCTCCACCTGTTCATTCCCTGCTTTCTTCCCTCCAGTTCATACCCCCCTCCCCCTCACTTATTCTTCCCATATCCCCCCTTCCACCTCTCCTTCCCCCTCCACCCGTCTTTTCCTTTCCCTCTCCCCATCTCCTCCTCCTCACCTCCCATTCTCCCCTTTCTCTTCATATTCCCCTCCTTCCCATCCTCCCTTCCATTTCCCCATTCCATCCACTTCCCTCCCTTTCATTTCCCTTCCCCTCCGTCCATCATTTTTCTCTCCCCTTCCTTCTTTTCCTCCCCTCGTCTGTGCCCTCCCCCTCCCCTGTATACACGAAAGCACGTACATACCTGCAGCGCTGTGCACGTAATGCAGAACCAGGTGTACGCACACGACCGCTCTCAGCGCCATCTCTGAAAGAAAATGGGCATCTAATCAGTTTTCGTAAATAACAGTATAGCATATGTGAATGGTGGTAGTTGTGGGTGGTGGTAGTTGTGGACCGTGGTAGTTGTGGATGGGGGTTGTAAATATGTTGGTAGTTGTGGATGATGGTGTTGTGGATTGTGGTAATTGTTGATGGTGGTGGTTGTGGATGGTGGTAGTTGTGGATGGTGGTAGTTGTGGATGGTGGTAGTTGTGGATGATATAGAATTCCCTGTTATTAATTCTCTCCCTCTTTCTCTCCCCTTCTTCATTTCCTCTTCATCGTCTTCCTTTCATCACATTCTTTCTGCTCTCTCTCTCTCTCTCTCTCTCTCTCTCTCTCTCTCTCTCTCTCTCTCTCTCTCTCTCTCTCTCTCTCTCTCTCTCTCTCTCTCTCTTCAATATTCCTTTTCATCTTCCCTTCGTCCCCTCTTTATCAATATTTTCCATACAGTTCAATTACTCTTCTTCCCTTCTCCTTCTTCCTCCTCCTTCATCTCTTCTCATCCTCCTCCCTGGGCTCTTTTCATCCTAATCTTGCCTCACCCACCCACACACACACACACACACACACACACACACACACACACACACACACACACACACACACACACACACACACACACACACACACACGCACGCACGCACGCACGCACGCACACGCGCACACACACACACACACACACACACACACACACACACACACACACACACACACACACACACACACACACACTGACTCTCTCTCTCTCTCTCATGTCTTTAACCTTTCTTACTTTCTTTACCTTTTTTTCACTTCCTCCCTCTTTAATCCAATCTCCCCTTCTTTTTTTTCCTTTAATTCTTACCTGCATTTTTGTCGTTCTTCTTCCCTGCTTCTTTGTTTCTCTCATTTTCTCTTTTATCTCTCTCTCTCTCTCTCTCTCTCTCTCTCTCTCTCTCTCTCTCTCTCTCTCTCTCTCTCTCTCTCTCTCTCACCTCATTCGTGGAATGTAGGGGAGTTTGGCAGGAAAAATGGAGGCAAGGGGCTATGAGGGAAGGCAAGAAGAATGGAGGGAGGGAGGGAGGGAGGGAGGGTGGGTAGAAGGTAGGTAGGTAGGTAGGTAGGTAGGGGGAGGGTAGGAAGGAAGGACGCAGGTCGATAGATAGCTAATATGAAGAGAGGGTGAGTATATAGGTAGGTAGGGAGGGAGGGAGGATGGGTAGGTAGGGAGGGAGGGAGGATGGGTAGGTAGGGAAGGAGGGTGGGTGGGCAGTAGGTAGGAGGGAGGGTGGGTTTGAGGGTGGGTAGGTAGGGAAGGAAGGTGGGTGGGCAGTAGGTAGGTAGGAAGGGAGAAAGTGTAATTAGGGTGAACAGAGGAATACAAAAAAGAGCAAACAGCAAGACTCTAAGCTTCTTTCCTTGTTTCCCTCATACAAAAGATTAACAGGACTACTGCTGTTTGACTTCCTTTGAACTCTTTCCCCCTTTCCTTCTTCTTTCCCTCCCTCCCCCCCCCCTCCCTCTCTCTCTGTTTCCCTTCCTCTTCCTCTCTGTCTTCTGTACCCCTCCATCCTCATTCCGTACTTTCACATCGATAGGACCGTTCAGTGGAGGTACCCGGCTATGTAAACGTCCTTCAGTCCCCTCCCTATCCCTCTGAAGGTGGATGGTGATCTGTGGAAGAAGGAAAGTTCGGCCTCCAGTTCACCGGGTTCACGTTAATATGAGCCAGGGATTGCTACCACAACTACTACTACTACTACTACAACTACGACTACTACCACCACCACCACCACCACCACCACCACTACTACTACTACTACTATTACTACTACTACTACTACGACTACTACTACTACTACTACCTCCCCACTCTATACTATACTTCCACCTCCCTCCCTCCTTCCCCTTTCCCCCCTTCTTTTTCTCCTTCTCTGGCATCTCCTTTCTCCTTCCACCCTCTCTCCTCCCCTCCTTCCATCCTCTCTTTCCCTCCACCATAGTCCATCTCTCCCTTCTTTTCTCTCCTTCCCTCCCTTCCCCCTGCTCCTCCTCTGTACAGGCAGACTCTGAAAAGCCATGTTCAGTAATCAGCCTTTTGAGGAAGCCCTTAGGGAATGAGAGGGAGGAAGGAAGGAAGGAAGGAAGGAGGGAAGGAAGGAGGGGTGAATGTAAGCTGGAAGAAGAGAGCATTGAAGGGAGAGAGGGAAGGAGGGAAAGGAAGTTGAGAAGGAAGGTGAAGGAAAGAGGAAAGTGTTTGTGGGAGACAGGAAGGGAGGGAGGAATTAGGAAAGCATGGGAGGTAAGAAGGGGGATAGTGTGAGGGAAGGAGAGTGAGAGAGTTGGAAGGAGGGAGGGAGAGAGAAAGTGAAGGAGAATGTGAAGGAAAGGGAGAGGGAAAAATTAAGGGAAGGAGACAACGTCTTAGGGAGGGAAGAAAAGAGGGGGTGGAGAATGGGAGGAAGGGACAGAGTGTGAGGGAGGGAGGGAGAAAATGGAAGGAAGAAGGGAATGGCAGTGGGAGAGGGAGACAGGGTGGAAGAGTGTGTGAAGGAAGGGAGCAATGTAGAGAAGGAGAGATACAGGACAGGAGAGAGATGGTGTGGGAGGGAAGAAGGGAGAGTGCGAAGGAGACAGAGAGGGGTAGAGTAGCAGAGGGAGGTAGGAAGGATGGAAGAGAATGACAGGGAAGGAGGGAGAGAAGTTGGGAGAGAAAGAGGTAGGGGGAGGAAGAGGTGGACGGGAGAAGGAGGTGGGAAGTAGAAAAGAATGGAGAGAGATAGGAAGGCTGGAGGGTGAGAGGGAGAGAAAAAGAATGGGTAGGAGGGATGGAAGGATAATATTGAGGGAGAAGAGGAAAGGTAGACACAGAATGATAAGAAACGAACAGAGAAAAAGTTGAAGAGAACAGAGGAAGGAGACCAAGGCAGATGTAGCAGAGAAGGAGAGAGAAAGAAAAACAGGAGATAAACAGAAGAAGAGTAGAGAGAAGGAGAGAATGACTGAAGGA
>NC_137003.1:42471971-42504471 GCF_032717465.1 Coenobita brevimanus | reverse complement strand
AACCTCACTGCACACTCTGTGACTTCATTCCTCTCAAACACCATAACTTTACTTTCGTTTACATTAACTTTCAGCTTCCTCCTCCTACACACTGTCCCAAATTCATTCACCAAACCTTGCAACTCCCATTCACCTTCACTTAACAGTACTGTATCATCAGCAAACAGCAACACCGGAAGCTTCCAAATCTCACCCTCATTCATTAGGGCCACCCCCACATCCACTGCCCTACCCTGCACCTCCTTTACAACCCCATCCATGTATATATTAAACAGCCATGGAGACATCACACAACCCTGTTTCAGTCCCACAATGAGCTCAAAGAACTCACTCAGCTCACCATCCACTCGCACCGTAACCCTAGCTCCCTCGTACATACTCTTCACAGCACTCAACAATTTTCCCTCCACTCCATATATTCTTAATACCTTCCACATACCTTGCCTATCTATTCTGTCATAAGCTTTCTCCAAGTCCATGAAGGCAGCATACACTTTCCTTCCCTTCTCTAGATACTTCTCCACTAAACATCTTAGAACAAATATCTGATCTACACACCCTTTTCCCTTCCTAAATCCCCCTTGTTCTTCTCCAACTAGCTCCTCTGTCATATGCCTAACCCTATCAATGAGTATTCTACCATATATTTTACCAGTCACACTAAGTAGGCAAATACCCCTATGGTTACCACATACTTCTCTCTCTCCTTTTCCTTTGTACAGAGGAACAATTATACCTGATTTCCAGTCCTCTGGAACCCTTCCCTCTTCCCAAGCCAATCTACACAACTTCCATATCCACACCACAACAATCTCACCCCCATACCTAAGCATTTCACTACACACTCCATCAATTCTTGGGGTCTTTCCCAACTTAATCTTCTTCATTGCTTCCACTACTTCCGCCCTACTGATCTCTTCCTCCCTCCTCTCATCTCTTCTTCTCCCAGCCATTCCCCAACCACTTATACTCGCATTGCTCTCACTCTCCACATTCAACAAATCCTCAAAGTGCTCCTTCCATCTCCTCAGTTTCTCTCTCTTCTCCACCAACAATCTATTACTCCTATCTTTCACTCCCCTACTATTTCCCCTTTCACACTGCCTTACTTTCTTTACCTCCTTCCAAAACAATTTCCTACTCTCCCTCCATTTCACACTCAGATTCCTCCCAAACTCCTCATCCACTTTCTTTTTACTCTCCTTCACCAGTCTCTTAACCTCCCTTCTCCTGCTCACATATACCTCTCTCTTCTCTCTCTCATCTTCTCCCCTACCTCTACTCGCTAACCATTCACTATATGCCTTCTTCTTTTGTTCCACAGCTCGTTTCACCTCATCATTCCACCATGCTTTCCCTTGCACACCCTTGCATCTCCTCCTCACTCCACAAACCGCCTCACACGCTGCGTCTATCTCTTCCGTGAATATCTTACATACGTCTTCCACCCCTTCCATCTGCTCTGGCTCAAACCTTCCCAGTCTTTCTTCCACTATGCTTTTATACTCTGTTATTTTCTCACTATCTTGCAATTTCTCCACTCTTCTCACAGGAGTAGCTTCCTCCTGTCTTCCCCTTCGTCTCCTCAACTACTTTCTTTGCAGCTCTACCTTGGCCATCACTAAGTGATGGTCCGAGACTCCATTCCCCCACCCTCTCCACACTCTTGCATCCAACACTTGTCTTGTCATTCGCTCATCCACACACACGTAGTCTATCATTGCCTTTCGTTCAACAAGTTCACCATCCATCCTCCTCATTACTCTCCATGTATACCGGTGGATCATCTTATGCCGAAAGTAGGTGTTGGCTATTGCCAACCCCTTACAAGCACAGATGTCCACCAAAGCACTTCCATTCCCATCTACGTCAGCTGGCACACCCCACTGACCAACTACTCCATCCACTCGTACATTCCCAACTTTGCCATTCATGTCTCCAATCAACAGCACTCTATCGCTCCTCTCAAACTTGTCCATACACGTTTCTACACTCGCCCAAAACTCATCTTTCACTCTTGCCACTCGATCCTCTGTCGGGGCATACACACATACAATCGCCCACGCTTGTATACCTACTTTCATCCTCAGCCATACAATCCTTGCACCCACTGTTCCATACTCTCTTATATTCTCCTTCCACTTCTTGCTTATCATAATAATGATAATAATAATAATAATGGTGATGATACTGATCGTAATTTTCTTTAATGTATTGCACCTCTTCTGTGATTATGATGATGATAATTGATACTACTGCAACTACTACTACTACTACTACTACTACTAATAATAATAATAATAATAATAATAATGATAATAATTTAACGCTGATTTATTGCACCTCTTCCGTCTCAATTATCACAAATGACCCGAGTCGGAGCCCAGGCCTAATGATCCCAGCGCCCACCATCCATCAGCGCATCATTAATAAATCATACTAATCACCATTGCGCCCTGGCATTACCATTATTACCCCCCCCCTCACACGCCTTCATTACTACTCTGATTATCTCGCCTTGTGTCTCTCCTCGTCCTCTCTTCTCCCTCCCGATCCCCCTCCCTCGCTCCACCCCCCTCCTTCCCTCAATCTCTTGCTCCTTATATCCCTTACTCTCCCTCCAACTCCCTCGCCCTACCCCCGCTCCATTACTCCCGTCCCTCGTCCCATACCTTCCCTTCTCCTCCCCATCACCTCCATCCCTCCCGATTACCCCCTCCCTCTCCCCATGCCACTCCCCCTCCCTTTCCTCCCCACACTCACCCACTACTTCTATCCCTCTCTTGCTCCCCTGCCCCTTCCCCCTCACCCCCTCTCTATCTCCCCTCAGCCTCTCTCACCATTTCACTCCTCACTCACCCTCTCCTTCTCTCCCATTACCTAGTCCTTCTCCCCCTCTCTCGTTTCTCAGTCTCCCTTCGCCTTCCTCCCCTTCCCGTCCCTCCCCCTCCCCTCCCCTCTTCCCCTCCCTCTCCTTCCATCTGGGGGGGAGGGGGTACTCAGAAGAATTGGTCCATTCTTCCTAATTACAGTGTGGGTAATTTGGGCTTGGTGGAGGTCAGAGGTTAAGATAAGCATTTTCTCTCTTAGGTATACTCTCTCTCTCTCTCTCTCTCTCTCTCTCTCTCTCTCTCTCTCTCATTCATACCAGGGACATTGGCTCCTCCCGGCTTTTGGACACCCGCGGTAATGTCCTTCCTTCTTTCCTTCATTCCTTCCTTCATTTCCTTCATTCTTTCCATCACGCTTACCATCCATGCGTTTCTTGTAATCTCTCTTAATTTTCGTTGTTCCTTCTCACCTCCTTTACTATTTCTTCTTTAATTTCTTTTATTTTCGACTCTTTCTTCCACTTTACTTGTCTCTTGTTCATTCCTTTCATTTATATTCTCTTTTTCTTTTATTCTTCCTTACTGACTTTTGCGTCATCTTCTTGCGTTCATCTTTATTATTCTCATGTTTTATTACTTTCATTCTGTTGTTTTAATTTAGCATGTTGTGTTGTTTTCCATTCTTTCTTTATCATTTTCAAGCCTCATTTCTTTTCGTTTTCTTTTACACACCCTTTCCTTCATTCTCCTTCACTTCCTCTCCATCTCTATCTCCTGTTTCCTTCATTTCCTTCTTTTATTTACTTTTTACGGTCTCTTTCGTTGTAATTTTTTTTCGTGTTTGCCGTTTCCTCTTCCTTGTCTCCACCGTTTGTATTCTTTGTTTCTGCTTTTTTTTCCCCTCTATGTTTTTCTTCATCGTTATGTTTTCCCTCATTATTATTATTTTCTTCTACCTTTTCTTTTATTTTTTTCTTTCTTTCTTTTTGTCTTCCATTTTTTTCTCTCCTTGAAGTTCCATTTCCTTATTTCCTTTACAGCCTTCCTCTGTTCTTCACTTGTTGAGCTTTGTGTCCTTCCAGTCTCACCCTCCTTCTTTCCTTCTTTCCTTCCTTCCTTCCGTCCTTCCTTTCATCCTTCTTTCTTTTTTTCCGCCTTCGTCCCTATCTTCCTTCTTCGTCCTTTCCCTTCCACCCCCCTTCCTTCACTCATTCATTCATACATTCCATTCATTCATTCATTTTCCTTTCTTCTTCCCTTCCTTCCATCCTTCTTTTCTTTCTTTTTCCCCTCGCTCCCTCCCTCCTTCCTTCCTTCCTTCCTCCCTCCCTCCCTCCCTCCCTCCCTCCCTCCCTCCCTCCCTCCCTCCCTCCCTCCCTTCTTTCCTTCCTTCCTTTACGGCCTTCTTTCTTTACTACAATCCTTCATCTTCTTTTTATTGCATCTCATTTCCTTCCCTCCTTCAGTGTCCTCCTATCTTCTCCGTTTATCTTCACATTACTCCATCCTTCTTTCCTTCCTACCATCCCTCCCTCTTTCCTTCCTTCCTTCCTTCTTTCCTTCCTGCCATCCCTCCTTCCATTCTTCCCATCTTTATTTCTTCATCATTATCACTTCTTCGTCTCATCTCTCCTTCTTCCATGTTTTATATTTTAGTTTTTCTTCCTGCTTTACTTTTCTCCTTCCCTCCTTTTTCTCCTTCACCATATGTATATATATATTTTTTCATTTTTCTCCCCTCCTCATCTTCATCCTCCTCCTCTTCCACATCCATTTCAAATCTCTATCCCTCCCTCACTTACAAAGGTTCTCATTGGCGTGAACAAAGAGAGAGAGAGAGAGAGGTCTAACTATTTAATCATTCATATCACAACCTTGTCCCGTAATGAAAGTCCAAATATGTAAACCAACAGAAGGAACGTAGGGAATTGAGTTTGGAAGCACGTGTGTGTGTGTGTGTGTGTGTGTGTGAGAGAGAGAGAGAGAGAGAGAGAGAGAGAGAGAGAGAGAAAGAGAGAGAGAGAGACAGATAGACAGACAGACGGACAAAAAGGCGAATAGTCAGACCGACTAAGGTTGTGAATAAACAGAAATACTAAAATAAACATAGAAGGTAAATTGTAAGAAAGACAGGAAATAAATGAGAGAGAGAGAGAGAGAGAGAGAGAGAGAGAGAGAGAGAGAGAGAGGAGGGGAGGGGGAGAGAAAGAGGTAGGTGAGGGCGGTGATGCAGCAAGAAATAGGAGAGGTGAGTGATGGCGCAGGTATAATGATATATATATAGGACCCCTCCAGTCTCCCCTTTCCCCTCACCCCTGCAGCTCCCCCCCCCCCCTTCCTTCCTCCCTCCAGCTGTTCCCTCTCACCGTTACCCTCACCTTCCATCAGTCTCACCACATCTCTCTCTCTCTCTCTCTCTCTCTCTCTCTAAGACTCGATCGTTTCCTCATATTTTTCACTCTAATATTCACTCTGTGGCTATGAAGTTTTTGGCAGATGTATGTGGATGAAAATGAAAATATAAACAGGCATTTTCAAGCATAGGTCAGTTGTGGATAAATACCATTGACCCTTAAGTGTGACCCAGGGCGTGGCGAAATTGGACAGGTTTTGCATTTTCAGTACGAGACATCTATCTTTATTTTATATGGAGTTATCTGAGGCCAGTAATATCAAGTTAAAATGTCACTCCATCATACTAGAAGGAATGATGGAGTTTCTGTCTGTCTCCATCACTATAAGACGCTTTTTTGAGACGAGTGAAATAGTAAGAAGCAGGAGTTAAGTATGAGAAACGTCATCATACTGAAAAGGTGTATATTTCTAGTAGGACACAGCACACAATACACCCTGTTTCTCATTTACATACTTCTTTGGTTAGGTTGTTGTGTGTACTAGGTGAGAAGGCCTCCCATACCATCCACTCACTTGATGTAGTGCTACTTTCACATAACTACATTGCGTGCCAGAGGAAAAGGCATCCTGTTAATGTGACGAAGGTATTGATAAACAGACAGTAATAACTACGATATTTTGTTTCACGAACCCATGACGATTACTTCTTTGTGTGTGTGTGTGTGTGTGTGTGTGTGTGTGTGTGTGTGTGTGTGTGTTACTTTGCCACTACCCCGTAATTAACTTTAGTGATTGAGGGAGTTATTGAAGGCTATACTAACCCCTCCAACTCGAAAACTCTCTCCTAAGCTCAGTAAAATTGCCCGAAGCCCCCCCCAAAATGCCCTGAGCCCTAAAAATTGCCCTGAGCTAAAAAAAATTGCCCCAAGCTCTAAAAATTGCCCTGAGCTCTATAAAATTGCCCCAATCTCTAAAAAATTGCCCTGAGCTAAAAAAAAAAATTGCCCCAAGCTCTAAAAATTGCCCTGAGCTCTATAAAATTGCCCTAAGCTCTAAAAAAAAATCGCCTGGGGTTAGAGAGAATAAATTTAACAATATTATAGTGAATGGATGAAGGGTTGATGGGGATGAGAACATTACTGAGGGAATGTGTTAATAAAATTGAGAGAAATCTGACAGTGCTTGTTTCTAGGCTAATTAGGAAGAAAGGAATACGTGTGTGTGTGTGTGTGTGTGTGTGTGTGTGTGTGTGTGTGTGTGTGTGTGTGTGTGAGAGAGAGAGAGAGAGAGAGAGAGAGAGAGAGAAGGGGGAAGGGGAAAAGAAGGAAGAAGGGAAAGAGGGAGGTTGGAGAAGGGAAAAAAGAAGGAAGGAAGGAGGGGAGGGAGGATGTATGGATTGAAAATGAGAAAGAGGGAGAGGATAGGGGTGCGGATGAAGAGGGGTGAGGGAGAGGAAGGAGGGAGGTTTGTAGGGAGGTAGGGAGAAAAAATGGAGGACGAGGGGAGGAAGGAAGGTAGAAAAGAAGGACGAGGTTTGCAAGGAAGTGAAAGAGAGAGAGACAGAGAGAGAGAGAGAGAGAGAGAGAGGCTGTGAGACAGAGGGGGGAGGGAGGGAAAGAGGGAGGGGCCTAAAGGTGTGGTAGTGAGAGGGAGGGAGGGAGACAGGGAGAGGGGAGGGGGAGAAGAGAGGGGGGGGAGGGAAGGAGAAAAAGAGAAAGAAGGAATAGAAAATGAGGTAAAGAGAAGAAAAAAGAGAAAAATGGAAAGGAAATAGAGAAGCATATATACCATAAAAACAATGAATACAAACAACACGATGAAAACAAACATGAAGAAAATTGGAAAAATAAAAGAGAAAGAAATATGGAGAAATAAAGATAATTAGAGAAAATATAATCGTAAAGAGAAACACAATACTTGATTTAAGTGAGCCAGAAATGTTAAAGCAAATTACTCGCTAAAAATTAAGAGTAAATCAGAAGAAATCCAGAAGAAAATGAAGACACAACGTCCTCGTGAGTAAAAGAGAGCGAGGGGATGGAGAGAGAAAGAGAGAGAGAAAGAGAGAGAGAGAGACTGGAGGGAGAGAGAGGGATCAATGCGCTGGTAGGTCAAGCAGTGGGAGAGAAAGGAGAGAGAGAGGAGAGAAAAAAGAGAGGTGGTGAGAGAAAGAAGGGAAAGTAAGAGAGAGGGAGAGAGAGAGAGAGGGAGAGAGGTGGGAAGAATGAGAACTGGCCAAAGAAATAATTAATCAGAAGGGGCAAAATTAGAAAGAGAGAGAGAGAGACACACACACACACACACACACACACACACACACACACACACACACACACACACACACACACACACACACACACACACACACACTGAAAAATTGAGTCATAGAAAGGATATGATAGATAGGTATTAATAGATATGCTTGTGGGTAGAGAGTTAGGTGGCTAGAAAGATAGATAGACAGATAATGATCAGAGAGAGAGAGAGAGTTTAAAGTGAGAAATGAGAGAAACAGACTCCTGCGAAAATGAAAGAGAGGAGAGAGAGATCGAGTGAGTGGGAGAATGTGAGGGTGAGAGAAAATCTTTAACCTTAATTGATGAATGGAGTTTTCCTCTCTCTCTCTCTCTCTCTCTCTCTCTCTCCTTTTTCCTCTTCTTTTTCTTCTGCGTCCACACATCCTGTCCTCACTATCTTCTCTTATGATTCTGTGCAAGTATCAAGATATTACCTATTGTCATCTTTCTTGCAACTGATTTAGACGTGAACCCAGTCGACAATACGAAACCAGGCACTTAAACCGGTCGCTCCCTGAGATCTTTTGTTGATGCTGTGTTGGAGAATTGTGTTGTGATAGTGTGGTGAATGAGGTAATTATGTTGTTGTGTTGGGAGCGACTTCAAATGTGAGCAGAGTGGACTGAGAGTTGTTTTTTTGTGTTGGCATTGTAGCCTGTTGTAAATATAACCAATGCAACAGACTTGTGGAGATAATTGCCACTTTTCCTGCATTTCCTGTTTTCCCGACGATGGTTAATTTACTGGCTTATCACAACACTTTGAAGGACACTTTCCCGGAACGGTTATGTGCCTGTGTTAATTTTAAGCGTCTTCCAAGAGGCATTGTTAACGGCATTCAATGTAGCTGTAAAAATTAGCTCATCTTTTTCACTCTCCCTCCCTCCCTTCCTGTCATCCTTACGCTTTTCTCCATTCTCCGTTGTTATCCGTCTTCTTCCTCTTCTTCC
The DNA here is from genome assembly GCF_032717465.1 of Coenobita brevimanus. Lineage (NCBI taxonomy): Eukaryota > Metazoa > Arthropoda > Malacostraca > Decapoda > Coenobitidae > Coenobita > Coenobita brevimanus. Next base: position 42,496,038 of record NC_137003.1, on the reverse strand, counting down.
TTCCTCTCATTCTCTCCTCTTCTCTCCATTCTTCATTATTATTTTACTAGCCTCCTTCCTGTTCCTCGTCCCTCCCATTCTTCGATCATTTCTTTATTTTTCTTCATTATCCAAGCCTCCTTCCTGTTCTTCCTTTCTCTCTTTCTTCCCTGTTTTCTCCATTTTTCATTATTATGCAAGCTGCCTTCCTCCTTCCTCTTCTCCCTTTATCCATCCTTCCCATCTCTTCTGTGTATATATAAATTATTACCTCCTTCCACCAAATCCTCCCTGTTTTCTTGTCCTCTTTCTTCATAGCTTAGCCTCCTTGCCTCTCTCCTTCCTTCCTTCCCTCCCGTCGTCGTCGCTCTTACTTCCGGCTCGTCTCTCCTTCTCTTTTTTCCTCCCCCTTTCTTCGTATCCTGGCCTCCTTCTCCGTCTTCCTTTCCTTCTTATTGTCCTTTCTTCCCTTCTCTCTCTCTTCCATTCTTTTTTCCCTTCTTCCTTCCTTCTTTCCCTTCTTCTTTCTTTTCTTCCCTCCTGCCTTCTCTCTTCCTTTCTGCCTTCTTTCCTTGCTTCCTTCATTCCTCCCCCCCTTCTTCCATCACTCCTGCCTCTTCTCTCCTTCCTACTTCCTTCCATCTCTCCCTCTTGTTTCTTTATATCCCAGCCTCCTTCTCCCTCATCCACTCTCCAATTATAAGTGAGGGGGGTAAGGGGTGGTCGGGGGAGGGTAAGGGGGAGGTCAGACCATTACCGAGATGGGCTGGACACCGGACACTCGCTCTAATGGGGCAGGGGGCCAGTAATGGGTAGGCGCTAGTTTTAATGGCCAGAAGTCAAGGGCATCCCATTTTTTTCCGTGCAAATATAGTGGAATTTTTCGTTATATTTCTAAGGTGGTTTTGGTAATTTACTAATGGAATTTAATTTGGTTTTTACACGTGTTCTGGATTATTACCTCCTCCAAGGAGGTAATGTTTTTGCCAGCGTTGGTGTGTTTGTCTGCTTGTCTGTTTGTCTGTTAGCAGGATTGCTCATAAAGTCATGAACGGATTTTGCTGAAATTTTTTGGAGGGGTAGGGTATGACCCAAGGAACAGTCCATTAGATTTTGGTGGTGATCCGGATCATCATCCGGATCGAGGAATTTTTTGTTTGTCCACACGATATTTCCAAAAGTTCTCAATAAATTTCAATTAAATTTTCTGGAAGGATGGGAGATTGGCCAAGAAAAAATTTATTAAATTTGGGGGCGGATCCGGATCCGGATCCTTCAGTGGTAGTGGCGGAGGTATGCGTTCTTTGAGTGCTTTCTAGTTTCTAATGGGCTTTGGTTTATTTCAGATTGTTTTCATTGTTATGGAGATTGGTTTAGAATTTCCATTGGGATTTGGTTTATTTCTAATACTTGGATTATGTCTGATAGAACCTGATATCCATATGAGTTTTTGTTTTGTGTGATCAGGTTTATATCCGATGGTGATTTTTTTTTCATTGGCCAGTAATGTACAAGCTTTAACATTCATAACCACAAATAAAGGACATCCAGCCTTTATCTTTTTTATTTCATCAGTGTGAATATAATGCTGTTTTAGGCTTATTTCAAAGGGGATGTGATTTTTTTTTGTGTGTGTAATTTTAATGAAGTTAATTTATGAAGGGATTTCTTTAATTTCTAATGGGAATTGGTTGATTTCTGATGATGTTTAATGCTTAGTGAAATCGGATTTATTTTTAGTTTGGCTTACTTTTAATGAGGTTCAGTTTATTTTTAGGTTATTCAAATGGGACTTGATTGATTTCTATATATTTTTCATTTATTTTTTAATTTCAATATTCTTCTCTTTTACTTTAGTTTATTTCTTCTGCAGATAAATGAGAGCTGAAATGGGAGAAAAGTTTATGAGAATTACCCTGTGTATGTCAATCTGTCTAATAAAAAAAAAACAAAAATTGATTAATATATAGATGATTATGTGACCCTATTTCACTCTTCAGCTAACAGTTTTCATGCTTTTTGTGCTATCTCTTATCTTTCTTATCTCATTGTTATCTCTGGACCCCAATTACCCTGTTAATGTTACGGTGGGAATCTTAAGGAAGTTGTGAGGATTGTTAGACCTCTTTCATTATCTCTTGATAATTCTGCTTTTTATGTTACTCTTTATTTTCATCCGTATTCTGCTCACCCGGTTGTAAAGAATGAATTATTTTGATGATGATGATGATGTGTACGTTAAGATTATTTTATTTTCTTCCAGGTACGGCCAGACGATTTTCTTCAGCTTGGTTATTGTCTTGTGTGTAGTGATTAGGGTACATCTCAACTAATGGTGAGTACAGTCTCTCTCTCTCTCTCTCTCTCTCTCTCTCTCTCTCTCTCTCTCTCTCCCCTTTGTTTATTTAATGAGTGGAGCAGTTTTTACCATCTTCATGTCTGTGTCGTGGATTTTGTTTATTTATTTGTTTTTATGTTTATTTTTGCTGCATTCAGACAAAAAATATCCAATTACGAATGGCGGCCGCATAGTGAGAGAGAATGGTGGCCAGAAAAGTCTCCTAAATTATATAAATAAAACCGTTTCTAAGTATCAGTAAGTGGAACAATGCGTCATCGGGCTGAAGGAGTCCATGGGTGAAAAAAAAAGCCATTACGAGAGTATTTACTTTATTATTTTTGTTACTTATTTTTTGGGGGAGGGAATGGGTTTGAATTGGTAATAGGCTACGTTTAATGGGGGTGTTGTGGATATAGTCCAGATTAAACCACTGAATTTTGTGATATATTCTGTTAATCTGTTCTTGTTATCCCCAGTCAGTTTTGTTCGGCCTAGTGAAGAGGACATTTTCTAGTGCAACTGTAAAAGAGAGAGAGAGAGAGAGAGAGAGAGAGAGAGAGAGAAAAGAGAGGGGAAAAAAAGAAGGAAAAAAGTCTATATACATATAATCCACGAGTTCGACAAGTGTTCCCTCTGCATAAAATTGCCCAGATATGGTAATAATGTAAAAATACATGATACGTGCTGTGGATGCAGTAGTTTAAAGGAGGAAGAAGGTATGAGGGGGTTCAGCTAGGCTCAGTATGTTGAAAGGGAGAGGAGGCGAGAGGTTTAAAAAAGTAGTAAGCGAGACAAAAACAAATAATATGCTTCTAAAGGAACTTTCCAGATAGATAGATACATATATACAGGGATAGATAGACTGAAATGTAGATAGATAGATAAATATGTGGGATTCTTCTGATTCTCTGCAAAGCTCCATATAATCATCTGGAATAGAATCATAGAATTATTTTGACCATGGAGGAGTTAAAGTAAATAGTAACCCTCCCAGTCTTCTAGATCTCACCCCTAACTGAAGGAAATCGTCTTGCATAGGTCAGAGTAGATGGAAATAATGCGATAGTATATATATTTGGAGTTTCTAAGGGCTATTGAAGGTTAGGGGAGGGGGGTTTCAGGCAAAAAAAATAAAAAAAAAAAGGGAAAGAAAGAAAAGAAAAAATAGGTCCCCATTTGTATTAGGATGATTTGTTTTTAAAGACTGGTTAAGAAAGCATATATTGTTTGTAATAACTGTTCTGTCAGCTTCACTACATAACACAATTACCAGAGGATTACCTGACAAATAACAGATGATTACCAGATTACCAAACGATTACCAGACGATTTTGACAGATTTTTTTGGGGGGGAACTTAAAAATACTCGTAGTCGTCATTCACTTTTCGCTACAAGTTTGCACTTAACTAAAAGAAATCGTCTGGAGATTGCAAGAATAAACCAAATATTGTGTGTGTGTGTGTGTGTGTGTGTGTGTGTGTGTGTGTGTGTGTGTGTGATTGGAGGATGAATTAAAGGCTTCCATGTGCACAGTATTAGACCCAGTCTGAAAAAAAAAAATCTGAAAAATAAAATGTTCGTCTTGGAGAGTGTAAGGCATTGTCAGTGGGTCAGTTATCGGACTCTCTCTCTCTCTCTCTCTTTCTCTCTCTCTCTCTCTCTCTCTCTCTCTCTCTCTCTCTCTCTCTCTCTCTCTCTCTCTCTCTCTCGTTGGTTTCTTTGTCTTCACCGTGACTGGGCTTTTCTTATTTCAGTCTGATTTTTTTTTCGGTGTAATTTAGTCAACATTTACCATAATTACATTCTAGGAGTAATGTGCCGTATAAAACACACACACACACACACACAGAAGCAATTGTAATTTTCAAAAACATGTGCAGCAACTGTGCAGCAATGAGTGTCAGTGGATGTTGGTAGAATGAAAAAAAAAAAAAAAAAAAAAACTTCGAACCGGTTGATGAGAACTGTATGTGGAATGAGTGACTGTAAATTTTCTTCCCAGTTATTTCCACACGGTTTTTGGTGCCCAAGAAGAGGAATAGAACTGGAAAAAATAGAGTAGGTTTCTATCTCCACTGCTGCAGGTCCTTTTCATGTTCGCTGATTTTATGTGGAGGTACAAGAATAAATATTAATAGTTATGCATCTTTAGAAACTATTTGTTGTCTTTACTGATTTGTTTTTATTATCTGTTTTCTGAGGCTGGGTCTTGGGTGAAGTCGACGTGATGGACCATATCCATTATATCAGGTCAATATCCTCCTTCAGTGGCACTCCCCCCCCCCCGGTGACTCTTATGCTCACTGAAGGGCCCCCTCTCTCTCTCTCTCTCTCTCTCTCTCTCTCTCTCTCTCTCTCTCTCTCTCTCTCTGTCATGGCCTGGGATCAAGGCGTGTGATATTGGCTGACTTTGGGCGGCTTTACGCTTGCTGAGTGGCCTTGATATATGGGAAGTTTATGCCTGATGAGTGGCCCTCGTGAGTTATGCTGGGTGAGTGGCCCAGTTAGTTTGCTTGATGAGTGGCCCTGGAAATTTGGCTTGGTGAGTGGCCCTAAGTTATTATGCGATCGTGGGCGTGCGAGTTACGATTGATGAGTGGCCGTTATTATACTCGATGAGTGGCCTTGTGTCATTATGCGTGATGGGTGACCCAATGAGTTACTATGTTTGGTGAGTGGCCCTGTAAGTTATGCTTGGCCAGTGGCTCTGAGTTACCAGTTTGATGAGTGGCCCAATTTAATGACCAATACGTGGCGAGTGGCCCAGATTAATGGCATGCTTGGTGAGTGGCCCAGTTTAATGGCGTGCTTGGTGAGTGGCCCAGTTTAATGGCATGGTTGGTGAGTGGCCCATTTCAGTGACTTATGCTTGGTGAGTGGTCCCAATTTAGTGACCCCCCCCCCGAATATGCGTTGTCAGTGGCCTCATTTAGTGTCCTCGAACACGCTCGATTAGTGGTTTGATGAGTAGGTCAGTGAATTATACCTACTGAATGGCTTAATGTGTGTGTGTGTGTGTGTGTGTGTGTGTGTGTGTGTGTGTGTGTGTGTGTGTCCCAATTCATTGACTTGATTACGCCTGGTGAGTGGCAGCATGAATCGGCATTTAACGAATCGGTGAATAACAATTACTGAATGGCGTAGTGAACTGTACTTAAATGGACCAAATCGTGCATAATATTATTCACGACTATTGTCTGAGGTGGAGGCCCTGTAAAAACTTTGCTGTTTTTGTCTCACTCTAAATTTTGAAGATGTGGATAAAGGCTTTGATATTATTATTTAGTTTTTTTTTTTTTTTCATTGTGTTTATTCCTGTTATCTCTATTCATAAACAGCTTAAGGATCGAATTTTATTTTACGTGAAATACAATAGACCTTTAGAAATACACCAGCTTATGAGGATTAATATTTTTGTTAGTGTTGCTGGTTCAGATAAACGTAAACAAGACTACTATATTCCAGAAATCTAGCTCCTTCAACCGAGAACCTCATTTATTTATTTAGTTAGTTAGTTATTCATTTATATTAAGATTATGCTGAAGGATTGTCCGTTGTGAGAATGAGGTGCTTCAAGAAAGGAACATGCTTTGAGTGGGTTGGCATTACGGATAGTTAGCAGAGTGGCTTGTGAGTAAGCATGCAATGGTGAGTGGGTTGGCAATACAGGGAGTTGGCCGAGTGGGTTGTGTGGTGTGTGTGTGTGCAAGTAATCATGTTGTGGTGTGTAGTTGATTTTAAAAGTTGAATACGTATCTGTATCTGTTAGTCTGTCACTCTGTCATCTATCTCTGTCTACTTATATATATATATATATATATATTATATATATATATATATATATATATATATATATATATATATATATATATATATATATATATATATATATATATATATATATTATCTCCATCAATCAGTCAATCGCCCGGCAACGGATCCTGTGAGCGGTAGGTTCTACGGAAGGACCTCCAAACAATCCCACCCTACTCAGTAACAACCCCCAATTTCCACGACTTACTGCCCTGCCTTGCATGTCCTTAAATCTTGCCTCTCCCCCTGAGCCCATCATTCTCAGTCTCTCTCCTCTCCTAACTTCATTCATACGCTCTCCTAGTCAGTCTCTCACTCTCTTGGCGTACAAATCTTTATAGATCGTGAATTATCCAAGTAGGACTCATGCCATACATTGATGTCAGGTATAGCCTACTGTACATACATAGATTTATACGTGGGAGGCAGGTATGCATAAATGTATACGAGGTCAGGTATACACGAGTTTGTATAAGACAGCCAAATATACATGATTTTATGCATGAGAGCAAGTGCAGTAGTAGTAGTCGTAGTAGTAATGATGGTAGTAGTAGTAACAGTCTTAGTGCATCTGAAACGTGAACCCAGTGGATTGCAAGCTAATGTTGCCCTTCACCTGCAGCCCCCATCCTCCTGGCGGATAGACAGGGAGTTGAGGGACGTCTGTATAACCAGGCAGTAGAGGCACCCTGTTGTATCGGTGCCACCACATGAAGGCGTCCCTCTCCAGCAACTGAGAGTGGGCGTATATTAGAGAAAAATTGATTAAGGGTGGCAGATTTAACAGTAAGCTTAAAAATGATATATATGGGTTTAGTATAGATGAGGCAGGTAAATATACATACCTGTTTGTATGAGTCAGATATATATGATTTTAAGGATGAGTGAGCCAGGTATGCGTGGGTCTGTACATGAGAGAAAGGTATACATGTGTTTGTATGGGAGAAAGCTAGGTATACATGAACTTACACATGAGATAAAACTGCATGTGCATTTATACATTATGAGTCAGTCAGCATTTGTTAAGCTTATTCTTGAGACATAAGTATACATGATTTTTATACATGCAAATATACATAAGTTTATACATGAGTTAGGTATACATCAGCTTATTAAAGAGAGATCGAGGTGCACATGAACGTATACATAGTGAGTGAGGGTATTAACTGTGAGGGCATACATGGGATCTAGGTATACATACATCCCTTTCTACACGAGAGAGCAAGGTATACATAAATTTACACGTCTCAGGTATACATACGTCTATTCCTACACGAGAGCAAGGTATACATAAATTTATACATGAGTCTCAGGTATACATGAGCTTATACATGAGGGATCGAGGTATACATGAGTTTATACATTATGATTTGTGAGCCGTTGTGAATTAATCCCCAGTGAGTGGAATGGGTGACCTCGATTTTTTACTGAACACCACTCAATTAGCGACTTAATTCCTGGTCATTAAGCCGACTGAATGGCCCCTCACAAAGCCGGTCAGTGACGTCATTACGTACACCCTCCACACACACCCAAGCCTGTCAGTGACGTCATGATATACACCCTCCACATACACCCCAGCCGGTCAGTGACGTCATTATATACACCCCCACCCACCCCTCCGTCATAACAAAAATTAGAGGAGAGAAACTTTAACGTTTCCCATGAATCGCGAAAATAAAAGACCTGTTCTACTGCATCCCAAAAATGAGAGAAGAGAAATTGAAAATAATAATGATAATAATAATAATAATAATAGTAGTAGTAGTTGTAGTAGTGGTACTAGTAGTAGTAGTAGTAGTAGTAGTGGTAATGATAATGATAATAATAATAATAATAATAATAATAATAATAATAATAATAACCCAAAAATCAAAATAGAGGAGTTACCCCGTCCATCATGTCACAGAAATAATAGAAAAAACAATGTCAAGGCAGAGCAAAAAAAAAAAAAAAAAAATCCCGCCTCCCTGATGGCACACACACACACACACACACACACACACACACACACACACACACACACACACACACACACACACACACACACACACACACACTAACCCCTCCAGTTCTCTCATAATACTGCAGAAATACACATTAAAAAAAAAAACACTCAGTAATATAAAAAGAAAAACGAAAGCAGAACAAAAGAATCTTAGTCCACGACATTAAAAAAAGATGATAAATTGTAATCCCAAAATTCTCACCAAAATCACCAAAAATTATCCCCCTCTCCATAATCAAAAAAATAAAAATAGGAATTATTACCCCTGTCCAGCTGATTAAAAAAAGGAATAGTTAATGTGTAATTCATTATTTTTTTCCCTATACCATGTAAAGTAAAAATTTATTCCTCCTTTTTATGTTATATGGAGGGAAAATAACAGTTGCAGGTGCTTGTTGTATACCCTTTTCTTACATCATGTATAGATAGATAGGTAGATAGATAGTGAAGTAGGTCGATAGATAAATGGTAAAAATTTCAGTGTATTCGTCATATATATATTTCGAAAAAAGTGTATGGCTACTATGAAAGTTTTTGTTTCATAACCCAGCTTGATAATAAAAAAATGTGAGGTTCATTCTTTATATTCTAGCCATTCTGTATGTGTGATATAACAAAAATAATGATAATAATATTGATAATAATAGTAATAATAATAATAATGATAATGATAGCAATAGTAGTAAGTAGTAGTAGTAGTTGCATTAGTAAATAATAATAATAATAATAATAATAATAATAGAGAGCTTACGTAAGGTCCATATCATACACCCACTTATTAAAACAGTAAATCAAAGCTATTATATGCCTTGTATTAAACATTTCCCTGTCCTCTGTTTTACCTTAATTAAAACACAAGTACTGCTTACGATATACACCTTTATATATTTGACCCACGTATAGAAATTTATATAAAAGCGTATAGGTGATCGGGGATGCAAATATACCTATCCATCACCAGTATATTATAAAAAACATATATAATCACTTCATAGGGTCTGTAATTCCTCCCATTGCTCGAGATATGAAAAAAAAAAATATTCTGGCATATATTTCCCTTCAAGCATATTCCGCAGCATGATATAAGAGTTGGTAATATAATACTGGATTAATGTCTTATATATGCTCTACCCCTGTATGGCTTATATATTATAGGACACGCTGTATTGCCAATTCCTTTGACCTAATTATACGTTTCTATGTGATCAAGAATTTCAAAGGCAGAGAGTAACGCAGAAAATATGCACTACTATTGATTACTGAAATAAAAGATAGATGGGTAAATAGAATGATAGATAGATAGATGTAGATAGATTGATACATAGATAGCCACAGAGACAGATAGATAGATGCATGGGTAAACAGATAGGTAGATAGATAGATACATAGGCAGATAGATAAACTGACACACAAACAAGTAACTTTATACCGTTCTTCCGGCATTCTTAAGTAACCATATTGACGTCGTTACGAATCTTGTGTTGCCTTGATTTATTTTGTTATTTATTTGTTTATTTGTTTTTGGTGGTTAGTAGTCCTTCTTCCTTTTTCCTGTCGGTCTGCAGGAGGAAGTGGTCGGTGAATGGAACCTTGCTATCCTTGTCATATCCTCAAACGACAGTGATCGAGCTCTTTCGTCATATCCTGCTCTATAACAAACGGCCTTGAGAGAGCCAGAGTCTGTTTCCTGCTGTTGGTTTTTCGTTTTTTTCGTTGTATCCACTGTGTCGACGATGGAATAGACAGACAATGAGAGAACAGCAAATAAAAGACAAAAAAAAAAAACAAACAAACAATCCTAGGTCCATGATATAAGCCTCTTCCCCCCACAGAGTATACTATAAAAATACCCACATATATCCCGCTTTGATCCATTATACTCGCCCTCCCCCAGGTATATTACAAAGGGCATACACATATATCCTGGCGCGTGTGTGTCCATTGTATAGAGGTATATCAGTATCGGCCACACGATGATTGGATAGATAGAAATGCTGACGGAGGGTAGATAGGGATGGGATGTGGGAGGGGGTGTTGATAAGAGAGAGGGGAGAGAGGTGGAAGAGGGAAAGGGAGAGGAGAGAGGATGTTAGGTGAGAGGAAGAGAGAGGTTGAGGAAAAGGGAGGAGGAGAGGTTGACAAGAGGGAAAAAGGGAAGAAGAGAAGTTTGTTTGGGGGAGATGTGGGGGCATGTGTTGATAGGAGGGAGGGGAGGAGAAGGGGTAATGGGATATGAACTGAAGGTAAAGGGGAGAGTAGCGGAAGGGAGGAAAGTAAGGAAGAGAAAGAGAGGAAAACCAGAGTGGGGGAATGTGAGGGGAGGGGGAGGGGAGGGAGTGAGGAGAGAGGAGGAGAGGTGGGAAAGAGAAAAGAAGGGAAGAAGTGAGGGAGGGAATGTAAGGGAATGTGTTGGTAAGAGGAAGAATGGAAGAGGAGAAATGGGGAAAACATAAACTGAAGGGAGGGGAGAGAGAGAGAGAGAGAGAGAGAGAGAGAGAGAGAGAGAGAGAAAGAGAGAAGAGGAGGAAGAAAGGATTGTGAGTGAGGAATTATCAAGATTTTGATAAGAGGGGGAAAAAGAGAATGGGGAAGGGAAGGATGGGGAAAAGGGATGAGAGGTGTATGGAAATGAGGATGAAGAGAGGGAAGGGGAGGGGAAAGAGAAGCTTCTGGGGGAGGGAAGGGGGGAGGGGAGAAGAGAAAGGAGAAAGGAAGAGAAAGGGGGGAAAGGGGAGAGGAGAAGGACGGAAAGCAAAGTGTGTGTGTGGGGTCGGGGGTATTGAGTTAAAGAGCTTTGAGAAAATAATGAGAGAGAGAGAGAGAGAGAGAGAGAGAGAGAATGTGGAAGAGGTGGAAGGGTTTAGTATGTTGACCGGGGCTTATAAGAGCAAAATGTGGATGTGTATTGATGTATATTATTGTTGGGGGGACACGCATTGCAGGCCATGTGTTCGATTATTGTTGCAGTAAATAGCGGGGGATTAGAGAGGTGGATGGATGGTTGTGTGGATGGATGGTTAGGCGGATGGATGGTTGAGTGGGTGAATGGTTGCGGGGACAGATAGAGAGACAGGTAGATAGATGTAATTCTTACTTATAGTTTAATGAAAGAGAGAGAGAGAGAGAGAGAGAGAGAGAGAGAGAGAGAGAGAGAGGGAAAACACGAGATAAAAATAATCCAATCATGAATATAAAAGACAGATAAGCTGATAATGTGTAAGATAAGGAGATTGGCATGTGTTGGATGGCATGTGAGGTGATGGTGGTTCTTGGGTCGTAAATCAACGCCTTAAACATGAGATATGCGACCTTATCACCCTCTTCACGCCAGTCACACATGCAAACACCAACACGCATATGCACACACTCATGCATGCACATAAACATACACATATACACAAATACTGTACACCTACTCGCAGCCTTCACATGCGGGGATTGAATAAAGCCAGGATGTATAAAACACACACACACACACACACACACACACACACACACACACACACACACACACACACACACACACACACACACACACACACACACACACACACACACACACACACACACACACACACACACACACACACACACACACACACACACACACACACACACACACACACACACAATGTCCAGAGAATCACACTGATTCACATACACATGCAAAGAGGAGAGAGAGAGAGAGAGAGAGAGAGAGAGAGAGAGGTAGTATATATACGTCGTAACTAAATACTTTTACAAATATTAATTGGTCTAGCATTTTCTTTGGAATCTATTGTTCTCTCTCTCTCTCTCTCTCTCTCTCTCTCTCTCTCCCTCTCTCTCTCTCTCTCTCCAATACCCTACCCCCCTCTGTCATCCATTCTCATGGCAATTTCCTCTCTCATATTTCTTTCGTAAAGATAGCTCACATTTTCATTATGCGTATCTCACATGAGGGAAATTCTCTTTGTTTATGAGGAGAAAATTATGCAGGTTATTTATCCGGCTAGTTGGAGGGTCCGATGGATGGATGGATGGTTGGGTAGTTATATGCTGAGTTGAAATGAATACTGAATAGATGGTTGGATGGGTAAGTAGTTAGATGTTTGGTTGAGTGGAATATTCAATGGATGGATGGTTGGGTGGTTGGTTGCTTGGATGGATGGTTGGATGAATTAATGGATGGTTGGATGGGTGGATTTTTTTAAGGGTGAGTAGAAAGATAGTTGGATGGATGGGTGGATGGTTGTATATTTCTCTCACTGGAATCTGAATTGATGGTTAATTCTTGAATGTATGGTAGGAAGAATGGATGGATGGATGGATGGTTGATGAGGAAGCGCTGGAAGGTTGGATGGTAATGTGTAATAAATGAACTATAAGGATGGTAAGAGCAATGATTAGGTGACTGGATAGTTGATTTAGCTTGTAGGATGGATGGATGGATGGATGGAGGATTGAGGTTACGTGTAATGAATGAATAAGTGGATGAATGGATGGTTAGATGGTTGGATGGGTGGATGGAAGGAGGATGGATGGATGGTTTGGTAGAGCGAAAGGAAGTAGGAAATTGCGTGACCTGAATCGATTGGCGGTTTTTCGGTGTTTGCTTGGTTGGAAAGAGTAAACACACACACACACACACACACACACACACTATTGTATATTAGTTACTGACCTGTCACCGTTTCTGAGTTGCTAGTCTCTCTCTCTCTCTCTCTCTCTCTCTCTCTCTCTCTCACACACACACACACACACACACACACACACACACCCATCTGCACTCTCCTTCCCCCAATCTGAAATTAATCCCGCCCAACCATTGTTACCATTGTTTTAAGTCCACAAAAGATACTATGATCCCTACTATTGTTTGATGAATGTAGTTTGTGTGTGTGTGTGTGTGTGTGTGTGTGTGTGTGTGTGTGTGTGTTTAGATTAGTTTGGCATGACTAAAAAGGAAAGTGCAGTACTAATTTCTTTTCCTCTTCATCTTGGTCTGCAATTGCCATCTCTCCATCTTAAACCATGAGTTGTAACAGAAACATGAAATTAGATGATGCTAGTCACGAAGAAGTTCAGAGTAAAGGATTAATTGGAGTCTGCGCCGTTGTCATTCTCCGCCACAGAGTTACGTGAAAGAAGCAGCAAAGGGACGAAAAATTGGGCCAGGTTAAGGTGAAAAGAGTATAGAGGAAGGATGAGAGGAGCCACGGAGGTCAGATGCATAGCGTTCCTTCCTTGTTGTCTTATATTTAGCTCCTTTAGTCCGATTTATTTTTTTATTTCATTTATATATTTCTTCTTGTCTTCACTCAATTTTCTTCATCTTAGGAGAGATTTGTCGTAACTGGGAGGGTTAGATGGAGCCTTCGTAATCCTCTTCAGTACGAGATGCCTTTTTCTTCTGAGTTATATAAAGTGTTATTGCATATTCTCGCCTCTTCAACTCCGGTATTGTGACGTATTTCTCTCTCTCTCTCTCTCTCTCTCCCTCTGAAAAGAAGGTCAGGGTAGAATAAGTTTGTGAGTCCTTTGTTTTGTAGTGGTCTTGGATAATGATGATGATGGTGATGATGATGATGATGGTGATGATGATGACGATGGTGAAGATGAAGGAGATAGTAGTGACGAACGAAGCATATGCAAGTGCTGATGGTGATGATGATGATGGTGACGACTCTCCACTATCCGTTGTTCTTTACAGGTCCCTAATCTAAGCCTCAAATTAGGTGTCTTTCTTTCTCTGTCTTCCTAGGTCAATATTTATGTGTCACTCTAGGTCGACCCTCTGACCGTCCCCCCATCCCCGTCTGATTGGTCTGCTTGTTACCTCATTCTTCTCTCTCCTTATTTGAGGGAGGGAGAGAGAGAGAGAGAGAGAGAACAAAGAATGTGTTAATAAGTCGATATAAAGGTGACAAAGATGGAATGAAGTAAGGAGGAAGAGAAAGATAAAAACCAGAGAGAGAGAGAGAGAGAGAGAGAGAGAACAATGATGAGTGTGTAAGTTGATATAAAGTAGGGTGAGAAAAGAAAGGAAGAAGAGAAGGAAGGTAAGAAGCACGGAGAGAGAGAGAGAGAGAGAGAGAGAGAGAGTTAACCGCCATCATCTCTCCACCCCATTTGTCCATCCTTTGTTCCTTGATCCTTCTCTGCCCCCTTCACACTCCTCTTCCTCTTCGTCTCTTTCTTGCATTATTTTATCCTTCCTCCTTTATTTCTTTCATGCTTTATTAATACCCGTCTTTACCAGTCTTTTCTCCTCTCTTACTCATTTTTTCTTTCTTTTTGTCCATTGCTTCTTTACTATGTTTTCTTGTACCTGTTTTTCGTTACTTCCTTTCTCGTCGTTCATCCCTTCGTGTCCTACTGCTCCTCTCTTCTATTTTCTCTTCCTTTCCTGTTATCACTTCTTTTTTCTTGTCTCCCTTCCTCCTTATCTCCTCAGTTCTCTCCTTCTTTCTCCTCCTCTTCTCTCCGCTTCTTTCTCGTTTAATTCCATCTGTCTTCCATTATTTCTTACTTTTTCTTCCTCTATCTTCCCTCATTTCTTAACTTCTCCTTTCCTTCCTTCTTTCTTTCCTTATTCTCTTTCCTCTCCTTTCATTTTTTTCTCCTCCCCATTTCCCTTCCTCTTCTCTTTCCCTTCGCTTCCCTTCCCTTCCCTTCCCATCATTTTCCTCTTCCCGTTTGTTCCCCTTCCCATTCTTTCTTCTTAATTCCCTCCCCTTCTTTTTCCTTCTTTCTTTTCTTCCCTCCTCTTCCATTCTCTTCTTTCCTCCCCTCTTCCTCCTATCTTTCCTCCACTCCCCTTCCTCTTCTTTCCCCTTTTTTTCATTTCTTTCCTCCCGTACCTTCCATTTTTCCCCTCGCCTTCCCTTCCTTTCCTTCCTTTAGTATCTCTCTCAATCCATTTCCCCTGAATCATTTACTGCATCCTCTTCCTTCGATCACTTTCTCTCTCTCTCTCTCTCTCTCTCTCTCTCTCATGTTCTGTTTTTTCACATTTCTACACGCATCTCTCTCTCTCTCTCTCTCTCTCTCTCTCTCTCTCTCTCTCTCTCTCTCTCACCACCAAGGTCTATAAGCGTAATCAGTGCTGAAGTTGGTATTGAGGAGAGTGTAGTAATGTATGCAGCGGGGAGGCGCCTTTGAGCTAACTTTCTTTCTGAGGGAGAGAGAGAGAGAGAGAGAGAGAGAGAGAGAGAGAGAGAGAGAGAGAGAGAGAGAGGGACCATGCCCTCATATACTATCCTTATCTTTAGGCAATAATTTCTCCATCTTGTTATGCGTGTTATCTGTTTTGTAAATAAATATCTCTTTGATCAACTCGGCGTGATATCAGTCGCTCCTCTTGTTCCCTGGTCAGTTTTTTTCATCAACGACAACAAAAACATCACCGCAAAAACATCATCATCATCATTATTATTATTATCATCATCATCATCATCATCATCATCATCATTAGTAGTTACAGTCCATCAAACGTCCTCATATATCGTCATTACGTTATTGCATTCTCCTCCTCCTCCTCATCATCATCATCATCATCACCATCATCATCATCATCATCATCATCACTTTAGTCGTATTTTCCCATCTAACAAATAGGGTCCGAGTGAATAGCTCCATATATCCAGCCACTCATCATTCAACCCCTCCAAATTCTCCCTCCACCCCACCCTACCCTACACCGCCCCACTGCACCCCACCCCACCCCACCTCACCCCACCCCATACACTTACATTTTTCACTCTTAAATTTATTCAAACGTTATACATTTTTACTCACTGGAAAAACAGGTGTGTTATTGTAATTTGCAGAATAAATCGCTAAAGAGGACATGCTACTTAATTAATCAAAGTATATTATGATGCTTTAGATGTATCCTTCACTATTTTTTTTTTCAAAATTTATAGGTTAATAATTTTGGAATAGTCAGAATTTTATTCATGATATATAAATAGTCAGATATATCACTTGTGTCTATGTTGGCACGTGATTTATTTGTTTATTTATTTATTTTTATTTGTCAACTTATTTTTTTTTTTGGTAGTTCGTGATAATGGATCTACCGTGAACAAGTGAGAGTTTGTGATCGCTGTGTGTGTGTGTGTGTGTGTGTGTGTGTGTGTGTGTGTGTGTGTGTGTGTGTGTGTGTGTGTGTGTTTTAAAACTGGTCCACAAAATGAGCTTAGGGCCCGTGTGGTCATTGTATCTCTCTCTCTCTCTCTCTCTCCCCCCCCCAGCAGTCATAGGGTTAATTGTCTATCGCTAATCAGTTTAATTTATTTCGAATATCTTCCGGCCGACCGAGTTGATGGAAGAACTAGAGTGTGTAGAATTAAGAGTGACATACTGTACACACACACACACACACACACACACACACACACACACACACACACAGTTGTGACCCGGATAAACGGATAACGGGGCTGGCAGTGACTAAGTGGGTAACTCGTTTATCCGGACATCACTCTCTGTATAGCTATCGTCGCCTTGTGTTATTGTTGTCTATTGTTTGGCATGTATTTTGTTTGTTATTGTTTGGTTTGATATTTTTCGTTATGTTTGAGTTTATTTTTCTTTGGTGTGGTTTTGTTTGCTTTTGCTTCATGAGGTTTGGCCTGGTATGGATCGTGTTTGCTATTGTTTGCTATAGTTGTTTGATATGGTTATGTTGGGTATTGTTTGTCGTGGCATCTATGTTGTTTTTATATTGTTTGGTTTGGTGTCGCCCGGTATGGTTATTGTTTGCCGTTGTTTGGTTTCCTTTCGTTTGGTATGGTTTTGTTTGCTGTTGTTTGGTGTGGTTTTGCTTGGTTCTGTTTTCGTTTGCCATTGTTTGGTGTGGTTTCGTTTGGTAGGGTTTGGTTTGTTATTGTTTGGTTTGGTTTTCCTTGTTATGGTTTTTATTTGCTTTTGTTTTGCTGTGGTTGTGCTTATTGTGTTGCTATGGTTTTGTTTACTGTTGTTTGATGTGGTTGTTATTGGTATTTTGCTTTTTACTTGTGTTGGCTTGTTTGCTGTTTTCTATGGTTTGCTTGCATTTGTATTGTATGGTATGTTTGCTGTTGTTTGGCGTACTTGCTATTCTTTGCTGTGGTTTTGTTTGTCAGTGTTCGGTATTATTTGTTTTTGTTTGGTGGGGCTTAATTCGGTAGAGCTTTGTTTTCTATTGTTTGTGTGAAATTAAACAAGAGAGCGTAGTACTTAAGGCGTTTGTAATAGTGGTTGCAGCCCCAGATAAATGTAAACCCGGTGGACTGCAGGATTTGACTCTCCCCTTGCGGTCTACCATCCTCATTTCGGGGATAGGGAAGTAACTGAGAGACATTTGTAGAACCAGGTGTTTGAGACTTCGGTTATAATCACCACATGAACTTCAGCAAGAGATGAACGCTAGAACACGATGCTACTGAGGAGGAAATGCTACGGAAGAAATGCCATGGAAAGGCCCTCCAGTGTAGCCGTAATAGTGTCCTACTGTGACACTGAACTGTAAGAAATTAACTGCAAAAGGACGAATACAAAAGGCCAGGTAAAGGTGAATGGAGTATATCACTACCTTAGCCACATTACCTGGACTGATACATAATCCAGTGACAACATTAAGTACTGACTTAGGTGGAGCTCAGCCTGAGAAAAATAAAGTGGATATAGATGTATTTGACCAATCGAATCCTCTGGGAGGGAGTGATGACCAGCGTTAACGTTCTCTTATACTGGTTATTTACGTAAAAGGAAGGTTTGCCTGTGTTGAGAACAGTAGACGTGAAAACCGACGTGTTATATTGGCTATCCAGACACATGGCGCACACAAATCAGGAAGCAGACGCGGTGCCACTGTACCCCGGAGGCTCCGAGACGATTATGCAGGCAGCAGGAGATAGTCAATGATAAAGTAGCACCCCAGGGACACAAATTTACTCCCAGATTCGTTCTCATAACCACCAACGCACTCTCACATTTTCTCTCAAAGCCACATCTGGTCCTCCCACACAACCACAGAACCTCAAAGACAAAACACGACCCCCGGCCACAGAGACAGACAGAGCACAAGAGGCAAAGTACATGACTACAGAGGAGGTCTTGACTACAGACTGCAGGGCATGAAGGGGGAATAGTTCATCAAAGGACGCGAAGGTAAAAAAAAAAAAAAAGACGCACGAAATCCAGCCGCTCCCAAACCATTAGGGAAACAGAGCATACAAGAGCCCTCTAGCCAACATGCAATGCTTTGCTTATTCACACACACACACACACACACACACACACACACACACACACACACACACACACACACACACACACACACACACACACACACACACACACACACACACACACACACACACACACACACACACACACACACACACACACCAGAAGGCACGGTAACCGGAGTATCGGCAGCGGCAGAAAGAAAAGAAATATGAAGAAAAATGGCAAGAAGCTGAAAGGTCAAGGGTAGACATTGCGAGAGACCACTTAAGAGCACCTGAGACCCTAGTATGAGCAGGTGAACATTAGACGATCCCCCCCCCCAGCTCCTTCGCCTACACTACCCCCATCTTCCCCTCTCCTTTCCTCCACCTCCCACGCCATCCACTTTCCCACGTCAACAATCCCTCCCCCCCTCTCTCCCTCCCTCCCACGCCTGAGCTCTCTCTCCCTCCTACGTCATTATCTCCCTCACTACAGTGACGTGCTTTTCCTCATATTCTGTCTGCGTTCAGGCCATTTAATTCATCCTCCAATTACCAATCTCTCTCCTTTTTTTCTTTTCTTTGCCTATATGAAAGACACGAATGCTAAGTGAACATAAGTGTGTGTGTGTGTGTTTTTTTATTGTATTATCTGATGATAGTTTCTCCTCCCTATATATGTATTTCGTTTTCCTTCCCTATAACTGGATCTTGCCAACATATTTATATCAGTATTGTTATAACAGTAGTAATGATGATGGTGGTGGTGATCGTGTTTCTGAACCTGATTTTGATTATGATGTTGATAGTGATGGTGGTGATGGTGGTGGTAGCGGTAGGGATGTTGAAGATTTTGATAATGATGATGATAGTGATGTATATTATTCTGTGTCTCCTGTTTACCTTGCATATTAGTTCGGTGTTGAAAAGTGTGCTTAGGATACAGTATGCAAGTATCCACTAAGGATACACGCACACATGTAAGTAGACGTAGCCGAGGGGTGTAATTCTGTAGAGAAGGTTATCTTGTTATTTCATTGATGGAGAGACACCAGGAGAGAGTAATGGTGAGGCGTGTAGGAGATATCAGTGTAGGCTTTCTCTGTTCCGTTATTCTCTTCGTATTTTAAGTGGGATGATGAAATAGGCAGATTTGGGTCGGTGGAGTTTATTGTGAAACAGTAACTTGAATAAAAGTTAAGAGCCTGGCGTGACCCGTATACCCTATGTTTAGTAACAGTTTGTGCTAGGTGCTGCTGTCCTACTTTACTCCAACCTCCTACTCCCTGTCGCTCTTTCCTTTTCTAACTCTTGTTCTGTCCTGTCCTACTAACGTCCCTACGTGTGATATCTGACTTACATCTCCCTCTAGCTTCCGGCTAAAGTGTGTGGGCGTACGTGTGCGTGTGTGTATGTGGCACGGTTTCGGCACGGGATTAGAGGTGTTTGGCATTCTTGATTCGTCTAGGCAAGGGGATGTGTTCTGTAACTCTTCCTGGAGAACTCAGATATAGCTACCTGTTTTTCATATTGTTACCTATAGCTATATAGTTACATACCGTAGTTGCATATAGTATTGTGTTATAACATGATATGGCTACACTTTTACTAAGTTAAACCTATCCCTTCATCACAAAGACTAACTACCTCTTAAACACACGCAAGCATTAACACACCAGTACGTATTTAAGGCACAGACATACTTGATTTTACACACCAAGAATTATATACCCGTGCACGTGATCCAAAACTCTCTCTCTCTCTCTCTCTCTCTCTCTCTCTCTCTCTCTCTCTCTCTCTCTCTCTCTCTCTCTCTCTCTTTCATACACACACACATATACAGTATATATATATAAATATATATATATATATAAATATATATATATATATATATATATATATATATATATATATAGATAGATAGATAGATAGATATATATATATATATATATATAAATATATATAAATAAAAATATATATATATATATATATATATATATGCATGTATATATACCGTATATATGTACTGTATGTATTGTATATACTCGTATGTATATATACCCTATATAGCGAAATGGATCATTGGTAATTGTGTGTGTGTGTGTGTGTGTGTGTGTGTGTGTGTGTGTGTGTGAAAGAGAGAGAGAGAGAGAGAGAGAGAACCAGGAGGTGGAGGGGGCCGGCGCCGCTGTCTCTACATTATTAAGTTTCCTTCTGAATTTATTTGATTTTCTCCAGCCTCGACTCTCGCTCTCCTTCCTTCCTTCCTTCTTTATCCTTCCCCTTCCTTCCTTCCTTCCTTCCCTCTCCCCCTCCTTGCTTCTTTCATTTATTTATTTCCTCTTCTTTTTCATTCTTTCCTTCCTTCCTTCCTTCCATCCTTCCTTCCTTCCTTCCTTCCTTCCTTCCTTAGCCTTCCTTCCCTCCCTCCCTCTCTCCTTTCTTCCTTTCTCACACTTTTTTTTTTTTTTTTTTTAATTAATCCAAGCTCTTCTCTCCATCCCTTTTATACCATCTTTTAGTGTCTCCCATCCCTTCCTCCCATCCTCTCTTCTCTTTTTTCTTTCATTCTTCCCTTCATTATTTCTTCATTCTTTCATCCCTTCTCTTTTTTTAACCTGCCCCATTCACACACACACACACACACACACACACACACACACACACACACAGAAAGAGAGAGAGAGAGAGAGAGAGAGAGAGAGAGAGACCTTGGAAGTGCGGTATCAGAAATAGACTTGACAATACACACACTCATATGCTGCAGTCAGCTTTCCAGTCACTCTCAGAGATACGTTCGCACACACACACACACACACACACACACACACACACACACACACACACACACACACACACACACACACACTCCTCAGACCTCCTCACTTAATTTTCCTGCCAGTTTTAGCTAGAAAAGATGTGTGTGTGTGTGTGTGTGTGTGTGTGTGTGTGTGTGTGTGTGTGTGTAAGTATCTGTGAATATTTGCGTGTGATAGTGTGACTGTGCAAGGTTATGCTTATGTGCACGTGTAGTAGCATTCTGTTTGTATTTGCGTGTATGTGTGTGAATGTTAGGGTGTACGTGTTTCCATACGAATACCAGAATATGTACGAGTATGTGTGGTTGTGTGTATAATTAGGAGTGTATGTTGAGATGTGCATGAATGCGTACTTAAATGCTGGAAAATGTGAGCTCGTTAGAAACAATTTTGGGGTGTATGTTATTGTTTGCATGACTATTAGAGTGTGGATAAAATTTAAAATTGATCGATTAAAATGTGCATAAACATAGGCAACGCTACGCTGTTGCAACTCTCCATCTGACCAAACACATACCCCACCACCTTCCTCCCCACAAACCTAACTAGGCACATAACGGCCCCCACTCCCCTCGCCCCCAATAGTTTCTTTTAAAGGTGGGCGCAAGGAAAACGCCTTGAGGACATGTAACCTGGGCCCTTCAGATTCCCTATGCAGGTGACATTGAAATCTCTGGAATTTTTTGTTTTTACTTTCTCATTATTTAAATAAAAATACTTAAGACACAACATTCTCCCTATCAAAAGGCAACAGTTCACTATAAGACACATAACTGTGTGAAATTTCATGACTCTATTGTGAATACTTTCTGGGTTCTGGCCCGGAAACGAAATCTCTAAACCTGGCCAGCCTCCCTGCCGCCCAACTCTACGGACGGACACCTATTGATCCCAGTGATAACAACACCCTCTGACTTTCTCAGGTGGAGGGTAAAGGGAATGTGGTTATTTTGATGAACCATTTCTCTTATCGCATCTATTCCACGAGACTTATTAGAAGTTTATCGATAATAGGAAGTGTCAGATTATCACCTTCTAATCCTCCCAATCCCCTGTCATCTGATATCTTTAATTAATATCACGTAAATCCATCGTCATCCCTTCAGGTTTCCTACCTTCCCTCCTTCCTTCGATCCATTCTTCCTTCATGCCTTCCTTCCTTCATTCATTCCTTTTAATGATCTCGTTTCTTTCCCTTTGCTTTCTTCACCATTTTCTTTTCATGTCTTCTTCCTTTTCCTCCTTCTCTTGTCTTCCTTCGGTCCATCTCTTCTTTCTTTCGTCCTTTCTTTCTTCATTTGTTTCTCCATTCCTTCTCTTACCATTTTCCTTTTCTTCTTTCGTTTCTACCTACTCTTTCCCTCAGATCCTTTTTTTTTTCCTTCCTTCCCAATTCTCTTTTTTTTTTCTTTCAATCCTTCTTTATTTTTTCCATTGTCTATTTTACATTCTTCATCTCTTCTCCTTCGACTCTTTCGCTTTGTCCTTTCTCCTCCATTCTTGCTTGTTCTCTCATCTTTCTTCTTTCTCACCTCCATTTCATTCTCATAGCAGTTCCTCCTCTCCTCCATTCTCATCTTTCTTCCTCCTTTCCTCCAGTCTCATATTTCTTCCTCCGTTTCTCCTATCTCATCATTCTTCCTCCTTTCCTCTTGTCTCATCTTTCATGCTGCTCCCTTCCTCGTTTATCCATACATATTCCTCCATTCTTCTTATGTTCATGCTTTTCTGTTTGTTATATCCTTTTCCTCTTCCCCTTCCCCCTCCCTCCTCTTTCCTCCCATCTTTCCTTCTCCCTCCTTCTCCTTCCTCCTCCTCTCTCTCTCTCTCTCTCTCTCTGCTTTCTTCAGTACTTCCCTTTCTTCGTTCCCTAATGTTTCCTTGCCCTCTTGTCTTCCTTCCTTCCTCCAGTCCTCCTACTTTCATTCCTTTTCTTTATATTTTCATCTTTACCAATCTTCCTCTTCATCTCCTATTTTCTCGTTCATCATCTGCCTTCTCCTCTCTTTCCTCCCTCCCGTTCCATTCTCTCCTGTTTCTGCCCCCCCTTTTCTTTCCCCCCTCCCTATTCCCCTTCTTACTTCATGTCCCCTCCTGATCTCTTCCCTCCCTCCATCATTTCTCTCCCTCACCTTCCTTCCCTCTTTCTTCCTTCCCTCTTTCTTCCTTCATCTTCTCTCTCGCTGTTCATCATCTTTCATCATCCATCACTTCCTTCCTTCTCCTCCTTGCTCCCTTCCTACTCCCACCTCCTGCTACGTTCATCATAACTCCCTCTCCTTCCTCCCCATCCCCTTCCCTCTCCCCCTCCCCCTCCTCCTACCCTTCCTCCTCCCCCTTATCCTCCTCCCTTCCCTCTCCCCCTTCCCTCCCCCTCCTCTTCCTCCTCTCCCGTCCTCTTTTTCTGCTCTTCCCATTCCGTCTTCTCCCTTTTCTCCCCCTCCCCATCCTCATTTTCTCCTCTTCCCCTCCCTCTTCCTTCATTTTCCGTCTTCTTCTCCTCATTCTCTCTCCATTCTCCTCCTCCTCCTGCTTCCTTCATCTTCTTTCCTACGTCCCTCCCCCTCCCCCCTACAGCTGTCACCTCAATCTCTTCAGGGGCGTCCATCACTACTCTCGCTCATTTCCTCCCCTCCCCCCCTCTCTCTCTCTCTCTCTCTCTCTCTCTCTCTCTCTCTCTCTCTCTCTCTCTCTCCCCCCCACTGCCTCTCCCCCTTCCTTCTCTTCAGTTTTTTCCTCTTTCCTTTCCATTTCCTCCCTCTTTCCCTCCAGCACTCTCTTTCCCTTTCTCTCCGTCTCTCTTCTTTTCTCTCCCTTTCTTTCACCTTTTCTCTCCCTCCCTTTCCCTTTTACGCCTCTCTCTCTCTCTCTCTCTCTCTCTCTCTCTCTCTCTCTCTCTCTCTCTCT